>NW_015176457.1:552794-587494 GCF_001447785.1 Gekko japonicus | reverse complement strand
GTTTAGTGTGGTTTGCTTTCCTTTCTCCTTAGTTGTAGTCCCTTTCTTAATATTTCTTTGTAGTTTTTGTAGTTTTGCAACATAAAAAAATATCCCTCCGGGGACTTAAAAAAAAGAGAGAGAAAATGATGTAATTTATCAGCATGATACTGATGACCCCCCCCACACACACACACTCGCTGGCCTATGAAGCAGAGGTGGGGAACAGGGGACTCAATGTCTGGCCCACTTTGCTCTGCATTCGGGTTTACTGTAGCCTGACCAAATAATGCAAAGCAGCACCTTTTCTGCTATAGCCCCTATTTCATAGTATTTTCTCCATTGGCTTTTTAATTTTATAATGTCTCTGGCAAGATAAAATAGTTTTACTAGAAAAATGCTTTTTCTCAATATTGCTGATCATGCTAAAATATTTTACATGCTATATTTTAGCTGTGTGTTTGTTTTTCTTGCTAGCTTTTCACATTATACATCATTTTGAAGCACTATATAGTTGAAATGATGTCTACATTTTATTAATACATTAATTAAATAAAAAAGTGTTCAGAGACTTGGATCTCTCCCCTCTCTATTAACATTAAACCTTTCTAAATAGCTTTTTAAAACATGTCAAGCATTTTTTCTGTTGTGAGGAAGAAAGTCCCCCCCCCATTTTTGTTTTAAAAACCCCAACTCATTCCAAGTAAATATTATGTATTACTCAGGTGCTCTGGTACCCAAATTATAATACTCAGTTATTAAACAGAATACCCAGATGTTTACGTCAAATATTCAGTTATCTCTACCACATCCTTTAGTGTGTAAAGGGATATAAGGTAAAGAGATTCTACAAGACAACTATTACTAAAGATAATTGGGGGGGGATCAGTATTAGGCTAACTTGGCACAAAGAGCCAGCATTGTTCTTTATCTTCATGCAGGTCATCACATACAAACAAACAAAAATAGACTGTTCTGTGACTGATGGTGCAATCCTAAACAGCATTATGCCCATCTAACATTGCCATCCTAAACTGAGTTACACCCGTCCAAATCCATTGGAGTCAACAGGATGGTGTAAATCTCTTTTGGATTGTGCTGTGAATTATATTTAATGATCTAATTTCCTTGATCACACCAAAATAAAATGGTCAACACAGACTCTTAATAAAAAAGTAAAGATGCCTTCAAATGATTTCCACTGCTGAAAGATGGGTAGAGGGATTATTTATACCAATTTTCTATCGTTCCATCCCCCGCAATTGTCCACAAGGGTCACCAGACTGCCAATATTACCTTTTCAGAGGTGACAAGCAACATTCCCTCTGATTTCCACCCCCCACTGAGCAGAACAGTTCACATCCTGTATTTATTATTTATTATTTATTAAATTAGATTTTTAGGCTGCCCTTCTCTGCAAGCAGGGCTCATGGTGGCTAACAGCAGAAAAGGTATACAATAAATAATTAAAAGTTAAAAACCAACAATAAATGCACAATATATACTACACCAATAATATGATTAAATCATTCCAAGATGGTGGTTGAATCATTCCAAGATGGTAAGAATTTTGGATGTCATATTTTCCTGGACCCCTGGGGGAGCCTTGCAGAGACTGCAGGGTATGAGAGTGCCAGACTACATGCCATATCATCACTGTCCTCAACTGAATGCCTGGCGGAACATCTCTGCCTTGCATGCCCTGTGGAAAAGTAACAAATCCCACAGGGCATGGATGTTCTCCGGCAGAGAGTTCCACCAGGTAGGGGCCAGGACCGAAAAAGGACTGGCCTTGGTTGAGGACAGCCAGATCTCTCTCAGGCCTGGGAACTACTGTAATCTTAAAATGGGCAATGGCCAGTGCAAGACCCTGTATGGCTCCAGATTGCTGCTGAGCAGGGCTTTGTGTGTTAATGAGTGGCTGCTCATGCACACAGTTTAGAGGGAACACTGGTGACAAGGAGCTGATGCAGGAAGATACAATCTGCTTCTGTAACCACAAAATCTAAGCCATGTATTTTGACATAACATTAGCACTCTGAAGATTAAAAACATTTTATTCCAGCATACGTTTTGTGAACTACAGCCCACCTCTTCATATGCAAAGTTATATCTGAAAAACTTTTTTTGCTACGACAGACTAACATGGCCACCTTTCTGGAATCACTTTTTGTTGTGAATACCGTTTTATAAAAAAAGTCACCCTAAATGCTTGCCACAGAATATATTCTTTTAACAAACCTTTGCTATTCAGGGCTATGCATCTGTATATATCTTATCTAGGGGTTTGCATGCGACATAAACCAAGATGAAAAAATACCAGAAAAATACCTTACGTGTTTTTTGGGGGGTATTTTTAAAGTCGGTTATTGATTGGAGCCTTAGTTTGGTTATCTGAAATGGTAAAGCCCCCAAAATCCTGAAAATATTCAGGATTTTTGGGGGAGTCATCCGAATCCAGTTAAAGAGCATTTAAAGGTACTGCAGTCCCTTTAAACACCTTTGGAGTTCACTCATGGAGTTGCAGCTTGGCGAAGGCATTTAAAGGGGCCGTGATCCTTTTAAACGCCCTTCCCCCTCCATTGAAAACAATGGAGGATGGGGGCACCTTCTTTGGGGGCCACAGAATTGGACCCCCTGATTCCATCTGTTCAAAACTTGGGGTGTTTTTTTTTGGGGGGGGGAAGGCACCAGCAGCTATGCTGTAAATTTGGTGCCTCTACCTAAAAAAAAAAACAGCTGCCCCAGATACCCCCAGATCGATTCTCCATTATACTATCTTGACTATATAATGGAGTAAAAAAAAAATCAGGTTTCCCAAATATTTACCGAATCTGAATATCATACTGGTATTGGGATTCGGGAATATTAGGAAATACCAATATTTTTCAGGTTCACTATAATACCAGGTTTTTTTCACACTTCTAATCTTACCTTATAAGCACCTAGGAAAATGTGTTGCATCTCCAGAACACAGTTGCAAGTGCATATCCCCATGGCAAAGGGGGGGGGGGGAAATCTCCCTGACTGTATTACATTGACAGAGCAATGGGCAGCCTGCTCCTATGCATATTTTCTCTGAAGTCCCACCGAGTTCAATGGTATTTACTTCAAATAATGCCAAACGCAATTTTTGTATCCCACACTTTTAGAACATTCCTCACATCACTAATAGACATCTCACTCTGAAGACTTTTGGTATTCCTGTCTTTGATATTTTCTGAGGTTTTACTATTGGTTTACTGTTAATGCATGTTTCCTGTAAATGTAAACTGTTCATATTTCTCTTTTTCTTTCCTCTCTAGCCATTTTGTTATGTTTCAGGGTGATGCATTATTTAAAAAAAAAGGCTGCAGGAACCTCAGACCTACATCTGTGACAAATTTTAAATTTTAAATGACAGTTTAAAAGACAGTCAGCCTTTTTCTTATTTGTGTTTCTTCACCAAAAAAGCCCCCTTTACCCAAGCCAAATATAATTTCTCAAAGTTTAATTTTTGCTTTTAAAAACACAGACATACCAATCAAGCTCTCACTATTACATGAATCAATGATAGGAAGAATTCCAGTATATCAGATCCTGAATATTTAGAGACAGATAACATCTTGTCAGTTTTTAACTGCATTACAAAGCAGCACAACTTTCCAACACTTACTATGTCAACATCACCGGTATTAGGTAGTAATTTCAAATGGGAAAAAAGTGTTTTTCAGAAGCAATCTTGTCCATGAACTATTTTAGCACATCAATTATTTTGTGTCCTCTTATGGCTCAGGTGCAAAAGAAATTCATGCTGTTGCTGCTACAAAGGAAATACTCCTTTAAGCTACAACAGTCAAATGGCCCACAGTCATGCTATAACTCTTCAGACAATGCCTGCATTATATAAAGCAAGTCAGTGGTTGTGCATTATCAGGAGATAATAACAGACTTTGATGGACTCTGCTAAAAGCTTGAATATAAAATTGTAGCGATGCATTCTTCTCAGAAGGAAGGGGAAAAACATTTCAAGCAGAAATAACCCTTCCAAAAAGTTCTAAGAAAATTCTCCTTACGGCACTGTATTTCATGGACACTAGGAATGAACAGTGTGTGTGTGGGAGGGAATATTATGTAGGCGTAGGTTGGAAAATGATCGCTTCTTAAGGGTATAAAAGCCTTTAAACTACAACTAAGTTTGTCTTAGGCTTTAAATATCAAGTTTAGCATATTCTCCTTTATGGATAGAGTTAAGTACTGTACTGTACACATCATAAGTGACAAGCACATAAAAGCAGATCAAATTCCACTTCAGGATCTACTTGTGGTTCCCAGGAGAAACAGACACAAATGCATGCTCATAAGATATAACTGCCACAATGCCAAGAAAAAGACAACATTTCTGTTTGGGTCTTTCAGAGCTACGCAACATGAAAGCTGATGCCTTTTTAGCAACAAGTCAATGTTCTGAGTTTAATCTTATGCATTCCCATGTCCTTTTACATTTCAAAATCTTAACAGAAAGTTGTGGTGGCAAACACTTTGATTCTACAATTTCAAGTAAATCATTTTTCATATATAGATTGTGGCTAAATTCTGCTACTAGAAAACATCAGTTAGGTGCTAACAATAACTTTATATTTTAATATAACTGAAAATGAATTATCACACAAGGGTAATGCACATCCAATAAATTAAGGTGTGTAACTATTCAGAGTGTAGATATTGGTGGAGGATAATTAAAACTGATTGCTTTTCAGAAATTGTTATTACATTTCTCATACTACTATTAATGGCTCTTCAGACATGCATTACTGCAATACTAAGCAGACTTGCACCCTTCTAAGCCTAGTGACTTCAAGGATGTTGCTCTGTTTGTATTGCACTGTAAGACATCTACAGCTATATTTGTTTGCACGGTAATTTGGTAATATCTTCCACTGAATACACTGAGATTTACTTCTGAGTAAACAAACATATTATTGGGCAGCAAGAGTAATATAGGGAGCATTCATGGTTTTGAAAATTATAGCAGCACTAAAAATCATTGTCTTTATTATCTGCAGAAGTTGCAGAATGCCACAATTCCTCCTTCTAGTGTTCTCTCTCACATTGTTTTATAGTTTCTTTCATCCTACATTGTTTTTAATTGCCAGCCTTTGCTACAGTTTCTATTAAATTATGTATTTTTATTTATTTACATAGTAGTTCATATTCTAGTATATATGGTACGGAGTCAGCTGCTATTCAAAGGAAACAGGTAATATATAGATGATGATTAAAAGAGCTGATTTATTGTTTTAAGTTGGAACTAGGCATAACAAAAATATACAGGATTTTAAAAAAAGTGTTAATTCAGATTCTGATGGCCCGACATAAAATAAGCACATTTATACATTACAAATATATTCCTATTATATATGTTCTATTTTGTAAGCCACCTTAGGCAGTTCCCTGGAGAGACAGCATAACATTTGTCTAAATAAATAAAAAGCATCTACCCACTATAACCATGAGGGCAAAGGGGGTTTTTTTTGGGGGGGATCACGGATGTAATCTTCAGAATTCCAATCAAAGAACATCGGCAGTACATCAGAATCCTGGAAATTTATAAGCTGACATTCCCAAGAATGTTAACAACCTACAAATGAATTCTAATGCATTTGCTACTGTGATGGTAAAAAGACAACCTCCAGAAAGATTATGAGCTGTGATCTGGTAACATACGGACTCTCAGATCATGTGGGATGACATCAATTATGCCCTGGCCAGTAATTATATGATGAGGATGACCCCCATTTGCTTCAACCTTCCATGTGTTATTCAGGTGACTGGAACAACAATTGTTGGCTGTTGACTATAATTTTCCATATTTGTATGTGAATTAAGCCTTACAGTCTTTCACATTGGTCAGGGGAAATATGTAACGAGAGTTAAATTGCATTAACATATATGAATTATCAATTGCTGTTCTACAAAACAGTAATGTGAATGCTTTTGTAGAACAAAACCTTATCCATATCATTACATAAAAAGGAAATTATGAATATAGACACCAATGTATTTTATCTGATAAAAGTAAACCACATTTTTAAAACTTCCTACATGAAGCTGACCAGTCAGGACATGAAATTTTAACTTCCAATATAAATGTTTAGACAGAAATGTCAGTTTTTGAGGCAGCTTTGTAATGTTCACTTAATAAACCATATATATATACACCATAATAACAAAATAGAGTATCTGTTTGAATAGGGATGTTATGGAAGAATTAAAGTACACTTGTTTGGAAAATTGAGAAATAATAAAATATGTGGTTTATAAAATGACCACATCTCAGTCACTACAAGAAGAATCAACATCCAAAAATGTGGTTCCAGCAAATGCCCTCTTATTCATTTGGGAAAAAGAAAAGCCATATAACGTCATCACCTACAAAATGGATAGATGAGATATCACTGGGAGTCAGTACATAATAAAGCTGCCACCAGACAGTATTCTTTATTATAATGGCCATCCTCTCCTTTCAATTCAATAGCAGAAATTAGAAATAGAATACCATTCACTGCTCCCTATAGTGAATACACAGTAATTTTTCCAGTAATTACCTGCAAATATCCAAATCCCAGATACTGTATCAGGTGAAATAATGCTTCTGTGGATGAAAATCATCACACTATACATCTAACATATTGTTAGAAAAATCCACACTCACTTTGAGCCGTAAAATTACAGA
This sequence comes from Gekko japonicus, assembly GCF_001447785.1. Lineage (NCBI taxonomy): Eukaryota > Metazoa > Chordata > Lepidosauria > Squamata > Gekkonidae > Gekko > Gekko japonicus. The sequence continues at coordinate 580,800 of NW_015176457.1, read as the reverse complement.
GGCTAGGGAAATTTGACAAAACAATCCTATTATATAATTCCCAGAAAATGCAATTGAGAAGAGGAAGGAGCCAGGAGAAACATATCCAAACAGGAGAAACAATTATAATTTCAATATTTCATTTAGCCAAATATTTCATTTAGCCAATCTGGATTGGGTTTTTACATTTTTGAGAATAATTTTGGAATAAGAATTCAGATAGCACCAGACCTCTACAGCTCCTCATACATTTTACAAATTATACTCTCTCTCTCTCTCTCTCTCTCTCTCTCTCTCTCTCTCTCTCTCTCAAGCAGGAACAAAATTGTGGCTCTAAGAACTACTAATGAAAAAACACCTTTAGAAACTGCTTTTCAAACAATTTAGACCTTTGCTATTTATAGTTTGTTAGTTTCTACTGCTGTTTTATCACATATGTTTAATAGACACCCTGAGGTACAGAAAGGCTGAATACAAATGTCTACATCAATAAAATGCATCACTTGATCGAGGATCAATTGATTATAAAGCCTGCAAAGACTCAAGAACATTAGAGCTGAAACTTGTTTAATTTTTTTTATTTTCAGTGTAAACGTCATTTCTATGCAAAAAGACATGGAAAAAAGACATACCTCAAACTGTTTTATGCATTCTTGCTGTTTGCAGCCATTGTTCTCACCAAAATATTGCTTGTTTTAAATTGAAAGGGCTTGCTCCCTGCGTGTCATGCCCGCCGTGCCGCCCGACCCAGTGGACCCTGATCCCGGGGACTCTGCACCTTCAACATCCAGGAACAAGCTCCCTGCACCCCTGGAAGTACAAAACCTAAGTCTTGCAGAGGATGAACACCGGCTACCAGAAGGTTTTACACCTGGAGCTGCTCCTGCAGAGCCAAGCACAAGCTCCACGCCCCCTGATTCCCCCCCACCTGTAGCTCGTTTACAAGACCAAAGGAGATGGGACTTGACAACCCGGCGTAGGGAAGCATGCATGCATGGAAAGCGTCCTCTGAGTCCCGAGTATTGACGGGAGTCAGGACTCTGTAATCAGCCGGTAATTAGTGACAAGGGGAACTGGCTTTTAAGGCAGCTCTCTTCACTATCCAATTCATGCTGGCAACTGATCAAATGACTGAATCGCTGCACCTTGGACCTCGGATCTTGTTTCCTGACTTTCTGCTTGACTCCCTCGGCTTTTTGTCTCTGGACTGCGTCACATCGTTCTTCTGGCTCCCTGACCTTGGAATGTGTAACCTGACTCTGAACAACGACATTCGGCTTTACAACTCTGACTGCCAATCTCTGGTAAACCTTAGACTGATATTTTGGATTATGCTTTTGTTTCTCTGCCTATCTGGTGCTCTGACTTCAGCGTGTGTTTTTGGATACTCTGTGCCTTGCCTAGCCTGCCCTGCCAGGGCAATCATGACACTGTGTGATCACACGGTGAACAGGATGACATTGCAGTACCATCTAGCCAATATCACTGAAGGCAAACTAAGTCCTCACACTGCCCTCACTCTATTGGAGTTGGGTAAGAAGAACATGAGTGAAGCCTTCTGATTCAGCATGTCAATCAGTACTGTCACTGCTGACCTGTCGTGGGCCAGTCAGGAGACAACTCCTCAGGAGGAGTCCTGGTTAGCCAGCTCTGAAGCAGCAGAAGCTGGCACGCCAGAAGATGAACTGCAAGCTTGTCAGATTTCGCAGCTGACAGCTGAGGAAGAGCCACCAGCACCTTCTAGCCCCGTTCCAATAGATGAACCCCAGGTGGTTGTTACCAGCCCTCCAGTTTCACCCACACCCACAGCGCCGTATACAAAAGCTTAGAATGGAGCTCCAGGAGAGAAGACAAAGTGCACATCTGGTTCGATGCCAGCTGCTTGCTGATGATGAGTAGCTGCAGAGTTACTCCCAAGAAATTGACTGCAAGTAAGACCTTGCAGCAGATGCCTATAAAAGCCAGTTAAGGGAGACTGCTTGGTTTGGAACAAATATGTTACCACCTGGTGGACTCTGTGACCACAGCTCCTGCTCTACTCCAGTGACCTCTGAACTGGCTTTGGACTTGGATATTGGACCTGCTTGCTCTTGTATATGACCTTGGATTGCTACACCTTGCTTTCTGGACCACACTCTGAACTGGACTCTGCTCTCTGGTAACTGACCTTCTGGACTGAACCTTGACTCCGACTTTCTGACTCGGCTTGGACCTAGACTCTGACACTACCTGAGTTGCATGCCAAGGCTTTTGCCATGATTAAGCTTACATGAGCATAGTTCTGTATAGCTAGTTGTGGTTTAATGTAGAAAAACATATGTAGATACTGTCCATTAGTTTCAGTGGGACATCCAGTAGCATGTACATCTCCTACCACATTGCTGAAGACATTTGAATGGATCTGGTTGAAGGCGTGTCAGTGCAGTTGACTCAGTAATGGGAATGCAGCATGTCTTCAGTGCATGTGCCCTCATGTGAACAATTTTACAGCCTCCTCCAACTGTTAACCACAGTGAGTAGCAATTTTACTAGTAGGAGAATGGGAGGAAGATGAGGCATGATCCTCATATCGGCTCACTGGAAAGAATAGTCCTAGCAGTTTTCTGCAGATTTTGCTTGCATTTGTCAACATCTTTGTCAAATAGCAGCATCTAGAACTGAATATGGAAGCTGAAGCGATGCTGAGTAGAACAGTATGTATTATTCTCAAACTTCTGTTCTATCGAGCTAAAATTCCACTGGACTCTTGAGCTCCTTGTACATGATACTTCTGTTCTATTGAGCTAAAATTCCACTGGACTCTTGAGCTGCAGAGCACACCGAAGACTCATGTTCAGTTTAACAGTCTAGAACTTCTAATATACGGGTCTCCAACCGGTAGCTTATGAGCTACTTGTAGCTGTATAGTAGCTTGTGCATTAGTAAAAAACCTGCTTTTGGCATTTTTAAAGCTTTTCTTTAAGAGCTTTTTCTCTACCCTGTTTAGCTGATGACTTCATTTCTGGTGCTCCTCCTCATTTGTGGTGTCCTGTTTCTTAGACAGAACAAAACCTGAGAATATCCCAGGGTGGGGGAATTTGGAATATTTTTAATTCCATGGAACTATTTCTCATTAAATTTCTCATTGCTATCTGTTGGTTTTTAGACATTTTAACTCTGTATGAATTGTATTTATTATTATATTGTACCATAACTGTTGTGACCTGCCCTGAGCTCACTTGCACGGAGGGCGGGATATAAATCCAATGGTAAATAAATAAAAAAGAAAGAAAGTTTGGTGACTCTGGCTATAACGCCTTCTGGGCAATAGGTAGACCTGTGTGTTTGTTTTATTTTCCTATGAGAACCACTTTATATATTTTCTTGCTGAATTTTGCTGCAGTAGTACATCAATACCCTTTTTAATTTTTGATTTTCAATGCATTTACCAACATACTTGCTGTTCTCCCAGTTTTGTGTCATTGGTGACAGTATAATAGCATGGAATGCAACTAATCTCTAAGATTTGGCAAATATTCAAAAAGTGTAAGAAATCTTCTAATAAACACACACACTAACATAGCGATCCCTAAATTGTAGCCTGGGGTATGGCTTCTTATCAATGTGTGACAGATTAACAAAAACAGAAAAATGCTGGAAATTCTATTTCCAAAACTAACATTTTTCTCTAGAAGCAGTATTTTGAGCTGAAAGGGGAGAAGAGAAAAGCAGTAGGGATGTGCACTCAGATATTTCAGTCCGAATATATATCTGAAAAATACCTTGGTATTTTAGGATATTTCCATGTGTCCAGACTGATATTTGCATTTTCCAAATACTGGTAACTGGATCCCCAAACATTCTGGAAATATCCAGGGCTGGCATTGTAAGACTTTGGAGCCTGCTTTTCTTCAATTTAGCAGGATTCCTGGACACTGGGAAGGAAGGGTGAGGAAAGGAGGCAGCTCTCTCAGACAACTGGACTGGACATTAGGGGCCTCACTAAAACTTGTCTGCCCAATCACAACAATTCTCTCATAGCACTCCATGGCTCTCTGAGCTTGGGCAAAAAGGATAGAAAACAGACCTGCTGCTTGGCACCATTTCAGGACTAGATTTTTTTGGAGTGCTGCTGCTTGCCACTGCTATTCTGGTCTCTGCCTTGGATTTCTGCTGCCTGCCCGGGATAGCATTCTTCTTCTTCTGTGCCTGGAAATCTTCAGGACTGGGTTTTCCTACAGTGGACATTATTTAAAAATATTATTTCAAGGTGGGTTTTTGCCTGGGGGTTGTAGTGGGGGAAGGGAGCCTTTCCCCCCCTTTTGAGTTCTTTTAAAATAGTTTTCCTTGATTTTGTTTTGCATTGTTTTGTTGTTGTTGTTCAGTCGCACAGTCGAGTCCGACTCTTCGCGACCCCATGGACCAGCTTTGTTTTAAAAAGGTTTTAAAAGACTTGTGCTGTTAGGTTCTCCTCTATTGCCTTGTTTTAGAATTTTTAATGTTTTGCATTTTCTCTGTTTTTAACAGGTTTTTAATGGGTTTGTGCCTTTGGCAGGAAACGTTGTGTAGCAGGCACAGGCAGGCAAGCCAGACATATTCAGCTGCTCACACAAAGTCCAGAGTTCAGTCCCAGAAGTCCACAAGCCAAGAGTGCACAAGCCAGAGGGTCATTACCAGAAGAGGTGAAGTAGAAAATATAGTCAGGAGGTCCAAAGGTCATTCACAAGCTAGAGAGTCACAAAACCAGTCAAAGCCCCAAGTCAGTCCAAGGTCACACAAAGAAAGCAGGGTCAGGAGTTGTGCTCACAGAATAACTAGTTGCTTCCACAACATGCAGGCTCCCAGCCCTGGGTTTTATAGCCACTTCCTAAAAAGTCCTTGTTAGCAGCCAGCTGCTTGGGAGTACTGCTGCAACTACTCCAGGCGGTCATCAGCAAGCAGCTGGCAATGGGCCAGGAGATGTGCACTCTGCCTCCTTGCTTGCAGCTCCCTTCTAAGCTTCTGTCTCCGGCACTCAAAGGGAGGAGGTGAGCCTTGTGGAGTGGTCTTAATCAACGGAGTCTCACTTGCTGCATTGGGGCTGGGCGGTGACTCTGGATCAGTTGTTGGTAGTGAGTCTTGGTCAGCCTGCAGCTCATCAGCCTGTTTGGTGGCTTCTGCTGACTCAGAGTCAGCCATGCATGGCTCCCCTTCTCCCGAGGAGTCCTCCTCCCCTGAGGACTTCATGCGGAGCTCAGGCTGACCCACGACACGAGATTTACCAAGTTTTTAAAATTCTCTTTTTACATTCTTCTAGTTTTAGTTTTACAATTGTTCTTCTGTAGTTGTTTTAAAGATTTTTCTGTGTTGTATTTTTTGGGGGGAAGTCAATTTGTGGAGACTGGAGTTTTCCAGTTGGCTTTTAAAAAATCTGTTGCAGCAGGTTCTACAGAAATGTTCTGGTTAGGGTTTAATAACAGTAATCTGTAGGTGATGGTTTAAGAATTTTAAAAACAAAATCAATTTCAACTTACAGTTCAGTTTTTAAAAGATTAGGCTTTCGCTAGGCTTTCAAAAAGCTGTCAGTTGTTTTTCTTTAAATAAATAAACTGGGCTACAGGATTTACTTAAAAAATGATTAAGATGTCCTGGGATTCAAAACAATCGGTTAGACAAACAAGAGTTTAGGCTGACCTTTTAGTCTTCCAAAAACGAAGTCAGATTAAAAAAAAAAAAGACTAGCATTAGATTAACTTTTGAAACATAAGGCTTGAGACAAAAATTAAACTTGATTTTTTTTAAAAAAATAATAATAATTCCATACTTGCATCACAGGTTGTAGTTAAAACTAGTTAGCTCTTAGGCTAGAAAGGACTTACAGGGTGAAGCAGGTTTTAAAAAAAGTATTCAATTGAACCAAGCCTAGGTGTAGTTTAAAGAAAAAAATTAGGAAAAAAGGTAGACAGTTGCAGGTTAGTGTTCAAGAGGAGAGGTAGTCAAAGTGCAGGCTAGAAAATCAGATTTAAGAGCAGGGTAATTAGTGCTCAAACTCAGAGTGCAGCATAGCCTAATGTATCAGCTATCTTACTATAGTGATGTAGTCCAGGGGACAGAATGAGTGACAGAAGGAGAGTGCAGCGGAGCCCTGAAGGAAAGGCTAAGCAGAAGAATAGCAGGGCAGAGGGAGTATTTCAGCTTTCCTTCCATTGTGTGGATGCCTGTCCCAGAGCAGTCTTTCATCACCCACCCCCCTTTCTGGCTTGGGTGGTGTAATGAAGAGGACTTGCAAAGCCCTCTTCATTGAAGCTGCAGCTGCAGTGCCACTTGCAGAGGCTGCCCCTCTTCCAGCTGTTGTGACTCAGCAGCAGTAGGAAGGCCAGTCCAAGCTGTCTTTGGAGCTGAACTTGGAGGATAAGAACTTCAGGATCCGAATTAATTCCAGGGACCTAGAGCCTGCTTGAGGAACTGGAGGAGAGACTGTGCACTGCTTCTCCATTTCTCCAGAGTCCAACAGGCCTTCCAAGGAGAGGGAGAAGAGACTGGAGGTGGCATAAGAGGAAGAGATGGATGTGCACCGCAAGTTGCTACCACCTCAACCCCTTCTTCCTTGGGCATTTCCTTCTGCCCCCCCCCCCGAGATGGTGTGTCTGCCCTGAGCCCCTCATTGAGGGCAGCTCCCAGAGGTGCCTGTAGCTGCTAGTCATGGTCAGATGGAGGATCCCCATTTCTCTAGTGCTAGCTGTGCAGGGCTAGAATCAGTTGAGAAGACCTGGGTCGCTTCATAATAGGCAGTCTCAGAAACCATTTGAAGAAGCACACTGCAAGCCAGCCAAGAGGGGAGTCGCTCCATGACCCTTCTTGTGCAAACATCTTTGGCGGAGATGTTTGGTATGGTTGGCACTAGTGTACCAAGAGTTGGGCAGAAGTAAGCAAGACAGAGGGTCACTCGCCTCTTTGGCAAGCAGCTCTTTCCAGTTGCTGAGCATGCTAGGTTCCATAGGCTTTCCCTCATACATGATCCCTGCTCTCATCCACTGGTGCCCTCCCTGTTAAGCCTGCCAGGAACCATGAGTGAGAGAGCTGTGCACTTCCCATCTGATATTTGGACCTGCCCTCAGGTACAGCACACATACCTCTCACTGTACACTGGTGGCAACCCAAGGATTTTCTGCGTTAGGATGGAATAACCATCACAGACAGGGTGAGAAGGGCTACTGGGCCAACTATTGCCAGACTTTGCTCCCTGCCAAGGTACTTGACGAGGTGCAGACAGTGGCCAACATCTCTGTCACCATCAGGAAACAAGTTCATGACATGAGTAGGCAGGGACATCTCTATGGGCTACACAATATCTGATGGCAACATAAATATTTTACAGAGGAAGTGGGCCTGAAGCAAATTTCTGCATAGCCCACTACACCCACCCACCCTTTCCTATTCCTTAGGGAATAATGGACCTGAAACATTTTGGAGTTCTGGAACAAACAAACCCAAACCTAAGTCTGAATTCTGAAAGGCTATTGGAGACCCAAACAATCTGGAATACTGGTATGGATACCGTTACTGAAAACTGGCTGTTTTTCAAACATATGACACCAAAATTGCAGGGAACCTAAGTCCTGTTTGTCTAGTAAAGACCCCCAATTTCAAGTGAGTTGGATCAGTAGGTCCAATTGTATGGATCCCTGAACAAGATGCTCCCAGCAGTCCTAATTGTCTCCATTGTTTCCTATGGGGAAACATAATTCCATGCTTTCTCTCGGGCAAAGAAGTCAATAGCCAAAAACACAAGAGCAACCAGTAGCCAAAAACTTCCAAATGCAAACATAATCTACAAGCCCAACAGAACCACTGTCAGACCAGAGAATCTCAGCAGAACCATGTGGTAAGCACAACAAAACCAATATCAATCAGAGAATCCATATCAAACCAACTTAATCAAAGGACACTATTACAAGCCCAACAGAACCAATGTCAAACCACCGAAACCAAGCAGAGCCCAGGGCTAATGTGGCAAACCCAACAGAACCAATGTCAAACCAAAGAAGCCAAGCCAAGCCAAAGAAGCCAAGCCAATACCAAGGCAGCCAGCCTCACTTGGACAGGCACTCACACAGACACACAGACACACATTAATGTCAATTTCTCAAGGAAAGCCTCAGAAACTGAGGAGGAAAGAGGGTTTGGGGCACCCTAGTTCTCTCGCTCTGCAATCTGCAGCCTGTACCATCACTGGCTTGCAGGAGGAGCATCAGGAGTTGCAGCTGCCTTTCATCTCTGGAACGTATGTCCTAATTTACCTCACAAAGAAGAAACACAACAACAATACAGTGTACAGGCGCTTCAATTTAGGTACTTTTGTGGGATCGTCTCATCTGTTTCCCTAACAGCTCATTTCCCAGTGGTATTTCTGTTTATGAGTTTTACGTTTTTGGAAGAGTGTTTTCCCCATACTCTGCAGTACAGATTGAGAGGATGCAGGCACAAGCATGTGCTCACTTTCAAAGTCCAGGGCTGGTAGGTGAACAGCAGCCAGCTGACCTTCAGGAAGACGAATTTGTCAACCGTCCATGGAGCAAGACGAGAGTGGTGCAAGCTGACAATGTTGCCTGTCTGGAGAGAAATCTCACTCTCTGCTCATCAGAGGGCACAAGAGGAGACTAAGCCAAAAGAGAGAGGTCTGAGCAAACTATTTCCTTCCTGACACAGTGACTCAGTGGATTGGTGGCAGGCAATTTGTAGGACTCAGATAGGTAGTCCCCTCACTATTGCATTGGGAAAAGCCTGGCTTGTGCACCTCATATTCTTATTGGTGTTGACTTCCTTCCAAATGGCCTGTATCACCATGGCTATTGGGAGGACCCTGCCCAGAACGGGACATGGTGATGGGACCAGGACAGCTTCTCTGTGGGAGGCAGCATGCCCCTCTTGCCTTTCAAATGCCACATCCTCCAAAAGAGCTCATCTCTCTAGCAAATAAGCTGGCTGGCACACACGGTGAGGTTGCACCTGGAAACCCCACCCCCACCCCAACAACAAAGCCGACCATGGTACACAATGACTATAACTAAAAAAGCAAATATTTAGTGCAATTTTTTTTTAAAAAAATCATGAACAATCAAATGAGTTTGTAAAAAGCTATGGCAGTGTCTATATGTGTCCTAACATACCATGTATTAAGGAGGTACAGGTATAAAATCAGAAGTCTGTACTGGATCAGAGAGCAGAAAGCAAACATACCTAAAGCTTTGCTTTTCTAGATTCCAAGACACAGAACAAGAAAATAAGGTAATGGACCTAAGCCAAATAGGAAAATTCAAAATACAACATATGCCAGGAATGAGTTTTATATAGGTCAGCCATGAAAATACACATACTAGTGAGAAAGTAAGTAACATTGATATACACTTAACATTTTATACTGTTGTGGAAACAAAATAATCCAATTTTAATCTGAACATAATTCATGTCAATTATTATTTAAATTCTCCAGCAAAATAAATTCATTGTCAGGGTTTGCAGAGCCATTCACACACACACACCCCCTACAAGGTTTACATTTTCACTTTGATCTTTAGAAGCCAGCCCTTTTCTAGAGCATTTTATGGAATATGTTCAGCCCTAAAAGTATTTCATTTTGCACTGACCTAAATACTTTAGGCCTTGCCAAAGGGAAAGCATGCACCGTTGAGATAATTTGGGACAGAGTTTCAGTGAAGATCATGAACATGGACAATAGTGGAAACTTCAAGTATCATTTATCTAAAGAAGAAACTACCTGGATATGTCAATTTTAAATAACTTGAGCTAGTCAGAAGATTACAAAGTGGGAAATGTCTGCTAATATTACTTTTAAAGCAACACTGAACAAAATGGTATTCAGAAGGCTGGAGAATATGTTGCCTCACATGAGAAAGGCCGTTCTTAATTATAAATCTAGAAGGCAAGTAAACTTAATTTTCAGAATACAAAATGTCAATGATTTGAGCCGCTCTCACTGACTGTGCCTACAGTGCGGAACACTGCTTACTAAGTATCATTGTTCAAACATATCTCCTAAAATATTCGCTGAGAGCTGTGACAGCAGCAAACACCCAGCATTAGCAAATTGATAATGAGGTATTTGAAACTGCACACATCTGTAGAAATAAATTCCAAGATTTCTTGTGGGGTTGTAATCTGTTAGAAGCTTGAAAGCCAGACTACTCAAAAATCTACAAATACTATTCTGTTTCAAAGGGGCATAAGAAGAGCCTTGCTTGTTCAAACCAGTGGGCCCTCTAGTCCAACATCCCATTTGCTACAGTAGCAATCAGATGCCCCAAGATGCCCACCAGATGCTGGATTTCAGGGATGTACTCCCTCTGAACATTGGAGGTTCTATTTGGTTATAATGGCTAAACCTCGAATGACATACTACTCAAGTACTTCTCTAATCCCCTTTCAGTTTAAAACTGGCATTAATCAATCCATATCCTACTATAACAAATGTAAAATGCATGAAATTTCAAAAAAGGATGAAACTTGATTTCCCCTCACAACTTGATTACCCCTCAGAATTTCAATACTAACCCTTTCAAACAATCGATACACACTCCAATAAGCAGGAACAGGAATAGTTTGGAAAAGTACCATGATTGAGAAACCATCTATGTATAAAAAAGAAAGTCCCCTCACTGTAAAATCAATACCCAGGCCAAACTCCAGGGTTTCATGTAGGGGCCGCCGCCGTTACCACCACCACCAACGGTGGTAATACCATCGAGGTCGGGAGTGCCCTTGGAAACTCAGCAGTAACAATAATTACCTGACAATGAGAACAGCGGACTGGCTCGGACTACCTATTGGACAGTGGTACCCCAATTGGGGGTTGCTGGAAGATAACACTATAACAACTTAAGACCATCTTGACAATGGAAGCACTTTATTGTTAAATGTAATGTTTGGTTATGATTTTATGGTTTTACTGGATTTTATGTATGGGCTTGCGGGGAGGGCGGGGTAAATAAACTCCTGGACCTAGAAACATGAAATTCAGTGACAGCACTCCTACCATGACGTAGATGCTCACTAAGAAGGGCTTTTTAAAGAAATTTGACCCCTAAGGGGGTCAAAAAGGGTAAAATGTGCTCCCCCATTGCTTCCTATGCTTCCCATTGCTTCCTACGTAGCGGCCAGGCTGCTGCCTCCTTGGCCCCCCACTCTCTGATTGGTCAGCTGCAGAGCTCAGTGTTCTGAGGTAAAAAAAACCAGTTACAGGAGACTGCAGAGAGCTAATGAGAGTTGAGGAAATCAGGACTGACCAACCACCTGTGAAGTGTAGCAGTGCTGCTGGCCCAGCCTCCCTGATGACTTCAAACACATTCCCTCCCCACCTCCTACACCTGACAGGTGGCTGTCTGTCAGGTGCAGCAGCAGGTGCAGGGTGCTTAAAGCCATCAGGGAGCCCACCCAGCAATAATGCCTTAGCGATCCTGCTGGCCCAGCCTCCACAATGGCTTGCAATACCCTTCCCCCTCCCTCTCCTACACTGGACAAACAGGTATAGAAGAGGGAGGTGGGATGCTTACAGCCATCAGGGAGGCTTGCTCAGCAGGATTGCCTTAGCGCTGCTGCTGGCCCAGCCTTCCTGATGCCGTTAAACACAATCCCCCCCTTACACCAGACAGGCGGGTGTCTGTCAGGTGTAGGAGCAGGGCCAGAGTACTTTAATACATCAGGGAGGCCACCCCAGCATGATCACCTTAGCGATGCTGCTGGCCCAGCCTCCCCAATGGCTTTAGCCACACTCCCACCCACTATGGAAATATACCCGAAATGTGTAGAAAACTGGTTTCCTGTATTAGGTTATTTTACATCTCACAATGTGGGTTCTAGAAAATTGGTTCATATCAACTTGCTTAATATCTGATTGCTCTGATGTTGTTTTGAATACGTAGTTATGTCCCACTTCTTAAATGTAACATAAATGAGAAGCATGTTTGTATGAAAAAAAAAAAAAAAAAAGTATGCCCTGCATTTGTCTATTACACTAACAGCCAAATGTTATGAGATTTCTACCCTTTTGATATTTTCAGTACATTTATTTTTAGTGTCTTTTCATCATACTGACAATTTAATCAAAATACTCACTTTTTATCTTGATGCTATCTCTAATTTAGAACTGAAATTACCAATCTAATTCTGCAGTTACCAACAAACCCCATTAGAACTGAAGAACAAAACAAAACAAAACAAAAAATCAGACAACTCACAAAGTAAACATGTTTCCTGCAGGCACCGGTCCCTATGTTTATTTATAAAGAATGAAAGCACTCCAAAAATAATATTTTTCACATGCAAGTGAGATACATTACCTTCATTTCAAAAGCTATGCCTCCCTCAATGCTTTTTCAAACATTCAAATCCCAGCTTAATAAAAACAAATGGCATTCCTCATTTCTTCAAAATTGCACAGTTGATATCCACAGCTTTTCTGTGAGTGTGTGTTTTTTAAAAACACAGCTCAAATACTTTGAAATCCTGTAATTATATATTCATATGCCAGAAGAGACATTCTTTCAAGGGGTGTGGGTGAATATGATAAATATATTTATAAGTTTGAAATTTAATGAACTTGCTTGGGAAGCATGGGAGGAACAAGTATAATGACAAATACTAAGGAGAGAGTGGTTAAAATCAAAGATCTACACAATTTGCTTGATGCAGAGATCTTTCTATCCCAATTCATTTCAGTGGAGGAAATCAAACTTCAAGCACAATGACTCAAATATCATGTTCACAGTTAAGTTTCCTCCATTGGAATGAATGGGCAAGACATTTTAAAGAGGAAATAATGCTTTGTATGTTGAATGCTTGTCACAAATTTTTGAGTTTGGGTTTCTAGCTAAAAATTACTCTCCCAGTATGACATTTCCTGTATCATGACTGAGTATATCCTGATCAGATAAAACATGCATCTACAGTCCACTTCTATCTGAAGCTCTAAAAAGACAATCAACAGAAACATTCCATTTAGGGATAAAGCAATGACTATGAACTGTTCTACTAAACTAAACTGGGTGATGTGATCCAAACACAAACTAGTAATTCTGGCAGATTGATTTCAAAACCCATATATGCTTTGGATATGAGATCTGGAACAAAATATTTCTTCCCCTTCACCACTGCAACGCATGAATTTACAAAACGCTGAGGTTTTGGCATAGCCTAAACACTCCACTTTGTTAAAACATGGTAACGCAAAACGTCAACTGTGGTTATGGCTTAAAACGGGCCTGATGTTAAATACAGTGACTGTGAACCAGGATTTGATGCTGGTTTCAAGCCCATTGTTTGCGTTAACCGAGGTTAAGCCTAAAGCCAGTACAAGCCCTAATGCCAGGTATGGGACAAGGAAAAGGAAAAAGATGAAGAGGATTCCCTAACTAAGGTTAAAAAATTGGCCAAATTATGTTTGACTGGAGCCTTGAGTCATGCAGCAAGAGCTCTGGAGAGGCACTTTTTTAGCACTAAGTTGCAGCCTGCTTGTGGCAACCCCATGGGGGTTTTACAGGCAAGAAACATGGTTCAACACTCCTGCCTCTGCACAGCAACCCTGGATTTCCTCAGTGGACTCCCATTAAAGTACTAACCAAGGCTGACCTTGTTTAGCTTCCCAGACCCGATGAAGGTGGGCTATCCTGGGCTATCCGAGGGAGGAAGCGAGACATTTGGCTGGGATGAAGCTCATGGGAATGTGAAACAGACCGATTGTTTTGTAAACCTATTTGTGGAAAAAGGAATTTTTAAAGTAACAAAAGCAAGGTAAAAGGCCATTCAAGAGATTAATCTGTTTAACCTCTTCTTAGTGTGTATGTATGCAGAAAACAATCCTTCCCCTCCCATTTGACCCAGAAAAAGCCTTAGCTAGAAAAACATGTCGCATTTTACAATTTATTAGAACAAAGAATAGTTAAAGGCAGTGGAGCTTATTTCATGCCAGAATACTTCAAACACGGATCTCAAAAATTTATAAACTACATCTGACTCAACCAGCTGTAATATTTATTCTGACTAAAGTCGAGTGATTTCACAATACACCAACAAATGAGTATTTTCAGCTCCAAATAAATCTTATGCATCTAATTTGTTGAATGCCTGAACTACTCTAAATTTTTATTAGCTCTGAATCCAGTAATCATTGGAAGAAAGCAAGAGAAGGAGACTAAATTGATAGGAAATGGACAGTGGGACATAAAATGTCTTGATTAACAATAAAATCCACTCAGATAACCATTTTACCAAACCTACACTAATCTCTGATGATTGCAGGTGCTCTATTGGTTGTGGAGAAAAAACAGACGGATTTGCTGAAAGAGGCAAAAGGAAAACAAGGGGCAGCATCTCTATTACAGGATGATTATTTCAGAATACAAATGCAAGCACAATTCTATCACCACACTTTCCAGAACTGAGAAAATAACTGCAGTTCTATGACATACATATCCCATCCCAATAAATATATATATTAAAAGATAGGTAATTCTCAATGAATTGGAAAAAATTGTGAAGATCACGTATTATCTACCATAACTCTGAACGCAGAGTTAACTCCACTGAATCTATTAGCACACTTCCTATAACAATGCTTCTGACTGCAGACACAGTCACCAGGACAAAATGGAGAAAGAGGGAAAAGAGCTTTCACTGCTGTCTTCACTGCAGAATGAGCTGTTCCCTCAACAGCTTAAATAACCCTTGACTGAACTCTGGACAGTGCAGTTAGAAAAAAACACGTCTATCATGTCCTTGATGAACATGATAAAACTGCTGCATATTCAAGAAGCTGCATTCAGATCACAGTATTCACAATCAATGGAACGCTCATTATTCTGCATCAAGCAAGCCCAACTATGAAGGCGACAGAACATCTCTGGAGTGCTCTTCTACACTGAAGACTACCCCTTGGGAAATGAAAGACCTATACAGATATTTCTACTGATCTCTGATTTTGGCTTTTCATTGCGTGCATTAAAATACATGAAGGTAAAAGTCTCTCCCTTCAGTGCTGTGCAGTCTTTCTTGCCTCTCACCCCAAGTTATTTCACATGGCAGATATGGTTCAGGTGTATAGAATGTGTCCCTCCTTCTGGATCCACAGAGATAGAGATGTCTATTTGGGAGGAAGTAGCTATTTCTTCCCCATTTACAGTATTTCCTTTAGGGGTGCTAATACTGTGTTCCATCACAATGCATTGTACAGTTTCATTGTCATCCTAAGAAGAGCTACACCCTTCTAAATCCATCGACTTCAATGGACTTAGAAAGGAGTTAACTCTGTTTAGGATTGTACTCTTGGCCTCTCGTCTTAGAAGAGCAACAGTGTGTTCATTAATTATCTGTCTATATCCCATGGACAGAAATAGGGAAAGTATTATTTCTTGGTAGGTTCTTACTATCTTTTAACACCTTTCCAAAAATTTAAGCACCCACCATACCTTGGAGAAATTATTATTTCTCCACAGTGTAGTGGTTAAGTGCGCAGACTCTAATCTGGGAGAACCAGGTTTGATTCCCCACTCCTCCACTTGCAGCTGTTGGATGACCTTGGACGAGCCATAGT
Organism: Gekko japonicus; assembly: GCF_001447785.1. Classification (NCBI taxonomy): domain Eukaryota; kingdom Metazoa; phylum Chordata; class Lepidosauria; order Squamata; family Gekkonidae; genus Gekko; species Gekko japonicus. Next base: position 565,259 of record NW_015176457.1, on the reverse strand, counting down.
TCTGTGAGAGCTGTTCTCTCAAGGACAGTTCTGGAAAGAGCTCTCTCAGCCCCACTTACTTCACAGGGTGTCTGTTCTGGAGAGGGGAAGGGAAAGGAGTCTCTAAGCTGCTCTGAGACTCCAAGTGAAGGGTGGGGTATAAATCCAATCTCTTCTCTTCTTCCTCCACATGAATAATATCTATTCTTCAAAGGTTCACAGCAGTAGGAGGCAATTCTTGGCATGAGTGATGAACAGGCACATCATTTTGCCCAGTACTCAGGGTCAGTCCTCTGCCCAAGTAACCAGGGTGTGCTTCTGAGGTGCTGGCACCACTGCTGGAATCAGAAGGCAATGGGAATGACTTATGCCTGTTACCACCTCCCAGGATCCTGCAGCTGCCAGCCAGATGTGAGGCAAGCGCCGGAGACCCTGGTAGCACTGTTGGGGCTCACCTTGCTGGCACATTAATATCTTCACAGGTATATGTATTCTTTTCTAGAACTCTGGCCAAAAAGATTTCCCATTCTTGGTTTAGGTCCTACACATTTTTACTAAATGCTTAAAAAAAAGCCTTGACATTGTCAAAATGAGTTCAATCCATTTTTCTGCACCTTTTCTCACTGAGCCATTGACATGTCAGGTACACAGCTCAGGGGCAGGCTACGACATAGCAATGGAAGCCACATCTTTCAGCAGAGAGACATGTTTCATGAGCAAGCCTATGCACTTGTCTAACTCCTGCTCGGTTTACCAAGACAAATGAGAAGAAGCCACGCCCTCCCCCCAATCCAAACCTGCAATGGAGGAGGCTGGAAACATCAATTGTATAACTGGAAGCTGGTTGCCAGAAATCATATAAATAAACAGCTTAACCTTTATGTTGTCGAAGGCTTTCATGGCCTTATACAAAAGAATCTCCTCAGGAAAGTTCCTCCATTAGCATGTTCATAGCCTGGGGAACTCCTACAAGATAATGACTCAGCCCTACCCCACCTTCTGGAGTAGATATAAATTACCTGCCTACCATTTTCTTCTTTTGACACAGAAAGTCCATCTTTCTATGTTATACCTCTGAGGATGCCAGTCACAGCTACTGGTGAAACGTCAGGTTCTACAATGCCAAGACCACGGCCACACAAACCGGAAAATCTACAGCAACTAATAAAGCATAATCTTTATTATCCTTCATTCTTGCAATACAACCTGATAAGAACATAAGAACAAAAGAGTGTCAGGGTCAACAGCAAGCAGGTCCAAACACACTCTCCTGAAAAGGCTATGTTTTATTGGAATACTAGTCTGTTGCCAAGTGGTACAAGTACATTGTCAGGAATAACGATTAGTGCAAGGGGCTCCATACATATACTCTGATGCTGCATCTAGCTAAGCAAATGAAATCCAAGCGCGCGCGGGGGGGGGAATTCTCACCCATGGTAGCTAAGCAAAGCAAGCATGTGCGGCTGCACAAAAGTCAGGGACAAAAGAAAACAAAGAAAGCATGGCAGCTAGCTGACAAAGAGAAGCTAATGTTGGATCAGGCCAATGGCCCATCTAGTCCAACACTATGTCACACAGTGGCCAAAAATACCAGGGACCATCAGGAAGTCCATCAGCGGGGCCAGGACACTAGAAGCCCACCCACTGTTGCCCCCCCCAAGCACCAAGAATACAGTGCATCACCTGCCCCAGCCTGTGAGTTCTTATCTATACCTTGTGCTAATAGCCACTGATGGACCTCTGCTCCATATGTTTATCCAGTTCCCTCTTGAAGCTGTCCATGCTTGTAGCTGCCTCCTGTGGCAGTGAATTCCATGTGTTAATAACTCTTTGGGTGAAGAAGTACTTCCTTTTATCTGTTCTAACCTGACTGCTCAGCAATTTCATGGAGTGCCCACGAGTTCTTGTATTGTGAGAAAGGGAGAAAAGTACTTCTTTCTCAACCTGCTGTATCCCATGCATAACCTTATAAACCTCGATCATGTCACCCCTCAGCCGTTGTTTCTCCGAGCTAAAGAGCCCCAAGCGCTTTAACCTTTCTTCATAGGGAAAGTGTTCCAACCCTTTTATCATTCTAGTTGCCCTTTTCTGCACTTTTTCCAATGCTATAATATCCTTTTTATGGTGTGGTGACCAGATCTGTACACAGTATTCCAAATGAGGACGTACCATCGATTTATACAGGGGCATTATGATACTGGCTGATTTGTTTTCACTTTCCTTCCTAACAATCCCCAGCAAAGCGTTGGCCTTTTTTATTGCAGTCACACACTGTCTTGACATTTCCATTGAGTTATCTACTATGACTCCGAGATCTCTCTCTTGGTCAGTCTCTGCCAGTTCAGACCCCATCAAGATCTCTGGTATGGTACCAACTGTGCAAGAACATTTTGTGGCATACATTCTAATAGTCAAAATTGCGCACTTTGATATGAAATTAAGCAGTTTATGAGAATGAGCTAATGTAGAGAAAAAGCACTGTCTGGGGTTGGCTCCACCCATCCTGGTCTCCCCCCTCAATGCTGCACAAGACCCTCCCCCCTCACTCAGTGAAGATCCTAGCCATGGGAGAAGATGCACGGTCAATGCCGAGAAGCACTCCAGGAGCTCCAACAGGGGGCAAGACCCAATGGCCCTCTGCAGAGCTGTGGATGCCAGAGGGTGAGGTCATAACCCAGCACCGTGGCTGGCTCAGGTATGCTGGAGGAAAAGAAGCCTCAACAGAGGCCAGCTGTCAATTTGGTGGCCCCTGCAACAGCTAACAACAGTGGGCAGGGACAGCTGAGGCCATGGACCTGCCAGACCACAGCCCAGCAGATCACCAGGAGACAAGAATGTCCTGGAGGGATGGGGCCAGGAGAGTAAGGAAGAGGGCCAGCCCACTAGGAGGAGACAGTACTCCAGCCCCTGGCCCAGGTGGTAGCTCAGGTGATGAGGTTGGGGCTAATCAAGGGGTCAGAGTGAGGCATTTAGGGAAGCTCCAATACCAGGCTGGGAAGGAGAAAGGAAGTGTTTGTCTTAGTCAAAGGAGCGACTTCCTAAAGAAAGAAGAGGGCAGGCTTGGGTGCTTTAATCCTTGTTCCTATCCCCTTCACTCCTGTTCTGAGACTTGGGGAGCCTCAAAGAGGTGAAACACTATGATGGAATAACAGTGGGTGGCCCAGTGAGGGAGGATGCTCACCAGCATCCTGACCTGGATGGCCTAGGCTAGCCTTGTCAGATTCCAGAAGCTAAGCAGGGTTGGCCCAGGTTGATACTTGGATGGGAGACCACTGAGGAAGTCCAGGGTTGCTACACAGATGTGGGTGGTGGCAAGCCACCACTATTCATCTGTTGTCTTGGAAATCCTATGGGGTTGCCATAAATTGGCTAAGACTTGACAACACTTTACACAAAGACAGAGAAGTCATACAAATAGGAAGATTTTTTTTCTGAAAGAGATGATGCAAATCCAATATTTTCAGTTTGTGTGATGATATATATGACAAAAGTAACAAAATGATATGCTGAATATTGTTAATCTGTATAATGTAGAGCCTTAAGAAAGTGTACTCAGTACCCTGCTATCAGAACAAAACATTAATCTCAACAGATGGTACATACAGCCCCCCCCCACATACCTTTGCCCCTGAAGAGTAATTAAGGTCGTCCACAGTAAATCAAGATCAACAAAAAAGCAGAGAGCTAGATTTTACATGTACTCATTTCTCATATGCAGTTTAAAGAGTGCCTGTCACTTTTGACAGGCCCCAATATATGATCTGTCTTCTCCCAGCCCACCTCAACATACTTAGAATGACATTTTCTATTTTATGGTTCCTTCTGTGACCAAAGGAAAAAAGATTTGTATTCCTCCCCTTCCAATATATTAGAGCTGTTAAAATCTTAAACTCCCCATTTGCTTAGGGCATAATAAATAAATTATAGATATAAAAATGAGCAAGTTGTAGGGAAAACACTCATCCCTTACCTCTTACCAGACTCTTAAAATAATAGATTTGCCCATTTTGTTATTTTCTGAAGTGTTCAAAAAACATTCATTCAGTGGGAGGAGAACACTTAACTTTAAGATAATATTATCAACGGAGAGAACTGAATTAAACAGTACAGAATGAGATCTGTTGGTACGATTCTGTTTTGCTTACAAGATTTTCCAAGGTAGTTGCTAACCTTTGTTTAGCAAGATAGAAGCTTATAAACTGGAGCGTATTAGTCCTTGAAGCTGAGTTAAGGAACTTTGTTCTCAAGCTTAACCCTTTCTAAAAAGACCTGGCTATATACAGCAAACAGGAAAGTTTTGCATTCCATTTCAAACACATTATTATGGCAGTATTCTTTACCATATAGAAAGGACCGATCAAAATGACCAGTATGGCTGCTTCCTTTATTCCACAAAACTGCCAAGGACTAAGTACCGTCTAGCACAGTTATTTGCAGCAGGGAGACATAGTGCGCACGCAGCCACACGCAAACATGCACTCCCCTCTGTGAGAAACTTGGCTAATCTTGCAATATCAGCTAGAAGAGCTATTTTTACTATAACAGGTAGCCTATTAGGCACTGCTGGGACACTGCCCATGGGCAGCTGTTGGAGAAGTATTTTTAAGAATACGACTTTTACAAAGCATTGAGCTGCAGGGGTTTGGGGGGGGGTAGGAAGCTCTAAAGCACTGATTGCACAGCAGTGTTATCCTTCAGGCAGGGCTGTGCTAATATGCCAGAGCAGCAACAGCAACAAGCCACAAAGTAAGACACACAGATAAGTGAGCTCTTCGTATTTTCAGGGATATTTGGACCTGAAAAGCTATTGTGTATGCCCAGATGTGCACAACAAGCACAATGCAATAATGGATTCAGTCTTGAATGAGGCACGCGAGCACCAAGAAGCACAGGAGAAAATCCAAGGAATCTTGAGCAGAAGGCAAATAGCCACTACTGCTGTTCTGCAATGCTTAGGGAACCACTTGCATAGGAATTTGTGCCATGTTGCAATAGGTGGATTCTGCACTAATCCTCGTACTTCTGCTTGCCGTAGAAGTTATAACATCTTTTTGTGTTATAAAATGATACTTCTGTGAGCAGAAAGACCAGATAAAAGCATTCCTTCAACTGAATGCCCTTGGATTTGTAAAAGTCCACCAGCTTTGTTTCAGTCAGAGACGAAACTGCCCCCCCCCCCAGCACTGGCCTTTGGTTTGGTCTAGACGATTCTTTGTAACATGCCTGCCTCCAACTAAGCAAAGTTGCTTTATTCACTTGCTTAGAGGTACCTTATTTTTTAAGGAATTCAAAAGGAAAGCAAATACCCCTGAAAATGAACTGCAAAGCTTAAAAATAATGAGACCGTTTCTTGGCAGATATTTCTGTCCTGTGTATTTATTTAAAACTTTTCAATGCCAGCTCTCAAAAAACCCTGCTAGAGGTGGCTTACAAGTAAAAGATGATAAAACCCTAACACATTAAAAAATTAGTTAGTAATCAACAAACTATCAAACCAGCATTAGCAAACCAGTATTAAGAAACAAATTTTGAGTCCCGTAGCACCTTTAAGACCAACACTGGTTTATTTATACATGAAAGGTTTATACACGAAAGCACATACCTTGAATAAACCTTTGTTGGTCTTATGGGACTCAAAATTTGTTCTACTACTTCAGACCAACATGGCTGCCCACCTGGATCCAGCATTAAGAAATTTACCCAAAGAGTAAGTACAGCATAAAAAGTCTAACAGCTTTAAAAGAGTCTCATAAACAGGCCAGAGCAGCCTGAAAAACAACGTGAAAGATCAATCCATAATTAAAAGCCTAGGTAAACAGGAAGTTTTATCCTGGCAGCCAGTGAGCCTCAAAGGGAAGGACATTCCACAAACAAGGTGCCACCACTGAAAAAGCTGTCTCTGGCTGCCACCAAACTGTCCTCTGCATGCAGGGACACAGAGAGCACAGATGGTATCAGAACCTGCTCACAACCTCACCAGAGGTCAAAACAACATGAAGACAAAGACATCCAGTACCAGGTGATGAATGACTCGATCCTTGGTGCAGCCAATTAATTAAATTAACTTTGATTTAATTGGTGGAATTCCTAAGGCAGCCCCGGCTGCAACCGAGAGCCTCCAGGCGAGAAGGATACGCAGGTGGGGTCCCTTAGTGACAGAAAGTGCCGTCCAGTCACAGCTGCCTTAGGGCGACCCCCTGGTGGGGTTTCCCAGGAAAGAGATGTCCAGAGGTGGCTGGTCTCTGCATCACGACTCTGGAGCATCCCCAGACCCTCAAATGGCTCCAGCTGGACAAGCTGAAACTCTCTTCTCTCCTGGTGCCCCATGCTCTCGGTCCAAATCGGGTGTCCCCCCTGGGCGCCTGACACTGTGCATAACCGCTGGCGACTCCCAGCGCATGTCTGCATCCCAATCGTGTCCCCCCCCGGTGCCTGAGACTGTACGTAACTGCTGGTGACTCCCAGTGCACTTCTGTGTCCCAATCGGGTCCCCCCCGGCGCCTGAGACCGTGCATAACCACCAGCGACTCCCAGCACATGTCTGCATCCCAGAAGTCCGGAGACAAGCCTTGCCTGGGTTTCGGCTGGCTATGCGCACAAGGGTCCACTTTTGGAGAGGCGGGGAGAGGCTGAGCTCTCTTCTCGGGGCTGTGGAGAAGCTCCCCCCCCCACCGGCCTCCGTGCTGCAGCTGCAGAGCTGGGGACACTCAAGAGGAGCACTGCGTGTCTACCGCCTTTGACCAGCCTCCAGCAGCAGCCTGTGATGGCACAAAATGGGACAGTCGGCCTGGCAGCTGGGCAGAGGTGGGGGGCAGGTAGACCACCGGGGGTGTCTTGGAGAGGGGCACGTAAAAACCATGAGGGGGTGGGCTCCGTGGGCCCCCGCAGTAACTACAGGCCTGCCTTGGTGTGCCAAAGATTATAACAATGACCAATGTTCCCTCTAAGCTGAGTTAGTGTGAGCTAGCTCATAGTTTGTTAGCCTCTGGCTCACACATTTTTGTCTTAGCTCAGGAAGGATGGCTCCAGAGCAAACTGATTGATGCAGTAGCCAAATCGCTCACTCACAACTTTAATGCCGGTAGCTCACAAAGTTGAATTTTGGCTCACAAGACTCCACAGCTTAGAGGGAGCATTGACAATGACCCAGACTGACCGCTGCATGAAAAACTATACTATTCAAGACACCCAGGAGTCCATTTCCAGGAGTCTATTTCATAACAATCCATTTCACGGTCTTCCAGGAGAAGTGGCAGCAAGAAACTGAGCTGGAGTTGAGCAGAACAGAGACACACTTAATATGGGCATTTAAGCAGTCTTCTAAACTGAAGTATCTATTAAACAGAAGTAAGAGAGTATCAGAAACTTAGTGAGGTGGACCAAAATACTAAGTTAGGCTATACAATATAAGTGATTCACACCCTGATCAAAAGTGGGTTGCTCCAGTGGTATCATCACTGGTCTAAACACAATTCGTAAAAAAAAAAAGAGAGAGAGCCCAAATGCAAATGAGCACAGTTACCTTTGATACCCACTGATTTCAACAGACTTAGAAATGTGTAACTCTCTTTAGGGTTACACTGCGAATTCCTACATAACTGATTCATCACGGGATTTTGCCCTTGATGGGGTGATGGTTGGAGAACTGGGGAAATAAGTTAGCATGTTACAGCTATCCCTAAAATGTTTAAACTGAAGAGAAGGCTAAATGTTAAAGCTCATTTCTTTCCACATATTTTCTATATGCAAGTGAAAGGAATATTTCATTTTATTCCGGGATTATTTAGCACTCCTGTTTAAATATTGAGGCATAAAAGGCTAATTAAAATAAGATAACTATACACCTGTGACATTGCAAGTACTGCTGCTCAGACATGCTTCAGTAAGCTACGATTATCTTTTGATGACTACATTTTTTATGCTTTTTCATATCTGTATTACAGATATCGATTTTGCAGAGAAAGTTGGTTTATTATTAGAGCATGGCAGAGTCATGCTGATTATGATGCTAATAAGTGGTTCTCATAATTAACCACAAACCACATGGAATCTCTTTAAAGATGTTCACAGGTAATATGAAAGCTCTTTCAAGTGGAAAAATATTATTAATTGGAAAAATTAATAGATTGTTACTTTCATTTAAGAAAGCCAAACTTAATTTTACAATAAGTTATTTAACATTTCAGTGTACATTTGCTAATCAAGTTATAGTTGAAAAAGTCATCTATTTCCCTTGCTTGAAAGTAAGAACATAAATGAGCATAAATTCAATAGGGGAGCATCTCTGAAGTCTTTATTTACCACCTTTGCAAAAATGCCAGTACTGGGGCTTACTGGGCAAGTTTACAAAGCAGAAGAGAAAAAGTCACATCATTATGTAAGATTGTACTGAGGCATGAAAGTCTTGGACTGGCAGGCAGACCCTCCAGTGTCCCTTTTCAAGAGCATGTCCAAATAAGCCTCAGAAAAGAGAAGGAAAAGGATTTCACAGCATCCTCGGCCCTCTTTCCTCTAGCCTTCAGTCCACTCAGTTGCTAGCTAGGTGAGACCTGGCCCATTTTCCTTGGTTGCATGAGGACCTGCTTAATAAAGGGTTGCTGGGGCTAGGGTGGTTCATGAGAACACATTCATAAAAATGTGGTTCATGCCCATCCCTTACAGAGACTCTGAAGCTGGAAATGTTGTCAACTGAGGAGAAGCAGAGTGCCAGTCCACTGGCATAGCTTCTGCTCACAGCTCTGAGAACTGCTGTGCAAAAGGAATTAGCATAAAAGGAGAAAGAGTAAAAATTAGACGTGGAAGCTGATAATGAAAGAGATTTGCAAGTGCTGACAAGAGAAACTTTGCAGGACAGCCTCGCATCAAATGAGGCTTGGAAACACAAGGTTGAAGAGCTGGCAGTGCGGCTCATTAGGTGAGTGCACAGAAGTGCCACAAGTGCACAAAGGTGTGAACTAACTGGGACCCTGAGACATCATACCCTGAGACATAGTCCCTAGTTCTGATAAGGACAATGATTTTAGTGAGGATGAAAAGGAGGAACAGGTAGTACAAGCAAGACCCCAGATGGAGAGGAAACGCCTGCCTGAAAACAGCCAGGCGGAATGCACCCATGGTGGAAACACTGGACTATACCAGCCAGGAGCTGATTACATTGCAACAGCAATATCAGCAGAAAAGGGGCAAATCTATTCTCCCCTGGCTGGTTCAACTCTGGGATGCAGGCAGAGATACAGCTCAAGAGATACAGAGCCAGTTTGGTGCAGTGCAGGCTCTAATCTGGGAGAACCGGGTTTGATTCCCCACTCCTCCACATGTAGCTGCTGGGTGACCTTGGGTCATCCACAGTTCTTGCAGAGCTGTTCTCTCTAGCAGTTCTCTGAGAGCTCTCTCAGGACCACAGGGTGTCTGTTGTGGGGAGAGGAAGGGAAGGAGATTGTAAGCCACTCTGAGTGAAGGGCCGGGTATAAATCCAACTCTTCTCTTCTTCTTCTTCTTCTTCAATTTATGAAGTTGAGAGGAGTTACCATTCAACCTACAGTGAGGCAGCTCTACGAATGGCTCCCTTCATTGAGGGCATATATACACTGATAGACTGGATCATAAACACAATGCACCAGGAATGGACTGATTCCACAGAGATGGACATCACCACACAGTCCTGTTGAACCTTGGGGTTGCAAAAGCTGGGTGTGTTGGCTGCTTACTATGCACCTGCCTTTCGGGGGCTAGACCAGGAAGCATATACAGCTGGCATGCAAGTGAAATTGCTCTGAAATGCTCCCCCTGTACAAGGGAGTTCTATTAGGGATGCTAGGCGTGGAAGTGGGCCAGATGGTCTGGGATGTTGGAGTCATGCTGAGTCAACTGGATCAATTAGATGAACCCCATGATCAAAGAAGTTATCGGGATCATGGAAGGCAGGTCCGTGTGCTCGGTGAGTAGGCGATGGCAAGTACAAGTTAGAGGGGATTCTTAAAGTTACATTATAACAAATGTGGTGGGATCTCCGTGGGGCTGGAGTGCCCAGAGATAAACAGAAAAGAAGCCCAATGCAGTTCTTTTAGAAAAGTGGAAGAAACTTCCCAAACGTGAGCGATTTACCCAAGGAGAAATCCAAGGGGGGATGCTGTGCCTGTCACCCCCACTCCTGAGGAGGAAGAAACTGGGAGGGAAGAGGGGGGAAGTTTTCCAAATCTACTTGGAATACAACCAGGCACAGTCACCTATATCCTGATCTGTCTCACCTCACTGGTTGAGTAGCGTGGACTCCCCCTGAACCCCTATAACAGAAAAGCCAGTTCCTCAGAATATAGGATATAGATGGCCGTGCCTGGTTGTATTCCAAGTAGGTTTGGAAGACTCCCCCCCTTCCCCCCCCCGTTTCTTCCTCCTCAGGAGTGGGGATTACAGGCACAGCCAGTTCCTCATCGGAGCCCAGGCTGTGGAGATGGGGGACCAATGATATAGATTTGTTGCAAGAGTGGACAGCAGAGACTGGGTGAGGAACCTTTGGGCAAGCCCTGCATGGACCAAAACAAAAAGATAGCCCTATCACCTGAGGAAGTTGCGGCTGTTCCAGCACAGGGAATCCCAGTCCTTAAATCCGGATCTTGCTCCCATGAAGGGGGGCAAGGAGTTCAATCTGATCGGAATCCTTCCCAGACTGTGGGGGTTCACAGGGAATCCCAGATCCTAAATCTGGACCTTGCTCTGGAGGAGGGGGCAAGAAGCTTAACCTGATCCAAATCCCTCTCAGACTATGTGGGTTCAGTCATTTCGTAAAAGCGCCCCCAGTGGACCAGAAATCCATGTAAGAGCTTAAAATAAACCTGACACATGAACAAGCGTCAAAGTAGTCAGGAGGGCTGCCTACAAGTTCAGCCTTGTTGAACTGTCTTTTGTAGTTAGTGTGCCTTAAGGGTTGGCTTTGGTCACTGCAAATGCTCAGGACTTGTTGCCTGGAGGGAGAATAATAACAGTTGTGCATTAAGTAAACATCTTCGGGAGAGCCATGGAAGCAACCCTGAACACCACTGCTATAGCTCTTGAAACCATCAGCACAGAGATGACTAGTATGAGAGCAACCGTTTTGCAAAACAGATTAGCATTAAACATGATCACTGCAGCCCAGGGTGAGGTGTGTGCAATGCTCCGAAAAGAATGCTGTGTTTATATTACTAATGCCTAGAGCCTACTTAATCATAGTGCAGAGGCATTATATACTCAAGAGTGCCAAAGTTCATCATTTCGAGGACCAATCTCTCTTTGATTCCATTGTGTAATGGGACGGGGGTGGGGGTGGAAACGAGTTTTAGCCATTGGAATTATCATAATATGCAGCCTTTTGTTTATGTGTATGTGCCTATATTGCTGGTGTGCTTTTTACCTGCAATGTACCATGTGTAAAAAATCCCAACATTCTACCACCTGAAGGCCAAATAGCAGGGAAATGAAGATCTGGCCCTTAGGGGCAAGAAAACTTTGTAATGTGCTGTCTTGTGAGAGTTCTTTGGCCATCTGGGGGTGGACTGTATTACCTCTGTAACCCCATTTTGAAGTTCTGTTAGTTCCTGACCTCTAGTTGCCTGGGACGATGGCTGGCAGGCCACTCCCAAGAGAATGTTTTCATTCACAATCTCCTGAGTTCTTATTTAGAAACCTGACTTGTTTTCCTCTGCCAACAGGTGCAAGATATGGCTTGACTTTTCTCTCAGCATTTAGGGATGTAACTTTGATGGTGATATTCTTGACTTGTAGCCAGCAACTAGGGTATAAGATTTTTAGATTTAGCTATGTATCTCATTTCGAGTTTTTGGCTGGCTTTGCGGTGTTTGTGTTCAAGGATCAGCGGATTGAAGTTAGCCTGCTATTTCTGGAAGTTTGATGATTTATTAAAATGCACATCGTTCCCTTCAGATCTTCCATATCATTTCCTTCGGATTTCTGTGTTCAGAGCTTCTGGCCAGGGCTCCAGACAGATGGTACCCTGCCCACTCTGGGCTGTGGGACCAATGGCCTCCCTTGGGGCTTCCCTCTTTCAGCTTCCCCAACTGGCTGAAGGCTTTTTGTTGTTGGGTACCAACCCCAGGATGTTAGTGCTGCCATCTTCTCCCTGCCTTTTGCCCCTCCCATGACATCCCCCCTTCTCTCCTGCTGGCTGACTCAGCCTCCTCCCAGCTTCCTCTGAGGCTGCTTCCCATGGTGCAGCTCATGTCAGGCTGAACTGCCATCTCTTCCATCATCACTTTCTCCTGTGAGCCCACCAGCCTCCTCTCTCTCCTGCCGCCACATCCAGCAATCCTCCTCAGACTGTCTGGTAGTCCCCACAGCTGGATGCCTCCTCCACCCTGCTCCATCCCCACAGACCTTGAAGAGACCAGGAAGTGTTTTCTTGTTTCCGCTGCTTCTGCAGCTGCCCAGCTCGGTTCCCTAGTGTAAGGTGAAAGTGGGGCAAATGCTGCTGGCTCAGCCGCTCTGGGTTTC
>NW_015176457.1:544251-552769 GCF_001447785.1 Gekko japonicus | reverse complement strand
CCTGCTGAGTCCTGGGTTTGCAGGCAAATATGGAGGGGGAAGGTGCTGCTGGCCCCAGAAAATGAAAATAATAATAATCCATAATGATAGTCTTAATGTTGACCTCAACTAAAACCTTCATGCACAATAGCCAAAATGTTAAGTAGTTCAGTTAAGTTATATCTACTTCATTTCTGGTTCAGTTCAGTCAGTTCCAGCACTGGAAATTTAACAATCAATTTATATGAAGTGAAGGGCTGTAAACTCACTAGTGGAGCATGTTCTACATGTTTAGGATCCCAGGTTCAGTCCTGTTATGTAAAGATAAAGGATTTCTGCTAGCAGGGCTCAGAAGAAAGACATCTGACACTTTGGATAGCTGTTGCAAGACAATAATGGCTACAGAAATCAATGCAAGGCAGCTTCATATGAGGGGGGGATTAGAATGGCACGACTAAAGGACAAGACAAATGTGGACAGTCACGACCTTGCCTAGAAACAAATACTGAGAAAACAGTTGTGAGAGTCTGACCCACAAATCAAGATAGTCAACAAGACTTACAAAGAAAACATTTTCTATATATTGTTGTCAATAAGCACTACATAACAATGAACAAATTCCACCAAATCATAAGAAATATAAGAATCATAAGAATAAGAATATTTTCTTTGTAAGTCTTGTTGACTATCTTGATTTGTGGGTCAGACTCTCACAACTGTTTTCTCAGTATTTGTTTCATGACTAAAAGACAAACCATTGTGTGGCAATGAGGGTGAGAATAGTGAAAACAAACTCTACTCTCGCTGAAGGAGCAGGTTCATAGCTTGATGGTGCTGCTGGATCCTAGCCCAAAGTTGGAGACTAAGGTCTCCTCAGTGGCATGGAGCACCTTCTACCACTTTGGCTGATATGTCAGCTACGGCCTTTTCATACAAAGCATTTGTATGATTTATGCTTGGATCACATTCAGGTTAGAGTACTGCACTACATGACAAAGGTAAAGGTTTCCCTTGCTTGAAAGCCAGTCGAATCTGACTTTAGCAGGCGGTGCTCATCTCCGTTTCCAAGCTGAAGAGCCAGCACTGTCTGAAGACGTTTCCGTGGTCATGTGGCCAGCATGACTAAACAACAAGGTGCACAGAATGCTGTTACCTTCCCACTGAAGCGTACCTATTAGTCTACTTGCAGGTTGGCAGGAGCTGGGGCCAGAGATGGGAGCTCACTCTGTCATGTGGCACTAGGGTCTCGAACTGCCAAACTACAGGCCTTCCAGCCTGCACATCAGCGTCTTAATCTCAGCAGCCCTACATTACATGATACATAAGTCTAAATTGTTTGGAAACTTCAGCTGGTTCAAAATATGGTGGCCAAGGAGGGTTACCAGGTCTTACCCACCTGCTGGATGGGGGCGTTCCTGCCCGGTACCGGGATTTTCTGGCATTTTAACTCAAATGCTAGATGTCATTGCTCCAACAATGGCTCCCCCCACCAACCAGCTGGCCATTGGTGGATTGGGGCCCCCAAAAGCAGGGGAACCCCTGCCCTCATTGGGGGGATGACAATCCTATAGCCAAGTTATTGTTGGGGGCTAATTAAAGGCATTTTATCACCCGCTGTGCTGAAATATCAACACTGGCTAACCACTTATTTCTGAGAATAATTCAAAGTGGTGGTTCTTACCTTTAAGACCGTAAAGGCCTTTGACCCAGGGAATTTTAAAGACCACTTCCACCAATATTGTCCAATGTGCTAGTTAAGATCTTCTCAAACCTTAATTTTTGGAGCCCCACTTGTGGTAAGTGGTGGCTAGACAATGGGCTTTTTCAGTAGTGGCACCTCTACTGTGGAACAGCCTTCTCCTTGACGCTTGCCTGGCATTCTACTTTACTTCTTTTTAGGTCCATGCCACAACCTTTCCTTTTACCCAGGATTTCAACTTAAAAAAAAAAGCTTTTTTGGCCTGAGTTCTATATTTCAGTACCATTTTAGGTATCTCAGTATTTGTTCTTTTACTGATTTTGTTTGTTTTAGGCTTCTTTTAGTTACTTATTTTTAATGGCTTTAGCTTGCTTTATGGTTTTAGTTGTATGCTACCCAAATCCTGCTCCAGGGAGGCGGCATATATATTTTTCTGAATAAATAAATAGATAAACAACCATGCTAAACTTTTTTTTAAAAAAACGGAACACTGTCAGGGGAAAAACGGAACACTGTCAGGGGGAAAAAAACCTACTGGCTACAAAACTTCAAGACTTCCACTGAGGCTTTCAAATAAAAAAAGAAGGAACTAGTGCCCTAAGGAAAATATTTATAATGAAGGTTGATAACTCAGCACCCGTTTAAATCACATTCTTTTTTCTTTTTCTTTTTAACATAGCCCTTATGAAATATTGACAGAAAAAAGCTAAGGAATGACAGTTACCTTTCTTTGTACCCCCCATATCAAATTACATGAGACAACAATGCTAAGAATAATATTCTGACCTATTCTTGAAGGTCCGCAACTATTTATCTGTATATAAACAATCCTAAAAAAAAATTAAGGGACACACTACTGAAAAGTTACTTCCTGACAGTGTCAGAATTAATTCTACCACCCTTGTTTGTACCAAGACTCTCTTGCACACACAGCGCCATCGAGATTCACCCGATTCCCAACCTCCAAAATTATTTTAAATGTATTTTATTATTTGTATTTGTATTTATAGCCCGCCCATCCCGCAAGCGGGCTCAGGGCAGGTAACATCATGTAACAATACAAGAAATACAGTTGAAAGTACAGTTTAAAAGCTCAAATATTAATAATAAATTGAAATTCCACCCTGCCCCACCCCATTTGTGTGGGAGAAGAAAAAGGAGTCTCCTGGATACAATTCTCAAAATAGTATACTGAAACTGCTCCTTATGAGTAAATTTATAGAGCAGGAAGTGAAAAAATGTGTAATTTGATTTCTTCAAAGTGCTACTACACCTCCACTCAAATAAATATAATTGAAGAAAGAACAATCCCAAAGTACTCCCTGTTCCCAAACGAAACAGCACAACTCCGCCCCCCCCAGTAAATTTGCTGCTATCAGCAAAGATTCAACTGGCACATTACCATTCTTCCTCTAGAGTAAGTAGTAGCACTTTGCATGAAACCCAAATAAATGTATACACTGTATTGTACGGCAAATGGAGTGAATGGATCTCAATGGGTTACTCCAGAGGAAAAGGGCAAGCATGACTGATGAGGACTTTGTCTACTTTTGTTGTATGGTGCCCAGTACTCCATCATAATCTCAAATGGAGTCACAGAGAGTAGTTCCTTTAAAAAATATATATTACATGCTGTCTTTTTACCCCCCAATACTGCAAATTAACAGCAAAAGCCTTTGTGAAATACTGGTTTTAATAACCCCCCTAGGCAAGAATCTGCAATCAAAGTATAAATTGTCAGGAGACACTGACTATGAAGTTTCATTTTTTCTAACAATGGTAAGCATGGATACCATTTGAACTATATACCTTCAAAATAATACTGAAATACACATCTAACAAAGCCACCCTATGCAGGTTTACTCCAGTGTAAGTGTATGACAGTAAGTCATACATTAAATATGACCAACAGTCTGGTGTTGCTAAGCTATAATAGAAAAAAAAAATTTTTTACAGAGTATGTCCCTGTGCCAACTAGAGCAGCTCCCAACCCCCACTGCCACTTGCTAGCCTGATAGGGGGGAAACAATGCAAAAATCAGCATTGCATATCAGCGGTGTGATGTCATTTCTGGGTCAAACCCAGAGTTGGTGTCATGACACGCCTAGGATTCAGTAGAAATTCTATGGTAAAACTATAGTATTTCAGCCGAATCCTAGAGCAGAGTGGAGTCATGATATAGTAGACGGTTATTCTTCAAATGGGTTATAATGAGTAATTCTATTTCAAGGAGGAAGCTAGCAACCATTTTACTTGGGGATCTCACACAGAGGACCTTACTGTTCTTCAAAATAATGAATATGGCCCTGACCTGGATAGCCCAGGCAAGCCTGATCTCGTCAGATCTCGGAAGCGAAGCAGGGCTGACTGTGACAAGTACTTGGAAAGGCAACCTCCAAGG
Organism: Gekko japonicus; assembly: GCF_001447785.1. Lineage (NCBI taxonomy): Eukaryota > Metazoa > Chordata > Lepidosauria > Squamata > Gekkonidae > Gekko > Gekko japonicus. The sequence continues at coordinate 548,690 of NW_015176457.1, read as the reverse complement.
AACACCAAAGGAGGGACACAGAGGCAGGCTACTCAAGCCACATCTCTGAAAAATGTCCAAGCCCCCAGTAGGGGTCGCCAGAAGTCACCATGCACCCAAAACACACACACACTCAAAAATATAAAAAATAATGAATATGCATAAAATTTAACTAAAATGTAACCACTGCTTTAATTTAAAGTCCTGCCTAAAACCAGTACATTAAAACCTAAGAATTACAATCCTTCACAGAAGTTATTGGCAAGCCACATTCTGCTACCGATGTGACTAACATGGGTACATGGGTACACTTCCTAGGAAGTACACAGATCCTTCCTTAAAAAACTCTCTCCTCAAAGAACTATTTCCTGGGGGGGAAAGAGAGCCCATTTAGCTTCATCTTACTTTCTCTTTCATTGGCAATCAAGTCTTGCCTTCCTTTCCAGTCAAATCTTAACTATGCATCCCCACAAACAGTACATTAGATACCTGAGCATCCTTTGTAATGGTCTCAGTAACTTTGGGTGAATATCTGCAATTACCATCATGGATTTATATTGAAGTCTGCAGACAAATATGACCTCAGATATGGCTGCCCTATAACAGGTACATTTACTCAAACATTTCACAATCCTTTTCATCAATGGATTTAGAAGGGTGTAACTCTGTTTAGGATTAGACTGTTATGCAAAAATCAATGGGTTTAGTCTGTAGTCACTCTCTGCCTAGGATTACACTGCTTAGAATATGATTAGAGACCAGCAAGTATTGTTGCTTTAATTGGCTGCTATTATTTGATATGTAGTAGTGACTTTTGTCCTTCTGTAAAGTTGCTGTCTATGCTTCCACTGTTAGAAACCTTTGTGCGGGGATTTAGTAATGTTTTGACTATCACAGGGTTATTGGAGTGAAACAGTCCTAAAATAGCCTTCCAACTAACGTGAACAAAAAAATAGTCTTCTTATCCTATTTTCTAAGAAATTATTTTCCCGGAACTCTGGTTTTAAAAGAATAGCACTTGATGCAGAAGTGTGTAAGTACTAGCAGTCATTTTGAAAAGGATAAAAGACAGTAGAATAGACCTTTGTTGTTTCACACAGAGCTTTTTTCTCTTTCCTAAAAGGTTTGACAGAATAAGTGGGATGACTGCTCTTAAATGCTCACCATAATAATTGGTATATACAATTAAATCACTGCCATAAGTTGTAAAAAAAAAAGTCTTCAGTATGTTTCGAAAATTACTGAATTATAAAAGAACAAGCACTTGCAATGTATTAAGTGCAACATTATATGCAAGCGGTTGTGTAGCTATATCATGCAGCCCCACACCTCAGACAGTAATTAAGTTTGTAGCTGTCAGTGATAAAGGTTTCAGAACACCTTTGCAATTACTGGGGGAGGGGGAGGGAAAGGGGAGAAAGGATGCTTTAGATCTAATGCTGCTTTAAAAAGAAATGACTGCATAGATTTGCAAGTTCTTGCTACTGCTACAAGCTAGACTTGTGGCCCAGAATTTATCTATAAAAGCAAACTTGTGTTTCATGGGCATATTAGCCTTCTGTAGCAAGAAAACGTAAACGTTCTCAATCTTTGATTTTATGGCATTTTAAATATTGTTATTATAGCTACTCTGACAGTGCTATGGTGGAGCTGTCGTTTTCATTATAAACTGTTTTCCAAACATGCTAGCATAAGAGTATCTGGTGGAAACTTGGTAAATGTGACTTAGCTTGATTCTACATTTTGCTCTCAAAAGTTTATAAATTACAGGTTTCGTTTCAAAGACTTGAGTGCCTTTCACTCTTAAGAATATTATAGAAATTAATCATCAATCTGTTCAAACACTTGATCTTTGGTGGTAATAGCCTGGTCAGCAGATTACCAGCAAAAATTCAGGAATTGCTAATTGAGAGTGAAATCCTAGGCAGAGTTATGCCAGTTTAATGTCAATGAAATCAATGAGTTTGGACTGCTCTAACACTCTACAGGACTGCACACAGTGGCATCAAATGGTGGGCAGAGCTAGAGCAACCAAACTGATTTTGTTCCCATCCTTGTACCTTGCAATACTGAGAACACTGAAGAACCGTAATCAGCTTCTTGATGGATAACATCTGAATAAACCTAGGGTCAGTAGGCTTGTATGCTGCCATACTTGATTCTATCGGGGCCTTTTTGGTTTTTTGGGGGGGGGGGGGGGAACGGCACAACCTTCCCCTAGGGTTGCCAACAAACCAGAGGGGGAAAAATGTCCTGGCCCCTCAACAGAGGTTTAATGGGATATTATTATTTACCAGGTGATATTATTTCTCTCCATCCCCATTTCCACACAGTGAGCCACTATTAAGGGAGCAGGACACTTTTTCTCCAGGCTGTTGGCAACCTGGCCTTCACCATGCCTTCCACCCACCTCCATCCACACCTACTCTCCAACCACTAAGTCATACAATCCAATTGGTCTTCCCTCTCAATTCTTTACTTAATTTCTTATTTATTCACAATAGTAAAAAACGCTTTGTTAGTAATACGCTGCAGACTGCAATTTTATAAATGCTTACTTGAGAACAAAACCTACTGGACTCTCACAGAAGAATATGACTGGCATGATCAGTCAAAGAGAGGCCAAAGAATGGGAAACTCTGACAATTCAATCCTAAACAGAGTTACTCCAGTCTAAGCCCATTAATTTCAGTAAGACTGGAGCAACTCTGCACAGGAATGCACTGTAAGCATGCTATATCTCACAGAAGAATATGACCGGCATGATCAGTCAAAGAGAGGCCAAAGAATGGGAAACTCTGACAATGCAATCCTAAACATAGTTACTCCAGTCTAAGCCCATTAATTTCAGTAAACTTAGACTGGAGCAACTCTGCACAGGAATGCACTGTAAGCATGCTATATCTTCTCTTTGTAAAGTCCCAGCCAAAGAAAGAAGCTTTCTTTTAAAAAACATATATTTGCAGATTGTATATTTCAGGGTGCACTTTCCATGCTTTAAAATTTGTTTAGAGAAGCCTACCATATCATAGGCAGATGACAGACTATTATTTCTAATGTTGTATAAATGCACACGATGCTTTGCAGAGTAAAAGTCAGCAGAAACACTTAGTCGGGCCTTTGCCCCAAGAAGATTACAGTCTAAATTTAGTGGGACAGAGCAGAGACAGGGATAGAAAGAAAGTTGGAATGAAGAGAAATTCATGCCCAAAACAGCTCTATCTGAGCAACAGCATAAGCCTATGAAGACTTAGGATTTTAAATGAGGAGCTCTTGCTTTGCTTGAAGCTCTGGATGCTCATTTCTGTGGGGTTTTTAGCTGTAACTTGTTGTTATATTTTATATTGCAATAAAGGGCCTCAGACATTTCTTCAGAAAATATGAATTCTTTAATAGAAGCAAAAATATTGCAGGGAAAAGAGTTCTGACATCAGTGTATGCATTAAAAAAATAAAAAATATTGTATTTTTGTAAAAAATTAAAAAAACAAAAACCAAGGCCATGCAATACCTTTTATTGATATTCTTAATAGCAACCAAAATTGGTATTAATAACATTAATACCATGCAAGTCCTTCATAATTCTTCTAGATAGAAAGTGGGAGAGGGGAAAAATCTCTCATATAGTCAAGATGGAAGAAAAAGGAGAAATCTGCAGTGCAAATCTAAACACGTTGTTGACTTGTAAGTTCAACTGAACTCAATGGGGTGTACTCACTGATAAGTGTGTTTAGGATTGCAGCCTTGAAAGAAAGGAAACTACTTGTATAGTGGGACATGCATACATCCTTGATCGCAAAGCAAAAAGCCTTTCCAGATAAAATTATTCTTGCTTTAGAAGGTAAAATAGTAAAAGTCAGATCTACAGGGATCTTCATGGATCCCTTGTATTTTTACATACACCTTAATGAGGGCAAATCTAAGAGCCAGGAAACAATCAACACAGATCAAGAAAAAAAACCTTCCATTTCCTCCCTCCTCCTTATCTGTCCCTTATATATAAAGCCGTAGTGGGGCCCAACGTTCCGAATGCACACCAACAGTGTTTGGAGGCTTGAACTGTCAGTCAGAAGATGCTGGCTGCTTTGTGTAGTCCCGCCCACGTCAGCCCTGGCCGGCATCATCAGCTCAGTCTGCTCTGGGCCTCTGACAGAAGAGGACCATCTGCAGACTGAGCGCAGGGAAGGGGCTTCTACAGCTGGGCCGCTTCAGCCTCCTCTTCTCTGATTGGGCCAGCGTTTCAAAGTCATTTGCATATGGAAGCTGATTGGACTTCACTCCATTCCACACCTCAACCCCCCCCCCCGCAAGACAGTTGTAATTGTCAGTTGCATATGGGCCCTGCTGTATTCTGAGGTAAAATATGTCCTCACTCACAACACATCACTTCCCTTTCAACAGAAACAAACCCAATAACACAATAATGCCACACCACAAGAAAGACAGATCCCACCACAAGCA
>NW_015176457.1:519402-542900 GCF_001447785.1 Gekko japonicus | reverse complement strand
AAGGCGGGCGACAGAAGGCCGATGCCTCCGTCGCCCTGCCCTCTACAGAATCCACCCCCCAAACCTCCAGGTATTTCCCTCCTTAGAGCTGGCAATCCTACTTTCCCCTCAGTGCCTGTTGGTAGGCAACTAAGCTTGGTCCTGTCACCTACTTTGGCCTTTGGGAGAAAACACATTGGGGCCAGTCCTGATAGGGTTGCCAACTCCAGATGGGAAATTCCTGGAGATTTGAGGGATGGAGCCTGAAGAGGGTGAGGTTTGAGGAGGGGTGGGACCTCAGACAGGTACACTGCCATAGACTCCACCCTCCAAACCAGTCAGTCCCTCATGGGGAACCATTTTTGCCAATCTCCAGGTGAGGGCTGGAAACCACTCGGAATTACAACTGCTCTGCAGAAGGGAGGGCAGAAGTCAGCTGAAGTCAAAGGGGCAGATAATGGTAAGTTGATGGTTAGCTGGGAAGGAGATGGGGTTGCCAACTCCAGGCTGGCAAATTCCTGTGGATTTGAGGGGTGGAGCCTGGAGAAGGTGGGGTTTGCGGAGGGGTGGGACCTCAGACAGGTAGAATACCATAGATTCCACCCTCCAAACCTGCCATTTTGTCCTGGGTAACAATTGTTGCCAATCTCCAAGTGAGGGCTAGAGATCACTCAAAATTACAACTGCTCTTCAGGTAGCAGAGATCAGTTCCTCTGGAGAAAACAGTGGACTCTGTCATTATACCCTGCTGAGGTCGCCACAGCAAATTGACACTGTTCTCCCAAAGCCAGAGCACTCTCCCAGAGCCTCTTTCTAGATCTCGTTGTATTTATTTCCACAACGGGCCTTATTCCTAGTAAGGCTATAAGTAAGCAACAGGCAGCCCAACAAAGGACTAGCCCTGCCTGAGCAAAACCACACCCACTGACTCAGCCTTCGGGTACTACACACTGCTATATTCTCACACTGTGCATGAGTTCTGTTGCCTGTGTGAGTCTCCGACAGGTCAATTATTTCCCTAAGAATCCACTGACCATGCCTGTCAATCTTTCCTTATTTTAATATGCCTCACCTTCTCTTTCTATATTTTTCTATGGGCTACTAGGAGCATGACGGAAGACAGGAGGGCCTGGCATGATGTGGTCCATGGGGTCGCAAAGAGTCGGACTCGACTGTGCGACTGAACGACAAGGGGTTATGACCCAGAAAAGATACTGTACCTTTAAGAATGTGGGGGGGGGATATCCTCTAGCTGTGAATATAGGGAGCATGGCTGAGGTCCAGGAAGAGAAGAAGGCAGGATGACTATTAAGGAGGAAGTTGCCAGCCTCCAAGCCCTAGGCTGGCCTTTTCCTTTGCTGGTGGAAGGTGCTGTCAAATCACAGCCAACTTAAGGAAACCCCATAGGGTTTTCAAGGCAAGAGGAGGTTTGCCATTGCTTGCCTCTGGACTTCCTTGGTGGTCTCCCATCCAAGCTGACCCTGCTTAGCTTCCAAACGTTCGGGCTAGTCTGGGCCATCCAGGTCAGTGCACAGCTTCTTTATAAAGGGTAAATTTGTAGAGGCAGAAGTGATGCAGAAAGTAGTCAGAAAAGGAAAACTTCAAGTGACCTGATTTTACCTATTAGCGCGCATACATTCCCACGCATCTCATTATTGCCACTCAAATACAATCTTCTGCAAGCTCAAAAACATATATACCATTTACTGCTCACAGAACCAGTGAACAATAAAATTGAGTTCATCAAAATGGTTCTGTTCTTATAAAATATTGGCCATTTCTGACCGGGAAAAAATCATTTTTTTAAAATTAGAACTGCAATGCCTATAGCCCAAACCTTCAGCCGGCAATGCAGTATTCTGTCTTTATACAATGGATATGAGGACGTTACTTTGCTAGAGCAAAATAGCATGATATAAGAAAAATCAATAGTTTTCTGAAGGGGGCATGTTAATGTTTCCACCTAGAAAGCATAAACATAACGAGGACTTTAAAAAACACAAGAAAGGCTTATGAAATGGAAGGATATTGCTTGGGATTGAAGGTAGCACTGCTGCTGTTTTCTAGGGTTTCCCCCCGCCTCCAAAACTGACAACATTAATTTTAAAAATAGGGGTGTGTTTTTTTAAGTCAACTGAATGGTGTAGTGAGGAGAATCACTCTTCTTGAGTAATGTCATGGGCATTAGCTAATAGCTGCCACTGACTCGTGCAATCACATTCCACACTGGACTCCAAAGTGTAATACAAGAATTGGCTGAGTGAAAAAATGCATACTCTTAGCAACAAGTATCTGTGTATGTGTCTGAATGCTGAATACAATATCCCTATTAGCTGAAGGGAAAACATCTGTATCCCTACAAATACTGTATATTTATCTTGTAATAAAGTTATTAATAATCCTCCTAATTTAAATTAATTTGAATTACTTTCAGAAAGGAAAATATTTCATACAGAGGTCATAAATGTCAGTTTTGTAAAGTAAAGGTAAAGGTTCCCTTGCTCGAAAGCCAGTCGAATCCGACTCTAGGGTTGCGGTGCTCATCTCCGTTTCAAAGCCGAAGAGCCAGCGCTGTCCAAAGATGTTTCCATGGTCATGTGACTGGCATGACTAAACACCAAGGCACACGGAACACTGCTACCTTCCCACCGAAGTGGTACCTATTTATCTACTTGCAATTTCTTGCTTTCGAACTGCTAGGTTGGCAGGAGCTGGAACTAGAGATGGGAGCTCACTCCATCATGCAGCACACTCAGGTCTCGAACTGCTGAACTACCGACCTTCCACAGCCTGCAGTTCAGCGTCTTAACCACTTGAGCCACCGCAGCTCCTGTCAGTTTTGTACCAGTCACATATTGGCTAAGGGAAGAAGCATGGCAGGATTCTGTTCCCCCCCCCCCACTGGGCATTTGACAAAGAGGTGGGGCAAGGCATGGGAAAATACAGCTGCTTCAGTGTGTGCCTGTATATGCCTGTAGGCGATCCATCCTCTCTGCTGCTTTGGTACCACTTGTTAATAATAACACAATAGTCTTCCTGCTGGCTAAGTGACTCCAGCCAAACAGGAGACCTTTATGTATTTACCATTTGCTGCTTCAAGAACTGCTTGTTAAACTGGATGTTCATTCAACTATATATATGCAGATTCACTTTCAGTGGACTCTGTGTATCCACAGGTATATCCTCATCCACATTCTAACAGACGGAATCTACATGCTAACAAAGGATGCAGATTGCCCTGAAAGCCAGTGCAGTGTGAATAGACAGCATCAGTTCAGGTGTTTATTTTATGTGCATCTACATGACACTGAATTGTTTAAGGAATGCTTCAGCTCATTGACGAGGCTGTGCTACATTAACAAACAGTGATACACAGTACACACAGTGATGACCATTACACGGGAAGACACATACCCTGATCCAACCAAGATCAGACTGCAAAAGAAGGCTCTATTTACTTTTGTATTCCCTTCCCTTCAATGCTCTATGAGTTTTCATTTTTTTGGATACCAGGAGCAGAATTTTAAAAAAGCATTCCCATTCACACACACACACAAATTGCTTTTAGTGAGTACCTTCTGTTAGATGACATCAAGCAATTCACACTCCCGTGGAATATCTTTTTCTGTTTGTTCACCGAAATTGATGGCTGACTGTCAGAAACTAGACGCTGAACTGATTCTGATTTTATTTTGGACGGTGGCATTTCATGAAGCAGCATTACAGGCAGTGAAAAAGTGTGGAATGAAATGGAAGACCACAAGTGATCTTGGAGAATGGAGGTCAGGAGTAGTTATCTGAAATCAAGAATTAATTCAGGAATGCATGGGGAAGAATTGCCAGATATTCTCTTGCCTCCCTTTCCCCTAATTATTACATTTTAAGCAAAACTTTGGAATCATTATAACATTTAGTGTCTTGCCTTAACAGTCTCTTATTGTTCCTAAAGTCTACAGTCTTCAACACGTCAGGTGAAAAGCATCATTCCTTAATGTTGCATCAGACTATGGTTCCATCTACTCCAGGATCCTGTGTCACAGAGTGGCCATCCAGTTATCCTGGTTGCCTGCTGCTGATGTTGCCTACCAGCACTGGTGTTCAGAGTTTTATTCCCTTTAGCTGCCATGGCTAGTAGCCATGGACAGACCTATCCCCCATGAATATAAAGTTGGGATTTTCCCCCTCCCCCAGTGTGCATCACCAGGCCCGTAGCCCGCGTGGGGCCCACGGGGCCCGGCCCCCCTGCTAGTTTTGCGGGGGCCCTCCCGATCCTCTGCTCCCCCTCCCATCGCTGCCGGGGGAATCGCAGGCCTCAGTCCCGCCCCCTGCTCCATGAGGCACTCCACGAGGACGCCAAGAAGGAGGTAAGTTGCAGCCTACCTCCTCCTCTGCTTCCCCGGGCCCAGCTGAGTGAGCAGTGAGGGGAGGGGTGGCCGGGCTTCCCGGGGCCGCGGGAAGGAGAGGAAGCGAAAGTTTTCCTCGTTGAAAAAGTGCACTTGTAGAGGGGGCTGGCGGCAGCAGGCGAGGCGGGAGATAACTTCTCATGGAGGCGACAATGGCGGGTCGAGACTCGCCAAGCAGTAAGTCCTCCTGACCCGCTTGCCCTCCTCCTCTTCGTTGGCGGGGGGGTACACACACCCCTAGGCAGCAGGCAGCGGCAGAGAAGAGAATGGTGCCAGACCGTCACCGGCCGTTTGCTTTGGGCTGGAAGGTCTGGAGGGCGAGAGGCTGGCGCTGTAGTTTCCCCACCTCCACACGGCTGATTCACAGCCCCCCCCCCGCCGGCCTTCCTTCCTCCCCCGGTGTGTGTGTGGGGGGGAGGGTCTGGTCGTCGCTGCCCCTCCCGCCGCCGCAGGGCAGGAGAGGCTGAGGAAGAAGAAGGCGGTGGGGCAGCGGGGAAAAGGAAAGCGCCGCGCCGGATAAAATCCACTCCTGCCCCCGCCCCGGCCGGCCTTCCTCCCCCGGTGTGTGTGTGTGGGAATCGGCATTTAATTGTGTATATTTAGGCTTCATTTCATTTGCAGGGAGGGCTTGGCTGGTTCGTGTTGTGGAGGTTTAAAATTAAAAGGGAAAAATCAGAGCAACCGAGCAGAGCAAACCCCCTTCTGACCCCCCCCTTTTACACACACGAGTATACCCAACAGAGTGCAAAGTGCTCTCGGGAGACCAAAGAGCTCCGGGCAACCTTTGCCAAGACGCTTGTTAACTAGAGGTGGACACTACAAAAAGGTAAGGAATGGAAAGGCTGGGAAGGAAGGCGCTTCCGGAGAAAGGGAGGTGATTTTAGAGGGAGACGCCTGAAACTCCGCACACAGGAACGATGAGCTACAAGTGGCAGTCCATCCACCCCACCCCCGAAAGACCAGCATCTCTCTCTTTCTGCTTCAGACTGAAGGAGGGAAGCGGGAACATGTAACCCCCCCTCCTTTCCCCCTCCCCCTCTTCCTTCCTAGGTTCCCACCGGCCCCACACCTTGCCTTAAGATCCAAGACTTCACCCCCTCCCCCCCTTTTTTTTGCTCCATCTTTCTCTCTGTTGCGATCTTTTTTGTTTCAAATTCCAGAAGGAGGGGCCCAGGTTTTTCCATTGTACCACCAACAACAGCAAAAATAAAACCACTGACGGCATTTTCCAGCCTAACAGATTTGTCGTAGCGGAAGTGCCCTGCCACACATTCGCTCCTGCTCTTTGTAGCGTCTTGTCCGCTGGTCTGCAAATCCCCGGGGCAGCACAGAGAAATTATTATTAGGGGTTAAGACCTCCTCCCAGCCCTGCTCCTCCCAGCTGCTGGCCAGGCGAGTCGGCTCCCCTCCTCTCCTCCCGTGCCCTGACAGCCGGCTCGCTGTTGGGGAGGGGCGGCCAGGGGTTTCTGTTGTGTTTCTAAAATTTTAAAGGGATTGCCACCTTCTGGGCATGGAACAGGAGTCACTGGAGGTGTGTGTGTGTGTGTTGGGGGGGAGGTATTTCTGAATTTCCTGCATTGTGCAGGGGGGTTGGACTAGATGACACTGGAGGTCCCTTCCAACTCTATGATTTGCCTAAGTGGAGAGGCAATACAGAATCTTCTTCCAGTCTGCCTCCTCTTTACCTAAGTGGTGTGCAATAAAAGCTGCAATCCCTAAGTACTGTCTGTTGCAAGCTTTTGTGTTTCGTTACTGGGAATGGATCTGTTCTATGGCTTTGGCCTAAAGTGTCATGCTTGGGAAGAGCCAGAACCTGTGACAGAAGAAGGGTAATGTTTCTTAATAATTGTAAATGTTTCTTCGGTGAGCTTTCCGTTTTATGAAATGGCTTTGTCCAAGTATTGGTAGGGTAGGTGCTTGGAGGGGGTGATCTCCCCAAGAAAGATCTTGTGAACAAATAGTGCTTTAGATTCAGTACACACATACATGTGGAAACAGATATTTCTGAGAGTTAGCGGTAAATAAAATTTTGTAAATAAAGTGGAGCAGCTTGAGGGTGCCAGAGCTCTTTTTCTTGTGGGTCTGATCTGATATAAGGTAGTAGTCCTGTTGCCCTGTAGAAGTTCCTCTGTTTCACTTATGCTCAAATTGTATACTTGCAGTACATCTCAATGCAAGGGAATTTCCCTTGTAGGATTTTCAGTGTCCCCCCCCCCGACTTTTTAACAGCATCATGTCAGAGAGAGAAATTAATAGGTGATGCTTTCTTTATGACTTAATCTCTGTGCTGGGGAAAGCATTCCCTGTTACAAGGGACCCAGATGCAAAGCACTTTTCCTTGTAGGATTGCCAAGATGGGGCACTTGTGATTTAAGCATCTCTGGAATTAACCAGGTGAAGTTGCCTACATTCCTACATCATTATGCCGGGAAAAGCTTTTTGTGTTGCAATTTACACAAATGAAAGACGCTTTCCCTTGCAGAGTTCACAGTATATACTTTTTTCCTGATAAGCTGCTTGCCCTTTTTCATATCTGTCTGTCAAATAGGTAGATTTCTTTTATTTTGTGAGCAAAGGCTTTGTCTTGTGGGATTGCCAGTCATCCCCCCCCATGAGAATATTTTTAATGGACAGTGTGGTGTAGTGGTTAGGCTAGGATCTGGGAGACCCAGGTTTGAGTCCTTGCTCTGCTGTGGATAGCCTTGGGACAGTTGCATTTTCTCAGCCTGACCTACTTCACAGGGTTGTTGTGTGGATACATTGAAGGAGGAGCAAATGTTATAAGCTGTTTTCCATGGGAGAAAAGCAGGATATAAATGTCTAAATAAACAGTTGCCTTTTAGGTAGAAATATAACATGTAAAGGATTTCTTATTGGTTAACTCATTAACATAACCATTGGCAGCTGGGGGAATCTATATAATGATTGTTATTTTGGGCAGCTTTTAAAGGTACAATTCAACTCTCAGCTGAGTTACTGTGAGCTCCACCAGTTCGCAGATTTTTGTCTTAGCTCAGGAAGGATGGCTCCAGAGCAAACTAATTTATGTGGCAGCCAAATTGCTCTCTCACAACTTTAATGGCAGTAGCTCACAAAGTATAAGTTTTGCTCACAAAACTCCACAGCTTAGAGGGAACATTCAGTGTTCCCTCTAAGCTGTGGAGTCCTGTGAGCAAAAATTCTACTCTGTGAGCTACTGGGCATGAAATTTGTGAGCGAGCAATTTGGCTACTGCATAAATTAGTTGGCTCTGGAGTCATCCTTCCTGAGCGAAGACAAAAATCTGTGGGCTGGAGGCTGAAAAACTGTGAGCTAGCTCACACTAACTCAGCTTAGAGGGAACAGGTGGGCCCCCTGAGAAAAACACGGGCCCCCTGAGCAAAAAGTTGTTAGCTACGGGCCTGTGCATCACCTTATACGTGGTTACTTTGAACTTCACATCTCACTTGTCAAACTTACGAAGAAGATGAGATTGGATTTATACCCTACCCTTCACTACCCAAAGGAGTCTCAAAGCGTCTTACAATCTCCTTTCCCTTCCCCTCCCCACAACAGACACCCTGTGAGGTAGGTGAGGCTGAGAGAGATCTTTCAAGAACTGCTCTTAACAGGACAACTCTGAGAGCCATGACTGACCCAAGGTCACACCAGCAGCTGCATGTGGAGGAGTGGGGATTCAAACCCGGTTCTCCCAGATTAGAGTCTGCGCTCCTAACCACTATACCAAACTGGCTCTCAGCTAGGAGAAATCCTCCTAGAGCTCTTCACAGTTGGCCTTGGTTTTCACCATCCTGAATGATTTTGTGTCATCAGCAAACTTGGCCACTATACTGCTCACTCCCAGTTCCAGATCATTTATGAACAAATTAAATAGCACCATCACCAATAACTATCTCTGAGGGACTACATTATTTAACAAATTCTGTATAGGAAGGAAACTGGTTAACCTCAGATGTAGTTAAGAATATACCGGCACATACATCAATTGCTGAAGAGGAGAGTTTTCCCAATATAACAACAAAAAAGTTGCAGGGACTGAGCATGTGAAATTGCAGCCTGATCCTTTCAAGAGAGCTAGTAATTCATCTATACCACCTAGCAAATGTCTGCTTTGTACATTATATCTTCTCCACAGTGAAACAGATCTGAGATAAGGGAATACATGTACCCGGAAAATTTTGGGACAGAGTCAGTTCCATGAAAATAGGTGTATTTGGCTCCCTGCCATCTGGCCAAGAGCTTTACGTAGACCTTATCATACAGTTTCGAACTATTACAGAATTATCAGTATAGAGAAAGTACAATATAGTGGGAACTGGTGGAAAGAAGGTCTTGCCTTTTCTCAGAAAATATCCTGTCACTGCAACCACTTAAGGAGCAAAAAGATCCACAGGGGAAAATGGTGTAGGAGCTGCATTGTGCACGACTTACTGGGTTTGTTCAGGGAATGTTGTTAGTATATCTTGTCCATTTTTAAAGCAACTAGTTCAAGTTATTATTGACATTATAACATAGACTGATTTCAGATATTTGATAATAGAAACAAAAACTCCTACAATCTATTATGTATATATTATGTAAAATTTGCTACACTGCTGAAAAATTTGGCATAAAGCATTCTACCCCCAAGCTGCCTGCACATAATACAAGCATTCCACCCCCAAGCTGCTTGCACAGACCAAACTCCCCCAACATTCTGCCATTCTACAGAAATGAAGATCTTCCAGCCCCCATACCCTTCATCTTCCGTAAACACTGAAAAGTGGTTTCCTCAAAAGCAAAACACTCATTAGGTTACTTGTCTGACACAAGTAGATCTTGAACCAATTTAGCAAGCATGAGTTATAATTGACTTGGAAAGGAATTATTTGCGTTTATGAGCCTCCTCAGATGTGTAGCCAAAGGGACCATTTACAATTTTTTCCGGCTAAGTCAGTATCCAGCACTCAGGAAAATTATAGCATGTGGATTTATGGCATTCCCCAAGTAACTCTGTTTCTACAAATTAATGAATGGAGCAAACAAATGTGCACATACAATGTGTCAGATAAAATATTCAAATATTCTTCCCTTCAATGCGTAATAATAATTTTGATTTAACAACTCTATTTCAATATGCCGTGTTAGAATATGCAGAGCTAATTTATACAAAATTGGTCTAACGCAGAGTAGGCTTTAGTTCCATTATTTATGATATGGCAACATGAACCAACTGTGATATTAACAAACAAAAAAGTGTGCCTTCCACCTCAGTTCTACATATTTGCTTGCGCTGCCTTCACTGGAAAAACTTTCAACAAAATCATGACAACCTAAAGAGTCACACAGCTAATCCTATGCATGTTCCTCTCAATGTAAGTGCACTAAGTTCAATGGAAGTTACTCTTGAGTAAGTGTACCTAGCCTTAGGCATACAGTTAGCATGCTGTTGTAACCTAACAAATCTGATTGTAATTGTTTAATCTATAAGAAGCAATTATCATAATACTATATGGCTGATATTTGTATAAATCAACGGCTGTATACACTGTAGCTGTGTGTTAACAATTTGTCACAAAGTTTACCTGAATGACTGCCTACTCTCTTATGAATTCACCCAACCACTAATCTTCGAAAACACTGCTCTGGATGCCCAGCCTTCTGAGATTAGGCAGGTGGCAAGCCGGGAGAGAGCCTTCTCAGTGGTGGCACCAAACTCTGTTAACGCTCTCCCCAAGGAAACTCCTCTGTCCTCTTTTGTTGCCATCTTCCAACAGTGTGTGAAAACTTTTTGTTTCATTTGGTGTTCCCTCAGCAATCACTCCTTCCTGCCCAACATTTTTAACTGTTGTTTTTGTTTTGTATATATTTTAGCTGTATTCTAATTATGTTTTGGGGGTGCTTTTAATGGTTTCGAACAGGATTTTATCATGTATGTTCTAATACGTTAGCCACCTTGGTAGTCCTTGTGAGGGCAGATGGGCAAGATATAAATTTTCTAAAATAAATAAATTTATTTTTTTAAATGTGTGATCTGCTTTTTTGTTAGTATATATTTTGACATATATGAACTACAATTCAACCATATGCAGGCCTGCCCTTGCACCTGACCCAGATGTTCCAACTGGTCCAAAATGCAGCCACGTAGGTGTTTACTGGGACCCCCTGGACAGCACACATTCAACCAGTGAACTGCATTGGCTTCCAGTGGAGCACCAGATCAGGTTCAGGGTTCTTGTTTTGACTTTCAAGGCCCTTAGCGGTCAGGGACCTACATACCTTTGGGACTGCCTCTCCCAGTATGCCCCTGGAAGAGCATTATGCTCAGGGAATAAGAACCCTGGCCCAAGAGAAGTCCAGTTATTCTCAACCAGAGCCAGGGCTTTCTTGGCTCTGGGTGGGCCCTGCCTACTGGAATACTCTGCCAGAAGACATCCGTGCCCTGCAGGAGTTGTTACCTTTCCGCAGGGCATGAAAGACAGAGATGTTCTGCTGGGTCTTTGGTTGAGGACAGCAACGGGGCACCCTTTGACACTTTCATATATTTCCCCATCCCTCGTAACACCTCCCCCCAGGGAGGCTGGGGGGCTGGAATTTTTTCTGCCATCTTGCATATTGTATGTATACTGTTTTTATCTATTGGTGTTTATTGGTTTATTTTAACTTAGTTGCTAAATTGAGATTTTGTATATTTTGTTGTAAGCCGCCGTGAGCCCTACTTGTAGGGAAGGGCGGCCTAGTAAATATAGTTTAATAAATAATAAAAAATATCTGGTACAATTTTGAAATTTTACACAGATCGATACAACCTCCAGAGGATGGTGAGTTCCATGTCATTGGCTACCTGTGGAGACACTGGAGAGCTGTGTTAGTCTGTAGTAGCAGAACAAAATTTTAGTCTATTAGAACTTCAGTGATTCTTAAAGTGCTTTGTATCTGACAAAGTGAGCTTTGACTCATGAGAACTTATACCATGGAAAATTTTGTTGGTCTCTAAGATACTAACCTGGATAGCCCAGGTCCCTAAGATGCTAACCTGGATAGCCTGATTTTGTCAGATCTCGGAAACTAAGCAGGGTTGACCCTGGCTAATATTTGGATGGGAGACCTCCAAAGAATACCAGGCAATGGCAAACCACCTCTGAACATCTCTTGCCTTGAAAACCCTACGGGGGTCACCATGTCAACTGTGACTTGATGGCACTTTCCACCACCACCAAGGTGCTACTGAACTCTAATTTTGTTCAGTTAATTACTGTCACGCTGAGCAAAAAAATTAACACATGCTTCCAGTGTGTCAAACTCCAACAGGTTATGTTCAACAGGATGCAACATGGTATGGTGGTTAAGGGTAGGAAATTAGGATGTGTTCAGGACACTCCCTGCCATGAAGTTGACTGATTAACCATTGGCCAGTCACTCTCTCACTTTAATCTATCTCACAGGACTGTATGGTTAAAAAGAGAATGGGAAATCTATGCATGCTGCTCTGATCTCCTTTGAATGAAAGGGGAGTGGTAGGAAAACCCAACCCACCCTTCTGCTTGGCACCTTCTGGCACCCAACCCAGGATCCACTAGGACCAGCAGGGCCATGGATGCACACTCTGTGAAGAGGTATATGCTAGCCAGGTAATCAGTGGTAATTGGCCCTTTACGAGGCATACAGTATCAACCAGCCCTTTGACAGCAGACCATCTGACAACCAGTTGTCTGGTGGCCCTACCCTTGACCTGGGAAAACAGAGTGGTTAGAAAGTGATTGCTACAGAACTGCTATTAGTCTGTCATGGGTATAGTCACACTCCCATAGGGATTCTTGGTACTGGGTGGTTCCTAGACATGCCCCCGTCATGACTAAGGCATTTAAAGGTTTGAGGAAAGAGGCGGAGGAGGACCTGCCAGCTCTGGCTTCCACATCAGAGGGGAGCAGAGCTATGGGAAAGGAGGTGTAGTAGAGTGTCTCTCAACCTCTACCTCTTGCCATCTGAGGCCAAGGGAAAGCACTTCATATAAGTTGGACCCAAGGGCATGACAACTGTAGTCCAGTACCTTACAGTGGGCTAAGAGTATCATATATGGATAAATTAATGCCACATTCAATAATGCTGCCCTATCACCTGATTAAGTCCAACTTAACTTCTACACAATCTAACTGTGCAGAGCCAAGTCAAGCAGGCAGATACCACAGAAAGCACTTGTGCAGAACCACAGAAAGCAAAATGCATAGACAGACCATTTCTAAGCCCAGACAAATGTAAAATTCCAAATGCCTTTGAAAATACATGTTCTAATTCCCTTGCTAAAGCTTCTCATTACCAGTGATGATATTCTTACAAAATTTATTTTCTCTCCAACCTTTTCCTGCTACTGCCAATTGTATCACTAAAGGAGCAACCCCAATTCCCCTCAGTGAAATTAGGGATGTACTTTATCATAACGTGAAAAGACTGGTCAATTCAGCATTCTAAAACATTTTCTTACAAAAAAGAATTAACCTCTCCCCTAAAGCATTTTCGGCTTCTTCTCTATGTTATTCATCACACTGACCTGGGGCCTTTCCAGGCTACCCCCTTTTTGTACTGAGGATATACAGCTGGTACTCATTTGCTGCAGGGAACCTAGACAAAGTTCTCTCAACTTGGTTATTGAGTGCTAGGAGAACATAATTTCCATACATAAAACTACAATGTTGAATAGCTGGGAAACTGCAAATCTTTTTCTTGCAAGTACATCACGTGTAAAGGAGCTGTACTTGTTCCATGAGAATCTCACAAGTTCCTTTCCCACATACCTGTGGCATGTTGATTTCCCAGCTATTCGTTTTTATTCTTTTTTAGCTATACGTATCTTAGATTTAAAAGAGTTCTGAATACTGACTGTGATATTGCTATCTAATCCTAGACAGGAAATCTTCTATCATCAGAAAACAAAGCTACATAAAAATGCTTCAACTACCTTAAATTTAAGACTAGATCTCACAGCCGCCTGACTGTAAAATTGGCAGTGCTTGTAATAATCATGCCCTCAAACCAAAAAAAGTACAAATGAAGCTAGACCAGCATGATTTTGTTCCTGGCAGGATTCACACCTTTTTTTTTTCCTGGCAGGGTTCCTTTGTTTTTAAATGCCTGTGACAAAGAGAAATTCAGTAGATGGAGTTGCAGGCAAGATGCTGAAAAGCTCTCTCTGTTGAATTTCTACCTGATGTCTAGCTGTAAAGGCACAGGAAGATAAAGCACCCTTTTGTTGAAAGCATTATGTCCTCCACCTCCCAAATAAACCCCATGGTTCTAAAGGATTTATGGAGACGGCGCTGAACCTTTAGAGATAGTTACAATCAGAAACTGAACTTGAACACTTGGATACAAGGTCCAAGCATCCTTACTTTCTTCAAGGCCTACAAACAGTCCATCTTTCATTTTCTGGCCAACTAAGCACTTTGCTGTATCTTCTAACCATCCGATTTCTATCTTGCTTCCCTGGCAAATTCTGCCATCTGAATAGTGGAGTGACATGGTGCTACCCACTGACATGGCTACCCAATGGATGTTGCCCAACACACAGTCTTTCCTAGTGCACAGCATTGTTTAAACTAAGGAGAAGCAGTGGGGCTCAATTTTCAAAACACTTATTGTTTGTAACACTTACTTATAAACAAAAAACAAATTAAACTTCATACACTGACTATGTCTCCAATGTCTTCTTCCTTACTATGCTTTTCTATAGCTCAATTATCTTTTTCATTAAACAAACATATTCCACCAGCCAGTGAATGACCAGACTTCTCCAAAGAGCATCTGGGGTAGTGTGGAGAAGTGTTAAACTAGGACAGATTAGACTAGAGGTGTCAAACTCATTTATTATGGGGGCCGAATCTGACAGAAGTGTCACAGAAGTTGGGCCAAGGGCATGTGTACCATAAAATGTAACACAAGGTACCAGAAATATAAACTTTATAAAGGTGATTTCAGATGCTGAATGGCAATAGAAGGTGAATGACAATAACAGACTTGATTGGATTAGGTGTTATATGCAGAGGAGTAGGAGGCGTGGAGATACCAACATTGGTAATGAGACAGGAAACCTAGATCTCAATTCTGTCCAGGATGATTCAGTCCAGGAGGATGCAAAGAATGGACATAAGTATGACATTAGAAACCACAACATTCAGTTGCTGACCTAAGAGTAGCAGTGCTTTTACAAAGTAATTTCAAAAGGAAGATTAGAGAGACCGCTGGACTGCAATTGATAACGAAGCTCAAGACAATGCATCCTCCAGGACTGAATTGAGACTTAGTTTTCCTGTCTCATTACCAATGTGTGCTATTATCATTTGGCATCTGAAATCACTCCACTCTCCAAGATATAAGGACCAATCCAAGTGTTCTAATACCTTATCAGGGCCTTTTTGAAAGAAAAAATCCACGTAGGGACAAAGAAATCTAATCTTTAAAAAAAACTTTTACAGAAGAAGCCAAAATAATTTCCTTAATGTACACTGTGCTTGTCAGAGGAATCCATCCATCCACCCTCCCTCCCTCTGAAGAAGTGTGCTTGCACACAAAAACTTATACCTGGAATAAAATGCTGTTGGTTTTAAAGCTGCCATGGGACTCCAACTTTATTCTCTCTCTCTCTCTCTCTCTCTCTCTCTCTCTCTCTCTATCTCCTCCCCCTCCCTTCCTCCACAAAAGAGAAGCAGCAGCCCCAGGAAGGAAGCAGAAGCTGCGTGTATGTTTGTGAGAGAGAAAAAAAGAAAGAGAGAGAGAGAGCGCAGGAAGAGAAAAAGCAGGAAGCAGCCACCAAGGGAGGTGTGTGTGAGCAAGGAGCGAGAAGGGAGGCAAAAGGCAGGAAACAGGAAGCAAAGAGCCACTTGGGGAGCTGGGTAAAAAGCAAGCTATGGCGCGGCTGCAGTAGCAGTCCTGGAAAAGGAAGCAGGAGAAGAAAGTTGCTTGTGGGCCATATCTGAGTCCTGTGGGGGCTGGATCTGGCCCACAGCCCGTATGTTTGACACTTCTTGGTTAATCTACCTCAAAGGGGTTTTGTAAGTGTAAACTAAATGCAAGGAGAATCATATGTGGAAGAAAAGCAGGTTAAAACATAACATATTTAAATGCATTGCAACCACAATAACCTCTACCACCAGCCTATTTTATTACATTTTGACATTAATGTCTTCTTTTCCACATGCAAAGGATTCTAACTGGATCTGTATGTGGGGCATATATGGAATTCTCCTGTTTTAATATGACTTTGGCATGAAGTGAGAAAGGCTTATCCTCTCCCCTGAGTTCTCTGCATGCCAAAAAGACTTGGGAAAAGGCCAGTGGTAACTGAAAATGATGGACAAAAACTAAGCCAGGCCAACATTTCTAGGCCTCCAGTAAACACCAGTTTCATATCACAAACTCTTTTTGAGACATGCCTCACTTTCAAAAACATTTTGCCATGTGGCCTGGAGGAGCTGCTTGACAGAAAAACAAATCTGAAAGCTCCTGGGTTTATGGAACTATTTCCACAGTCCCTTGAATTCTGGCTATATTTTCCTGAGACATACTGCACTTCAAAGAAAAGACTCATTACTTGAAGAAAGAGGAAAAAAATTAAGGGATATCTATACTTTTCTGGGTGAGAAAATACTTTGTTTCTGTCTGCGTACTTGAAACAGATTATAGAAGATAAACTGGAGCACAGTTTACTAATTAACTGTTGAATAGAAATGAAATAAGATGTCATTGAACGCTGGGAATTTTGTTTTGAATTAAATAGCTCATATTGTATGGCAGCAAAAATACAATTTTGCTTACGTAATTACATGGCAAAAGCCTCACTTATATGGTGAGAAGGCCTCTTGATTATACATGATCATAGTGGCTTTTTTGGAAAAAAGCACACACACAAACTCCTACAGTTTAATCTAAAGCAATGTTAGTTTTGGAACCTTTTGATCAACAATTATATTTACTATTCTGGAAATATTTAACTTAAACACACTGGTGACTTCTCTGAGTAATATCTGAATCTAAAGGTATCTACTTATACTTATCTCACTGATTTCAGTACAATTCAATAAAATATAAAGGATTACAAGGATTTCAATTAGAGAAAAAGTTGAACATGAGCGAAACTCTACCATTCAGTGCATTTGAAGGGTCTGAGTTTAACTGGATCATGTCCAGTGTGCATCACATGTAATACATGTGCTTGGGATTTCAGCAGTAGTCCTTAAAAATAAAAACAAACACAAAGCCATTCCAACATCCAAAGTTCCAACGACTTAAGCTGACATTTGGTAAAAAGATAAAGGTAAAGGTTCCCTTGCTTGAAAGCCAATCGAATCCGACTCTAGGGTTGCGGTGCTCATCTCTGTTTCAAAGCTGAAGAGCCAGCGCTGTCCAAAGACGTTTCCGTGGTCATATGGCCGGCATGACTAAACACCAAGGCGCATGGAACGCTGTTACCTTCCCACCGAAGTGGTACCTATTTATCTACTTGCAATTTCTTGCTTTCGAACTGCTAGGTTGGCAGGAGCTGGAACTAGAGACGGGAGCTCACTCTGTCATGCGGCAACCCGGGTCTCGAACTGCTGACCTTCCACAGCCTGCAGTTCAGCGTCTTAACCACTTGAGCCACCGCAGCATTTGGTAGGAATCCAGTAATCTAGATATCTTCTGAATATATGTCCATGTGTTTCAATAAATCAATGGAAATTAAGTATACATAATTTGAGTTATTTTACAGCCTTTACTTCCCCCCCAATATTTAATCAAATATTTGCCTTTAAGAATGACTGTAAATCTAACAAAAGCCACAGCACTAGTTTGACCCAAGTTAAGCGTATATTCACAGCTGTTTTATCACAAGGTAAAATTGATATTGGCAACCTTCTCTTCACAGGAGCTTTAAAACAATTTCCAAAGAAGTGCAATAGTTGCTGGTCTCTTGCATAGAAAATAATTACATATCTAAAAGATCCTTAAGAGCAGATATAAAGATGGCCCAGTCACCTTAATATTTAATGAAAGGATATTTCCATATCTGCCAAAGTGTGAGTTCAGCCCTTAAGTACTAAAATTTACTATAATCAGAAAAATGTCTATTTCAATTTTTAACAATTCATTCAGTTATAGTCAACAGAAAGCAAATTTCCAAAAAACAAAAAAGGAAGATAAAGCAACTTGACAAATTTTCTGACAGTGGTAATACAGGCAAAGCCGTGGTTGTCATAAAATAACCAAATGGTTTTTTGCACCTCCATCAAGGTCATTTTACTGATGATGTGCTCAATAATATGATAATGCATTTAACCACTTTCCTTGCCTCTGACTTCGACCTTATCACAAATCCAAACGGCCTTGTTTAACTACCCTGGCCTTTAAGCATTTCCCTGAACAAAGATAATTAAGGAGATGTACTGCCCCCTACTATCACAGGAATTGAAAGACAAATAAACTTTTAAGAGCACAGTCAGGTGTCTTACACAGTAATGTACAACATTTAAGCAGGGGGCAAAATTAATGAAATAATGGTTAAATAATTGCAAAAGGTTAGCTATGTTAACTCTGACACATAAGGCAATTTTGCTTTAGTTAAAAAGAAAGAGCATTAGAAGTGTTCCGGACTGCAGTTTACAGCTCCCTAGGCAACCCCCCCTCCCTCCTTTATAAAAGAGTTTATGACCAAAAGGGGAAGTGTTCTGCAAACATTAAAATATTCAAGATTTCTACAGGTTTTGGACACAGTGACTTCCAATCACCAACTCACATGCTTGTATGATAGATAAATATTTTTATGTCTGAGATCAAACATGGACTAATTTGCAAAACCTTTACCATATTGATTCGTAGATACTTTGCTTTCCAAACTAGTCACTAGAAAAGGCAGGGTTGTTTTTTTTTGGGGGGGGGGGGTTTGCATTAAAAATACATAAAATTCTATGTATGTGAAATACGAAGATAGGATAAAGTCTTTCGAGCAAGGGAACCTTTACCTTTACAACTATAATATCTGGATACAACTTCCTTATAATATCTGGATAGAACTTCCCTTGGACTTATAGTCATCATCACTTCTTCTGTAACCACATCTAGTTTGAATAATAAACATCAGTTAGCCAACAGATGATATTTACAGTTATTTTGCCATTGCAGAATAAGCGGTTTTATTTTTAAACTCCTAGTCTGTCATCTGATTCAAAGCATGCCTTCAAAGTAGTTCCTGACATTTAGGAAACGGGGTACATTAAACACACACACACACACGACCCTCTGGATCCACTGCATTAAACTAAAATATTAATCAGGGCTTTATGAACTGGGGCCAAAACTCAAAGAATCTTGTGATTAAATTCACACACAAAGGAGGGTTGTCATACTATTTTTCAATTGATTTACAACTTGTATCAAACATTATTACAGAGAAAATACAACCAAAACTCATACAGGAAACCCCTCACATAAAGGGTCCAATAACATCCCCCAAAACACAAATAAAAATATAAAAAACAGAAAGGCAATACAAAAACTTGTCAGTGCATATTAATCAATAACAGCTTATTTGCTCTTTTCTCTTTTCACATCACTATACCCCATGTTTATGAGTTAACTTTTGATTTGTCAGATTCATTGATACGTAGCCGAATTTTGCTCCCTTCTCATATTGTAGCTCCCTACTCCATAACGTGTGTGTGTGTGTATGTTTTCAAGCTCAGGAATGTTTTTTTGCTTTGACAACAGGGTCTGCTGCTCCCAGTTTTCTGTCTGTAAGATAGTCGATTCGCTGAACTCCATCACCTCTCTGCATTGTGGTGTGTGTTTATAATTATTTGTTAATTTATAAAATGCATATGACCTGCTATAACAATTTTTCTCTTTGGAGGTTTTTAAAAAATCATTAAATTTGTTTATATTAAAAATACTCCATAATTTAAAAATGGGAGAAAGACAGTCATTTCCAGTTACACCACTTAAAATGTGCAGCTACAAATCCTTAATCTCATTTCGCTCGTTACTCTTGTTCTATCTCTCCAGTAAAATTTCTTAAATTAGCAAATAATTGACCTTCCACTAATTTTCCCCTTCTGAAAATCATGTCATCGACTATTCTCCCTTATTCTAAACACATTTTACTTGGAAATAAACACACTTAAAATGTGTAAGGACGTCACCATTTCATACATTTAACACTGAGGTGGAATCCTTAGTGCAAAAAATAATTTGGCTTCTGTTTCAGCCTTCAAGAAATGAACTGTAACTAAATATGGATTTAGAAATTGTTGTGGGAGGGGAGCTATGAAACTATAGTTTAAAACTAAAGCAGCGCCCACCTCACATGACCCTACTAAGGTGTTCCAAAGCTTATTTCGTCATTTAGCTGTCTTTGGACATTATCATAAACTTGGGTATGGACTGTTGTTGGCATGATGACTCCAAATAAAGTTAATTGTAAAATATATACCATTGTGTATTGTAAAATATATACCATTGTTGGACACACTTGTGGTGGTGAAACCATATGCAGGCTTTCAAGTTACACAGTACAAAATGTAGAGCAGTATCTGCAAATCCCTTAAGAAAAACACAGGAATTAATACTGCTTTCTGTGAACATATGCCTATTCTGCAGTATTGCACTTATAACTCTGAATAGAATGCATTAGCAAAAGGGAGTGGGGAAGACTTCTTTCCAATCATTTAGAACTACCTTTGCAACCTATTAAACCTCCGGACAGTTTAATGCATGGGAAGTATCCCAGAGGACAAAAGATTTACTGTTACTTCATATAGTTATATGTTAATAAGTAATGAATATTTAAAATGTTAATTAATTTTGCTTTTGAATACTGTAAACATTTATAATCCAGCTACTGAATTAGTTCAAGTCCATTTCCCAACTTCAAAAAACAAAAATCACAAATGTGTTTTATGTCCATTAATGCAAATGTTTGAGAACCAGATTTATTGACAAATGAAGATAGTAAGCATTTCAAAACGTAGAACACTTACACTTTCTGCATATTTTTGGTACAGAAAAGTGCCTATTTGCATATGGTATAGAGTTCACAATAAAAGCTCTTGAGCTGCTTCTATCACTTCAATGGGGTTCGCACAGGTCATAGGAGAACTTTACAGTGGGTTGTGCTCATTCATATTAAGACAGCTCTATAGTGGAAACCTTACAGTGGGAGGCAAAACAAAGTCCCAAAGTTCCTATTCAGAGCAAGTAAACGCAGGCTATCGTGTTCTGGAAGGGTTGGTTGAATTTGTTATTCACTATTGTCTAGTTTGCAAAATAGACTGGAAAGGGAAAAGAACTTATCAACAAAATGAGAAGTTCTGAATTCCGATATTTTAATTATTGACCAGTGCTGAAAAGGGATCTTTTTTCCATTAATTGTGCAAGTCTTGTTTTTGAAATACACTTCAGCAAATACAAAAATACAGCTCTGAATAGGTTCTTTAATTTGGGTAATTTTACGTTTCTCACAATAGTGATGGGTGCTTAGCAACCCTTCTCTTCTGGATCTTCCAAAGACATGAATACCTAGAATAAAACATGTAATCTGTCATACAGTGTTAATTATCAAGATCTTTGTATTTATACAGATGCTGTTGTACAGGAGAAAATCATTCCATATTCAGTATTAAGTATTACTTTAAGCTTATGTGTTCAAAAGTACAATAAAAAGCGGGGGGGGGGGCTTTTCAACACTATAAATCACAAACAGAAAACTACACTTACATGTCTAGACAAGCAGCCCCCTTCCAATGAATAATTGGTTATAGAGCTCTGCAGAGTGAAGTATTAGGGAGTTTGTAAGTATTTGTGGCATAGTACAAATGTTTTTTAATCAGCCAAAAAGGACAAATGTATAAAAGTAAATAAAAATATAAAGGTTCAGAATATCAAAATTGTAGGTGGGAGGAACTTCACCAAAGCATTTAGTGCCTTTCTATTTGTATCAGCTGTGCTTTCAATAGTTTAGTGGAGCATATAACTTCTCTCAGTTTATATTTTCATATTATTCATGACATCTGGATTGATTAAAAATGCAAAGTGATTTGAAAAATTTGCAAAAATTGAACTAGACAGGTCACCCAATGTTTTCAAGAAGCAATTATATTAACTTTTGGACTAATATGCAAATGTACTAACTCATCTTAATTGCAGTCTCTAAAAAAGATCAAAAGGTAACACTGCCTCATTCCATCAGGCAATCAGTACAAACAATATGCTATATACGGCTCCACAGTGCACACACTCATTGCTGGATATTCTAATCCTTGGGAACTTTCCCCACATAATTTTAGTCCATTTATGTTGCTGATTAATAGGCCTGCAGTGGCAAGGCAGTTCCCACTTTTAAAATCCATTGTTCTCTCTACCTTCCAAATTCCTAAACAGGTCAGGAGCAGAGCCGTCCATAAAGTATCTGTTCCTGTCCTATCAGGGGCCAGCCTTACTGAAGGCATTCTTAAAAGGACTTTTTTAAAATGATGATGTCCAGAAAACAGAAACAAAGTTAACAAAGAGCAGCTGTCCAGGTTTGTTTCATGAGGTAGACCAGTGGCCTGTCAAAGTTTCCCAAGGGTCCTCCCCCCGCCCTTTTGTGTTTAGCCTAAGGTACCAAACCTCTTAAGAGAGCTGAAGGAATGTATTGATATTACTACTTTAAACTCCTTAAAACCTTCATGTATTCTTTATCACTAAAGAAAAAATCACCCAGAATTTATACAACATGTAACGTATAGGCAGTATGCCCCTATACTGAAGCTGACATAAGGGTGGTCCAAATCAGTGGAATTCTAATATACGTTTTCTTTAAAGTTTTTCCAGTAGTACTTAAATTCTACATTAAACAATAAGCAAACAGTGGTCTCTGGGTGCTTCACTCAAACATTTAAAGTTGGAGAACAAAAGGTTTACTTTAAATAGGAAAACCTTGGCTTGTAGAACTCCAGACACGAATCTGCTTCCAATTACTGAAAGTATTTCCACTTCAGTGGAAAGGGATCAAATCTTCAACTGCACCATCTTTAGGCAATGAATTTGATTATATTAAGGTTTAGGAATACAGAATGACTTTGTGACACAGTCATATATTCTGTATATATCATGCTTTCGTTATACCAGAGAAAAGAAGCTATAATTATAAATGGAAACACACAGGAATGTGTGACTGTTTACAGAAAGCTTGATATATCTCCCCCCCCCCCAATCCCGTCATAAATGTCAGAGATTAATCTTGGGTTTACAGGCAACATTTAACAATTATTTCTAAATCAATCCAGTCTGCTTTCTTACTGTTAAGCTACACTACGTTTGTGGTTATAAAGTTAGCTCTGCCTTTATGGACTCGGTTTTTAAAAAGAAAAAAAAAGCCCCAAAAATACGTCTCCGAGTCCTAACCAATACCATACACGAGGTCTGTTATTCCCACAAACGGGGGGATTCCAAAGTAGAAGTGCTTCGCAGACACTGCCTTCGCCAGAACGCCGCGGGGAACGGGCAGGGATCGAGCCCAAAAGCCTGAGAAGAACGCCACGCAAAAGCAAACCCGGGCTACCACCGAGGAGAAACGAGTGCCCCCCCCCCCGATGTGGCACCCCTGAGGGGCTGCCAAAGGAATGACCGGGGCGCTCAGCCGCAGGGATCGAAGCAGCGCCTCCTGGACCAGGAATGCGCCGGACTGACTGAGGCGGTGGTGGTGGGGGGCTCGCACAATAGCCCCGGCTGGCGGCCGAGCGTGCCGGCTCCTCGCACGGGCTGCGAAGTTAAACCTGCGCCTCTTTCCAGCCGGCCCCTCAGGGGTTAAGCGAGAAAAGGCCACCTCATCGCGAGCACCGACCTCGCCTCCGCACCGTTTCGGGGAGAAGCCGCCGAGCCCCCTCCCCTCCCAGCGCCGCGCGGAGAGAAAGCCGTCCGGAAAGCCGGGGCAGGGGGGGAGACGGTGCGCGAGGGAAAGCATAGCCGCCCCGGGCCCCCAGGAGCGGCGCTTAGCGGGTTCCGCTCGGAAGCTTTCGCGGCGGCGGCTCCGCTCGACAGGCGGGACCGCGCCGCCTCCCGGCTCCGCTCTGTAGGGGCAAGAGGGGGTTCTTCTCCCCCCCCCCCCCCCCGCCCCCCCCCCCCCCCCCCGCC
>NW_015176457.1:504145-519340 GCF_001447785.1 Gekko japonicus | reverse complement strand
CCCGGCGAGGGCGGGCGGGCGGGCGAGGCGTCGCTTAACCCTTGCCGGGCCGCCGCCGCGCGCGCCCCGGACCCGCCCGGCTCCTCCGGCCACGCCGAGATCGCTTCTGCCGAGGGGGGCCGGGAGGATGCCTCGCGCTCGGTCACCGTCCTTGGCACGTACTCACTCTCTCTCACACACACACACAAGCGTGAGGAGCCTCCGAAAACACACGCACACACACGGGGGCGCGCGCACAGACGCACAAACAGTCCCCCCCCCCCCCCCCTGCCAGGCTGGTCTGCGAGACTGACGGATTACATCCAAAGAAAACCCAGGCAGCTTTTCCAGAGGCACCACCACATTGAGGAGCAAAGATGTTTATTTGGGGGGGGGGAGAAATGCTTGCTCGAGCCCACGTGAACCATCCACCTGGGCGCACGCAGCACCACCACCACCACCAGCCCCGACTGGTAATGAGGTCTCTTTAACCTCCGCTTTGGCTTCCGTGCCTCGAAGCAGAAGGGCTCGCTCGGAGCGCTTCAGTCCTCGAGCGCCAGGGTAGCGAGCGGTCTTCGCGACAGCCCTTTCCTCTCGCTCTCGCTCTCTCTCTAAACCCCCCTCTCCAAGCCCCGTTGCCCGCGCTGTAATCGAACTCACTTCAGCGGAGGGCTGCCGAGCACGCCGGACGGAAACTGCCTTTCTTGAGAAGGGCACCTCTTGCGGGCGGCGGTTTCCCAGTGGCGGTGAGAAGCGATTGGTTTGTGTTCATCACAAATTCGGAGCGTCCGCCTTCGTCCTGCGGCGCCTCCACACCTTTCACTGCTCTTAAGCGCTTACAAGTTTTGCATAAGAAAAGAATGCTGCCTGAGCCAGAGGAGAAGAAGGGTGACATCGATTTGCCTTCCTGGCACACGAGATTAATTCGTTAATTAATTTAACAAGAGATGCCCAGCCTACTGTCCCACTTGATTACCAAAGAGGCGTTTTATATATGTTTATTTGGGACAGCCTAACCTATTTGTGGCACTTTATACCTCCAGTCCATGAGCCAGATAATCTGAATGCAGAGCAACCAGTTTCCTTGTACAACAACCTCTGAATTTGTTCCGTGTGCAATGACCTGTTTGGCACAAAGAAATGTGCCCCCATACAGCTGCATCATCTACATACATAACTGCACTCTTCCTCCTTGTGACAGTCTGGTTCACAGCAATAGTCCTCTTGAAAGAATCCATACCTTCCTCAAATACCTTTCCAAAATGCACTGGTCCCCCAAGATCCCTATAGTTCCCCCCCCCCAATGCTTACATGATCTGTACAGTTTCAGCACTGTTATTTTCTGCCCTGAACTGATGAAACCCATCTATGTTAATTCATTATTTCATTGGCCTTCTCTGGGTATAAGCTGCACACAACAAGGGTTGAGTGCATTAATGTGGGCTGGTCTCCTACCAGTCCATACAGCTGTCAGTGGTCTGCATGCCTGCTAGGAGCACAAAAAGCTCCATGGGGAAAGAGATCAACCTTTTCCCAGGGCATTTCCTACATCAAGACTGCAGGCACTTGCCATCTGGACATGGATTCATAAATGGATTAAAGGACTGGAGCACAATGACACTTTTAAGTTCATAATCTTTATCCTTTCTTTCCCCTGTTCAAGCAGTAACAATTTCTTGCTGCAGCTTGGCTCATGGTAGCCCTCTTTCTAGTCAGTTGAGAATCTCCAATATATTATTTACTACAAAGTTTGAATCGAGTGGCACCTTTAAGACCAACAAAGTTTAATTCTGGATATAAGCTTTCCTGTGCATGTTTATGCCCACGATTAAATTTATGCCCAGAATTAAACTTTGTTGATCTTAAAGGTGCCACTTGATTCAAACTTTGTTTTATTATTTACTACTATTATTCTTCATCCCTGTGATATTACTGCATCATCTTCAAGGTCTAATTCCATACATTTAAAGCTTAACACCAGTGTTTTCCTTTAAAAACCTTTTCCAGTCTTCTCTTTTTCTGGTTTTCCATTCTGCATCATACATGGGCAGGCTGTATTTTTTTATTTTTTATATTTATTTTTACACTTATATCCCGCCCTCCCCAGTGGGCTCAGGGCGGCTAACATAGGCCAGATCATTAGTCTAGTCATAAATAAAAACATAATAAAAACATCACAACTAAGACTAAAGTGCTATATCCAGTTACTAGTGTCCTAGATCCAAGATGGTATCCCCACTACTCGAGCTGGTTTTAGTTCCACGTCTTGAGCAAAATGAAGTATATTATTATTTTTTACTAAATAAGTGCTAATATTCACATATTTCAAAATACCAGCTGGTACCTCTATATGAAAAGTATCAGAAAAATAAAAGGTCTAAGTCCACCCAAATATGAAGAGGAAATTTACTATTTGTTTTAATATGTTTTATTTGTGTGTCACTTTCTTGTCAGAAACATCTAGACATCAGTTCAATGTCCTATGTGTGAAAATATCCACAGATGTATTGGTTTTAATCTGAAGGCACCAAATAACTAGATAATCTAAAAACAGTCATCACTACAAGGTAATAATCAGTATACTCATGATTGTTTCCAAATAACACAGGAGTCAAAGCTATAAAATACATACAGGCAAAATTAAAATGACCCAATTATTATAATTTGGCTATCAAGCAGAGTACAACATCCCTTTCTCTCAAGGAAAGCATGAAATTTTAATTACAAATAATGAGATCATGTCAATTATCATGTTTGAGTCTTTGAACTCTTTGAGTAGTGCAAATATATGAAGAATCTTACACATTTTTAAATTCAGTTCTCTTGGTTGTGGAATAATAGTGACACACTAAATAAAAATATGAAATTAATAAAGAAATACCCCCACATAAGTTATTTAAACATTTTTGATGAAAGAAAGCCTTTTTAACAGTTTTGATTGAGCAAAGCTTTTTCAGTCTGCTGTAGCATCTATACTGTCCTCCATCAAGGATATTTTGTTTGGCAGAAGTGATGAAACCTCTCACAATTATTGGCTGATTCTCTATAGAAATACTTAGGACCTGTAGCATCCAAGGTTCATAGTTTATAGTCTCGGGAAAAGTGTAGAAGGACTGGCAGTACCTGACAAAGAGTCTTCATCCAGCTGAGGAACATTTATCTGAATACTGTCTCAGGAGATTACCAACAAAATCGTATTTTACATCTGCTTATTTCTTTATTCGCATTTCTGGCTTGAGGGCAGGTAACAAGAGCAGGATAACAAAATCCCAACTCTTCACCTGCTAAATCCTATTAATTAAAAGAAAACCTAAATAAAAAAGTTATACATCCTTCAAAGAATATACACATTTAGACTTTGATTAGGCTTGGGGAAAATCAGAGTTCTTGCAAATTCAAGATAGTGCTCTTCCTTGAGATGTTCCCTTCTCCCTTCTTAGGGTCTGAAAAGCCCTGACATCCAGATTGTGACGTCACCGCCTCCTTCCCATGGCAGCCCCAAATGCCTCCTAGATTTTATTTATTTACATTATTTGTAGTCCACCTTTCTCACTCAGACTCAAGATGGATGACACAACGTATGTCAGTATAATCAACAGGACTGAACATCCAATAAATTATGCTGCGCCAGCAGCACTGGCTCCAGATGGACTGTCAGATCAGGTTGAAGGTTTTGGTATTAACCTTAAAAGCCCTAAATGGTCTGGGACCCACAGATCTTCGGGACTGCTTCTCCCAGTATTCCCCCAAAGAGCATTACGCTTTGCAGAGAAGAACTTATGGTGATCCCCAGTCCGAGAGACATCTAACTATCCTTGACCAGAACCAGGGCCTTGTTGGCCCTGGCTCCAACTTGGTGGAACTCTCTGCTGAAGGACATCTGTGCCCTGCAGGACTTAATACAGTTCCACAGGGCCTGTAAGGCA
Organism: Gekko japonicus; assembly: GCF_001447785.1. Classification (NCBI taxonomy): domain Eukaryota; kingdom Metazoa; phylum Chordata; class Lepidosauria; order Squamata; family Gekkonidae; genus Gekko; species Gekko japonicus. Next base: position 515,435 of record NW_015176457.1, on the reverse strand, counting down.
GAGATGTTCCATCAGGCTTTCAGTTGAGGACAGTGATGGGTTCCATCTTGTCTGGAACTCCCTTTCCCTGTTTTTCTACCTCCCTCTGCAAGGCAGTGGCACAAGCTTAAGTTTTAGCGCCATCTGGAAGTTGTTGGGTTTTTTTGTTATATCATTGTTTTATTAAGTTCTGGATGTTTTTTGTTGTTGTTCACCACCCTGAGCCTTGTGTGTATAGGGGAGGGCGGTTCAAAAGTCTAATAAATAAATAAATGAGTAAATAAATGAACGGATGAATTTTTACTGCAGAAATCTGGAACCAACCAGAAATCTGAAACCAGATTGAAGCAAATCAAAGTATTAACATGATGCAAAAATTACATAGTAGGGTTTTACTTATAGCAACAGACAGTACGAACTATACACAGTAGTATAGACCTAAGGTCCCTAACCCTTTAGCCAAGTATCTTTCTGAATTGTATTACATACAGTACAGCCTGATTATCTGTGTAAAAAGCCCTTTTGAATACTTCAGTTTTGCGCAGTTTATGAAAAGCCAGGAAAACAGGAATAATCCCAACCTCATCAAGCAGGCTGTTCCATAAGGCAGGGGCAGGGGACCCACTAGAAACAGCATGAGGGGGTGCCAGAAGAATGAGCAGGAGGAGGAAATCAATGAAAATCACTTCCCCTTCTGCCCAGGGAAATCTTCTGTCCCAGCCACTGGAGTTTGGTTCCCTTGCTTTGTTCACCCTGCCTTGTGTGGCATACTTCTCATGCTTTCCTAGTTTTCCTCACCTGTGGATTTCCACAGAGACTTTACTTAGGTCTTTGCCTCCGATACGGGAAAAAGGCTCCTCTGACTGGCTCCAAACCCTCCCAGTTTATGTAATCATTGGGGTTCAATTCTGGATTATTGACAGTACAGACACTTAGAACCCTCCCCTGAAGAAACCTGCACTGATAAGTGGTTTATAAGCTTCTAATCTAAACCTCACCTTTCCCTTCTTGAGTGGTAGGTTCCCGAAATGTGTGGACTGCTTGCTTTTCAGTGCGGGCATTCAAGTATTTATTGCTATTACTGCATGCCAGACATTATTATGATTGTTTGACTATATTGATTATTCCCCTCAATAAAAGCTCTCTGATTTAACTATATTTGGTCTTAGTGCTCTTTTCAAACTTGCCTGGGAGCCTAATTATTTTGAAAAAAAATAATTCTCGTGGGGATGTGTGAGTGGGTGTGAGAGATCCGTCAAGCCACATGTAAAACCTAAGCCAGCAGCTCCTTTTAGAATACAAAGTAGTGGAAAGAAGGTTACTCCCTCATGCTCAGACTTCCCAAGAGCAAATCTGGTCTGATTTTGAAAGTAGGTGTCATTTACACAAACACATGTCTAGTACACACATGTCTTTGACACATGGTGGGTAACGTGGGCCTTCCTTAAGAAACCCCCCTAGCTTATCTTCTGAAGACATATAGAAAGAGAAAGAGATCTTTTTTGCCACTTCTGACTACTGTGACATTGTCTGGATAAAGACTGAAGCATCTTATTAGTATTTCTCTACTTAGGCAATTTTTATTCCTAACAACTTGTAGAATTGCCTTTGTTGTTTTCATTGCAATGGCATCATATTAGTGGCTTATAATCATTTTGTGATTAACAAAGACTCCAGGTCTCTCCTTCTCCTGTTGCTTCCAGCTTCCAGTTCCCAGCAGATAACAAAAATTCTCATTATTAGCTCCCAAGGGCCCCCAAAGACTTTGGTTTAATATTCCACTAATTCGTACTATTAAATCTCATTTCATTTCTATTACTTTAGTCTGTAAGACTATTCAGTTTATCCCATAAACCTTCTCAATTATTATCTGTATTGATGCTTCCTCCTAAATGGGTGATCATCCTCCCAACTAGCAACTTTAATCAACACACTCCTGTTTCTAATGCTAACAAAAACAGAATACATGTAGTGATGAATATGGAATATAACTTAAAGCTGAATTGGCAGTGGGGGGACATTTTAAAACCTTTTTTTCTGATCCCCCCCCCGTGCTTGCATCCCTTTGCAAAAGTGTTTGCACAGAGGATGGTGAAGACTAAGCACATCTGTCATGCCACTTCCTTGACCCAGTCCAGTTGCTTACAGCTATTTGCAGCAGAAAGTGGACAGAGATGCACAATTATATGTACATCCTTCTGGAAGTATTGTAGTAGTCAAAGTGTCAGACTGAGACATGGAAAATCCAAGTTCAAATCCCACTTAACCATGAAACTCACCGGGCAACTTTGGAACAATCACATGATTCCAGCCTGATCAACTTCTTGTCTCTAAAATGCTTAATTCAGAGACCTAGTAGGTATCTTAAGTCCAGTCTGATTCTTCAGAAGGCCTGTTGGTGATCCCCCCCCTACAATAGTGTTGGTCATTTGTCCTTGAGTGTGATCCTTTAGGTGCCCAAGACCCCCTAAGTGCTTACAAATTTCCATGCAGGCACCAGAGCAGTTGACCACGGTCTTCCCACTGCTGTGAAACTTGGATATTTCAAAAGCAGTTTTAATGTGGAGATCCAAAAGTAAGGTGGCCAGGTCCTGGAATGCAAAACTCTTGCAAGAACAGGGCCCACCAACAAGCATGGCTCAATCACCATATAAGAACTTTTCTCTCTTCAAAAAGCCAAATTGGTTTACATATAGGGCTGATTTGAATCAGCCAGCACCCAATCCCTTTGAATAGCCTACAGGCGGACCCAGTTCAGATACTGCCACATGCAGGCTTATTCAAAGTGAAACCAACATTTTTTGCCATTGAGTAGGCAGCAAGTGGGGGTTGATCCCAGTTGGGACCCCCCCACCGCCTAACGGAAGGGGGGGAAACAAGTTGGATCCCAGAACATAGTCCTGAGATTATATATACCCTGGACTCAGTAGATCTGCTGCTCTCTTGCTTGCTGCTGCATATGCTGAATGGAAGACAATTGTGCCAATTAAAATGTATGTGGAAATCACAGGCACACACACACACACACAGCAAATGTCCACTGACCTGTTGAGAAGCTCAAGTACCAATTTCCCAGTGTTAATAAAAAATGTCTTTAACCAACTATGTACAAAATAGAAGCAGGAATCTACCACCATTCCCCCCTGGAATTATCTAATAAAGATCCCCCCCCCCAAAAAGGTAAGCTGCACAGGTTGTTTGGAGTCCCTTCATTGTTCTGACAATTCCTCAACCCTAGAGGCACACTGAAGTATATGTAGTCATCTGAAACAACATACATACACTAAAGTGTCTACAGATACAAAGGATGACACAGTTCCAGTATCTTTAATAGTCTGTAGCAAAAGGAATCTCAGTAGGTACCCATGTGACACATAGAATGCTGAAATATGAGGAAAGTGGTGATGAAGTGATACTGTAGTGATAAAGTAACCAGACACACTAAGTCCAAGAAATAGTAATAAAAGTCTGGAAAGACTTTTAATTAGCTAATCATCCCTAGGCTCTGAGCTAAAGTGAAGATATCATTAGTCAATCGGTAGGCTTCAGAGAAAAAGGGGACACAAGCATCAGATGTTTTAATACAAGGGATAGTTCTTACATGAATAAAGCATGCATGCGTCTGTTATCATATTTGACTATGAAACAGTACAGCTAGTTATGTGCTTAAGAACAAATGATTTTCATAACTCTATGTATTAGGCTCTTATATTAACAAACCCTAGACCAGAAAGATTTGAAACTCTGTGAGGTTCCCTTGTTTTAAATTAAGAATTGATAGCTAAAATATTGAAACAGATGTGGTAATTCCTAATGTACGAGGATTATTTCATTTTGCAATCAAGAATGCATTTATTTCAATTAAAATCAAATTATGATTTAAATATGTATGCTTCATTAAAGGGGGGAAAATCACAGAAGTCGTTATCACCTTGGAGGGGAAGTCCTCCTCTTAAATCCTTCCTAAAACAAAAAAGCATAACAGCTTTTCTAAACACGTAATTCTAGATCTTTCCTTTCTGTGAAAATGCATGCACAACTACAATTTTAATTCTAGAGAAACCTTATTGACCTCTGCTAAGGTACTTTAGACATGTATGTTTCCGAGTTTGTAGTCTATATCTATAGAAAAAGGAAAATTCTTTTAAAATTATGGTACTACTGAGAGTTCTATCAGTGTACTTCCTTTCCCTTTCTCTTTCATAAACTTGCTATTTTCTCACATTCCATTCTGCTGGCAGCTGCTGCATGCTAGCTTTTATCTGGCAGAGAACTAGTTCCCTACAGAACTAAGGCCAGGACTGCTTCCATGGTAGAGACTGGCTCTCTAATCTCCATAATACAACACCCTCTGACAGACCAAAAGGCTTGGACATAACTGCTGGCTCTTGAATCTATAGTGCTTACTCCTTCTGCTTGAGAAATGTATTCCATAATCCGAAATTAATGCTTCTGTAGCAAGGAAGGACTTGGTTCCAAATGAAAGAAAATAATAGTTTTATTAAAAAAAGAGAGAGAGAGAGAGAGAGGCAGCCTACTGTGCCTGAATTACATCCCACCCACAACAAGGTATCTGCAGATACCCAGAAGCAATATATGGTTTTGTCTAGTGGTCTGGCAAAGAGAATTGGTTTTCCTGAAGAAACAATATTGCAGTAAATCAACGAGAATTGTTAAAGACCACCAACAAAGCAGTCCTATCAGTAAAACTGAACAAGTTCTCTGAGAATCAAAATATCTACTTTGTTCTTTCTAATGAGGAAGTGGATACCTCAGTCACCTTTGACCATTAGAAATGTTTCGGTACAATTTGGACACTAAAATATTCCCCCCACTCATCAAAGCTAATTTACAAGAGTGTAAACAAGATGAAAACACAAAATTGTTTTCTTATGATTCCCATGGAAAATGCTTGACATACTTCTGGCCTCAAGTGTTCTTTCTTCTGATCATTACTGAAACTATGTCCTGGAGCTCGGGATTCAGCTGTTGCTGTCCTTCAAACCTATCTTTTGTCTCTTTGTTACACCAAAGAAGACTGAAAGATCATTAAATCATTTTGGTTATAAGTTTCAGTTCTTTGAACTTTGAGCACCTGCCCACTGTTCTGTATCAGCATTACTGTCACTTCAGAAACTCACCAACCTAACCTTTGCTCCAATAGCTCATAAGCAAGACTGCTTTGTTATGAAAACAATATTATGTTTCCCAATTCACTTGTCTTTTAATATTTTTTTTACATTCCTGACAATGGTCATGTAATATCTTCACTTGTTACCTGATATACTCATTATCTAACCCTCAGTTATATCTTTCTGTTCTTTTGGCAGGATTTGGTTTTTAACACAGCCTCTCTTTGTAACATTTCTGCCTTATCCCCATCCCCACCTTCCATTTCATTTCTATATCTAGGTTGACCTAATAGATGTACACTTCATGCATCTGATGATGTGAGGTCTGACTCAAGAAAGCTTATGCTGGAATAACGTCTGTCACTTGCGCAGATGCCAATTAACTCTATGGCGAGAGCCACACATCAATGGATATAGCATTCTCATTGCACAATAGCAGTCGTTTCCAACCAGCTTTTCCTATGCAGACAAAACAATTCAGGAGAGGAAGGATTGCTGTGATATCCAATGATGTGTGAATGCAGTTCTATTTTCTTTTTTCTTTTTTTTGGACTGTCACCCTTCTAAAATCCCTTTATGATGAAACACACTTTCTAGTCATTTTCCTAAAACCTTTCCAACTTATTGGCACACCATGGCCATCTCCTGATTCCCCCCCCTCTCTGTCTTTAGAAATCATTCTTCCTTCCTGCAACTCCAAATTCACAATTTCTTAACACTTCCATCCCAATAAATCCCTTGGCTGCACCTATCTGTATCCTGGCCCCCTCACTTTCAATCTTCAGGAAGCAGCTGAAGACTGTTTTATTCAGGACTGCATTTGACTAATTTCGTTTTTTATTTACTGGCAGTCCTAGTGGAGATTTTAAATTGTGGTCCGTTAGGTGTTTTTATAATCATTTTTAAGTTGCATTGTAAGTTGCCTTGAGTTCCATAAGGTAGAAATGGCAGCTAATAAAAGTTTTAAATAAATAAATCATATCACTTGGTACCCATCACTTAAAATTCTCAGTCCTTGGTCTTTTACAGTGCTATTCAAAGCAGAGTTACACCATTCTAAGCCCACTGCCTTCAATGGACTTAGAAGGGTGTAAATGTGCTTAGGACGGCACTATTAAATCGCCTCCTCCTCAGCTACTCACCCAGTTCTCATCCTACACTTGCCTATCCACTTATAGTAACTACATGCCCCCACTTGTTAAAATTAGTAAATTCATTATAGCAAAACTGGGATTTAAAAAAAAATTAAGAGAAGAAAAACACCCTACCTAAAATAATGGTCCTGTTTGTAGTTACTAAATGGGGAGAAAGAGAGGGCGAAATGTAACACGGATTGCTGCTAAATGTGTAATTTATTTCTATTTCCAGGAGAAAGGCTCTGTAACTCTAGGAAATGTATTCCATATTTCACAGCTACTACTTCTCGCACAACCAGAACCATCTACATTAAACTAACATTCAACGGGTATGTTTTCAGCCTAGTGATAAATGTGTTTTTAGGCAGGCTGTTAGGCACAAGGCTCAGTGCCGTAATGCACCTTACCGGTGCATTTACCACATTCCTTGAAGTATTTTATTGCATATTAATGCACATAGAGACCTGCTCCTTCAGACCAGCTTCATACTCTAGCATGTAGCAGGAGACTTTTACTCCACTAACAGTTGAGGCCACCAACAAAAACAAAGCCTACAAGGAAATGAAGGAATATAAAATAGCTCGCCCAGCCTGTTGGCCCCTGATTTCCCCCCCCCATTATATTGAGTGAAATTAGTTACATATAGAAATTTAGAGAATAGGCTTTTGACTCTAGGGGAAAATTTTGAACAGTCTGTATTCTTCTGTCCTCCTTATGAAACTATTTCCAGCTAGGCTATTCTGTTTCAGGACATCAAACCCGTTGTGTTTATATTTCTTAAGATGAATGTGTTACCATCACTGGCTTTGCCACCAGTTTATGAAGTCTGTTCAGAGGAACACATGCAGATCAGTGTTCCCTGTAAGCTGAGTTAGTGTGAGCTAGTTCACAGTTTTTTAGCCTCCGTCTCATACATTTTTGTCTTAGTTCAGGAAGGATGGCTCCAGAGCAAACTAATTTATGCAGCAGCCAAATCACTTGCTCTCAACTTTAATGCCAGTAGTTCACAAAGTAGAATTTTTGCTCACAAGGCTCCACATCTTAGAGGGAGCATTGATGCAGAGTACTCTAGAATCTCTTAAATGACTTTTTAAATTTCTGCAATTTGTCAAGACATACTTTGCAGTTGAGGCAAAGTAAAGTGAGCTATCAGTAGAGCTCATTCTATTTCCTGTTATACTGGGGAGGCTGTGTGTCTTGGGATAATGGACTACTCACCTTCCTCCTTCTTCAGAACTGGAACTTGGACAGTGGCACTTTCAGCAAGTTAATGAATACTTTTTAGCTATTTTTCACAGGGTATGTATAAAAGATCACTCCCCAGTCCCCACTCATGTCATGCACGACAATACAACATGAACAGGTTCTGTTGCACAAGGGACTCTGATGCCACAGAGGTTTCAGCAAGCAAGGTCTATACAGCCTGACTGGAGAAGGCATCCCAGACCTTTATGCATTTGGATTCTTTTTTTGATGTTGTTGTTGTTCAGTCGCACAGTCGAGTCCGACTCTTCGCGACCCCATGGACCACATTACACCAGGCCCTCCTGTCTTCTGTCGTGCTCCGGAGTTTGCTTAATTTCATGTTCGTTGCCTTGATAACACTATCTAGCCATCTCATCCTTTGTCATCCTCTTCTTCTTTGATCTTCAATCTTTCCCAGCATCAGGGTCTTCTCCAGTGAGTGCTCCCTTCTCATTTGGTGGCCAAAGGGTTCCAGTTCCGGCAATGCCCTGGCAGACACACCGCGGCGTTGCTCTTGCCCCTTTTTGGTGAATACAAGATAAGTTTTTACTTTGAACTTTAAATAAAGATACTGCTGCTTTGAAACTCTGAAGCCTGTACTATTTACAAGGAAAACATGCACTCTACCTCCGGCTTGGATATTCTATTTTGATTTGGTGGTCAAAGTATTTTAGCTTCAGCTTCAGTATCTGGCCTTCCAGGGAACAGTCAGGGTTGATTTTTTTAGGATTGACTGATTTGATCTTCTTGCAGGCCAGGGGACTCTCAAGAGTCTTCTCCAGCACCATAATTCAAAAGAAACTATTATTCGGCGCTCGGCCTTCCTCCTTATCTCTCCTTGCTGTTCTCTGTAAATCTGTATTCAGTTAGGTAAATCTTTCCTTTTCACCATTGCCTTTTGCTTTCCTTCTTTCCTCTGCTATTTGTAAATCCTCATCAGATAGCCACTTTGCTTTCTTGCATTTCTTTTTCTTTGGGATGGTGCTGATTGCTGCCTCCTGTACAATGTCATGAACCTCTTCTCCATAGTTCTTCAGGCACTCTATCCATAAAATCTAGTCCCTTAAACCTATTCTTCACCTCCACTGTATATTCATCAGGGATCTGATCTAGGTAAAATCTGAATGGCCTAGTGGTTTTTCCAACTTTCTTCAGTTTAAGTCTGAATTTTGCAATGAGTAGCTCATGATCTGAGGCACAGTCAGCTCCAGGTCTTGTTTTTACTGACTGGATAGAGCTTCTCCATCTTTGACTGCAAATTATATAATCAATCTGATTTCAGTGTTGCCCATCTGGTGATGTACATGTGTAGAGTTGCCACTTAGGTTGTTGGAAGAGGGTGTTCACTATGACCAGCGTGTTCTCTTGACAAAACTCTGTTAGCCTTTGCCCAGCTTCATTTTGTTCTCCAAGGCCAAACTTGTCTGTTATTCCGGTTACCTTTTGATTTCCAACTTTAGCATTCCAGTCCCCTATGATGAGGAGGACATCTTCTTTTAGTGTTAGTTCTAGGAGGTGTTGTAGGTCTTCATAGAACCGGTCCATTTAAGCCTCTTCTGCATCAGTGGTTGGGGCATAGACTTGAATTACTGTGAGGTTGAATGGTTTGCCTTGGATCTTTTTTGATAACCAGTTCCAAAGAAACCCAAAACACAGTAATGGACAAAGTTACCACATAATGAGAAAAGACTCCTCCAGTACTACAGGACAAGATGGAATAGGATTTCTTTTGAAAAATAGTTGGCAACATATAAAAACCTATGTTTTTAATTTCCCCCCCAATAACATTTAATGATGAATGTACAGCCTCTCTAATGTATTTTAGAAAAACATACATCATTCAAAGCACTGGAATATCCATTTCCTTGTCCCTTCACAATCCACTGAAGTTTTATTTAGTCCTTCAAAATAATATTGTATGTGTGTGTGTATAATAAACAAACTGTTATTTCCTTGTTGTTTTTTGTAAGTTAACTGCAGTCCTGTATCCAACACCCTAGGTAGACAGTGAAATCTTATGCATTGAAATCAGTGCCATTGAAATTAATGGTTCACATTTTAAAGATATGCCAGCATCAGGGCTCCATTCTACCAGATCACTACAGTTATGCTAGGATACCCACAACAATGGACAGCAATCCTCAACCTTCATGAGCCTGTGAGCACTTATGGAAGAAACAGATGAACATCGGCGAGGCACAATTGGATGGACTGAATGGGGTCTGAAAAATGACAGGTATCCTGAGGCTAGGCAATAATAATCTGGAATAACTGGAACAACTTTGCCCTCCAATCAACTGTCATACTGGCACTGCAGTAATTTAGAAGTGCCTGCTTGTGGACAACTGTTCATAGACTTTTCTAGTGGAAGATTACATCCAGAGTTTGAACCTGGAAGCTCATATATGCTTGACCTGTGCTGAGCAATAAAGGTTAAGCTCCACACAGAGTTAAACATTTCTAGTCTCTGTGGCTGGGTCCAAGGAATTGTGATGGGAACAGGGCTGGCTCACCTGCTAGGCGAACTAGGCCTTCACCTAGAGCGCGAGTCGGCTGTTAGGGCACGGGGGAGAGGCAGGGGTGGCCGCCAGCGCCCCTGGCCAGTGAGGGAGGCAGTGGTGTCGCGCAGCCCGCAGGAGCGCCCTCCATTGAGCCAGGCACCGCAGACCGCGGCGACACCAGCAGCAGGAGTTGGGAGGAGCACCGGCTCTGCCGGCTGCAGGAGAAGGATGCGTGGCGGCGTGGGCAAGGCGCGGCGCTGTAGCTGGCCAGCAGAGGAGCAAGCAAGGGGGCGGAGGTGGTGGGGCCGCCTCTCCCTGGGTCACGCCAGAGCCTCCGGTGGACGACGCTGCGCCTTCACTGGGAAGAGGAGGAAACGGCGGACCTGATGCTTCCAGCAAGGCAAGGTAAGATGAGCCGGCGCCAGACGACAGCAAAAGCCCCGCTAGTCATAACAACCCCCCAAGTGCACGTGGACACTTTCCCCTGTCCCTCCCCTCCCTTCCTCAGTCCCAGCCTCCCTCCCTTGCCGCTCTTTCTGGGTCCTCTCGGAGGCTTTGCAGCCAACGAAAGTGACCGAAACGGACCCGTCCCTTGACGCCTCCCCCTCTCCATTTCCAGTCACCCCAGATGTCTGCCGTGCTGGTCCTCCCTCCCATGCGCCTGCCACCCAAGATGACACAGGTGGTGCCGAGAAGGCTGAGCGTGCCAGAGGACTTGCCGCCACTCTCCTTCCCACTCCTCGTGGCTCAGTCCAGTCAGCCCAGACTCGCCGGGTTTCCTGGCCGAGCGGCTGGGCCAGATCGAGGGGCGGCTGCAGCGGGGAGCGCCCACCGACTTCGCCGGGAGGGTCTACAGGCCCTGCCAGGAGGTTGGCATCTGCGCTCACCTAGAGCGCAGGACAACCTCGGCCCGGCCCTAGATGGGAATGGCTCTCATTCCCTTCTTCTTTGCCTGTCAATGGGGTTGCGTGGTTGAAGGCTGACACTGTGCTATCAAGAGCTGGTCTCACGCTGGCTGCACCACAGTGGTATTACTTGATGTCTTTATTACTAGATGTGTTGCATATGTGTGCTGGCTTAGATGATGACATCATCCTGCCACTGCTGTGAATAGGCTGATACCTTTAGTGCACGAATAATAGGCTACATCACTGGCATGTAATGCAGTTATTTGTGAAGGGCTGTGATACTATATTGATTAGAGGTAAAAAGACTTTTTTGCCCAAGTGCCAAAGAGAAAAACGTTACTCATGATGATACCTGTGAAAATGTTACTGGAGTGCCAACAAACAAAAGG
>NW_015176457.1:485585-504109 GCF_001447785.1 Gekko japonicus | reverse complement strand
TGCAACACCTCAGAAGCTCACCTCATACCAGGCTGACTGTTGTGTGGGTCTGGGAAGTGACAACAAACATAAGTCGTGCCTGTCTCCTTTTCCCATGCTGCTGGCTCCAGCAGTTCAGGGATTTGTCTTAGTTGCTTGGATGGTGAACCAGCCTTATGTGCAGAGCAAAACAGTCTGGTGGGCCACTGTCCGGCACAAGTTCCAGGAAATGGCTAGCCTTAGTATAGATGCTTTGGGAACAGTTGTCAGTATTGTTACCTGTCTCTTGCTTTCTTATCTCCTTTTTTACTGGAATTGCATAGGATCCTGTCTGTATTGTATTTAAGTTGGCATTAGCACCTGTTTGTGTAGTGGGGCCACAGGATAGGCCACATTAAAAGCACATGCATATAAAGGAAAAAAATTGTATAGCATCTGTCTCTTATTATAAATATTCAGCCTCTCAATTATTTTATAAGTTCTTTGTATAAATTGTTCTTGTGGCTTTAAAAGGTCAACAAACTGGCATAAAGATGGTAATATTGGATTTGGTAGGTGGAATAAAGAATGGCTCCTTATACACACAGCTGCTCATAATGATTGCAATATGTTTAAGGACTATTCTTGGATACATTTCTCTGTTTTTAGATTCACATTTTCTTGCCAATTTGATCTCCACTGTCTCTGTTCTACTTATTTTAGCCAAACTGTTCCAGTACGGAAATTCAGCAGTGTGGTATTGAAGAGGTTCTATAAACAGAGTAGCAGGTTTGCTTAAATAGCAAATATGAAAATCAGAGGGTTTACAGTCACTGTTATTCACTAATAAAAATGATGCTTGCAAGTGCATATATATATATATTTTAATGAGGACAACCTTGGGGTGAATTTCCTCCCCCTTCTTTGCACCTTCTTTGGTAGAATGCATAGAGAAGTGGCAGCTGCAGATCCATTTTTATTCCTTTTATCATGTCTTCGTTGGTCCACAAGGGGCGGGCCCCGCGATCCTCGCGGGGGGGGAGGCAGAGGAGGACGCGTGCCTCTGAGCGCATGCAGAGTGCCTTACCCTTGCCTCCCCACGCAGCCCCCACTGGAAGTCGCGCGAGCGGGCTCCTGGTCAAGCGCCAGCGCCTTGCCGGCGCCACGAGCTGCCCTGGAAGCGAGAGCTGAGCACCAGCCCTGGCTTCGCCGGCTCACAGAAAGGGGGTGCTTGGAGCACAGCGGGCGGGAGAAGGCGGTGACTCGAGCCGCGGCGGGGCTGAGCTCTGTGCCATGGCGGCTCCCGGGGGCCAATTCGAGGAGAACTCGCCAGGTTTGTAGCAGCTGGAGAAATCGCCGCGCAACAGGTAGGGAGGAAGGGGAAGGAGAACTCGATCTGGCCGTTGGCTCTCCGGGCCCCCCGCTGGGCTCCCCCCTGTTTCTCTAGCTGGGCGGGAAGTGCCCCTCCTGGCGGGCGCTGCCGCTGCGCCAGCCCAACTTCGCCAGCCTCCCCTCGCGGCCCAGCTTTCCACGGGACTCTTCCATCCCGGACATCATCATCCCCCCCGAACCCGGCATTGAAGCGAGGGCCTGGCAGCTTGCCATGCGGCCCTCGGTGCTCTCTCCCCCCCTCCGCGGCAGCGGCGGCGAGGGTGCCGGCAGAGCGTTCCCTGCGCATGCGCAGGGGACGCTCTGCCAGTTTCGGGGGGATTTAAGTATCCCCCCAATTTTTTTTTGAAGTTTTCGGATTTTTGTGCAGACGTGGGGATTGCCCCACGTGCGCACAAACATCTCCCTGCCCCCCAGGTGGCCCCGGAGTGCGGATTTAGATATCCGCACAGACGGGGCCACTTGGGTATTAGATATATAGATATGTCAAAATTTTAACACTTACAGTTTTCTTTCTATAAACAAAAGGCATTTAGGGTACAAAACAAACCCAGAAACAATGCTTTTTGTTTCTATTTTTAAACAGACCAGCACTTACGTATAGGGTTGCACACATTTCCATCCCACTGCAGATCCTCCATAGGCTGTTCCTGAGAGTCCATTAGCCTTCTCACTTGTTTGAGCCAGCTGTTTTGCTTGCTAAAACCTACCCAAACTTTGCCCTCCCTTCATTAAATCCTGCTCACAAGTTACAGGGAACACATGTACAATTGGTGTACAGTGTACACTTCATTTTTTAATTTATACACGCATTGAGCAATTCTCAAGTTATATTCAACACATGTATAGCTGAATGTGTAACTGAAATTGAACATTTATCCAAGTACTAATGCCTGGTTTCATTTGTAAAGTGAATGCACATTAACCCTTCCTTACAAACTAATGTACATGCAGGATGTATATGTGTTCACTGTAACACGTGAACAAGTCTAAAATGGTGTGGGATTAGGTGATCAGTTCAGAGCTAAGCAGGGACTAAGGTGTCTGTTTCCCCCCCTCAAACTGGTTTACACTGCTTATATGGGGAGGTTGTCAGGATAAACAGGCCTGGTCTTTAAGATGAGTTAGGCCAGGGTGTCAAACATAAGGCCCAAGGGCTGGAACCCATCCAGGACTCTTATGCGGCCTGCAAGCAACTGGTACAAGGGATGGAGTGCTGGGAGGAACCACTCCATTATGGCTTCAGCATGGTGGAACAACCTCATCGGCAGCACTCAATCATCGTGGGAGTGTCTGCCTAGTGCTGCACTGCTGGCTCTCCAGCCCACCCTTGTGAGTTTTCCTTTGCACACCCCTCCCAGCCCATGGGGCCTTGCAGTGAGGATACATCAACTTGGAGCTTATGAGCTGCTGTCCTTTATAAAGTTTATATTTTCAGGACCTGGCATTATGTTTTAGAGCACACATGGCCCAGCCCGACAAAGTGACATTTATGTCAGATCTGGCCCTTGGATCAAATGAGTTCAACACCTCTGAGTTAGGCCTTGTCTAAGGGATCAGCAGGATTAGCATGATAGATGCCTCAGCTTAATTATATCATTAAGAACGCTGAGGCCTCAGTGGATGGTGGAGGGCTAACCAAACCAGGCACTGTGGGCTTAGCAGTACAAAGACTTTAGGACAGAGCTATCTTAGTGTTGAAATAATCAGTGAACTCGCAGGCTGACCAACATGGGGGAATTTTGTGAGTGAACAGCATCTCTTGTCACATTTTGGTATGCAAGCACAAAACGGTGAGGCCTGGTTATATTAGCACTCCAAGTTTTGTGCCAGGTAGGATAACCAGTCAGATAATCAGGAGAGATTCAATGAATAGTAGTTTAGCTTATTTCTTTTTTTTAAATTAATAAATGTAAGCTTAATCCATTTTGTTCTCTGGTGTCTTCAACTGGAATGTATAGGAACAACAGCAAGATATCTTCTAGCTTTTATAATTCAGAATAAATATGTTAGCAAAGAAACATTAAAATAAAAGTACAATTTTTAAAGATGAATTAGGAATCAATTTGATAAAAGTACCCATCTTATTAAATGCTCTGGGGAAATTATTGATTTGGATGGAGAAAAAAAGACCTTATGTCTTCTTTACTCCTGTCCTGATGTAGCCATGGGGGGGGGGGGGGGGGGGTTGGGGGTGAGTGAGTCAAAAGGCATACTAGTGTAAGTCGAACAAAAGTTCCAAACCAGGTCCAAACCCCTTAAATGGAATGTTTAAATAAGATTTTCCTACCAGTTTGTCAACAAATAAATTACAAAAATACAAGAAATCCTCTGAAGATTTGTGATCTTTGCAGAAAGATTAATATCAAACAAAACAGATCTGAATTTAGAATATATACCGTAAGTAATACAAATGGTCCTAACAATAAGATTACTATTATCCCACAGTTTGGTTAATTATTCTAGGAACTGCAGTTTAGCATCAACCTGCAATGCTACTGATTTGGTCCTTCAGAACATTTTCTATAATGTAGCTGGTTAGGCAAAACCACTAAAACAATTTGGGGCAAGCTGAAGAAAAAAGCAGGTTTAAATGAGAGTTTGCATTGACTAACTTTCTTTCTGTAAAATTGCTCTAATCTGAGGCAAAAGTGTGAAGAACTGTCCATATCAAATAACCTTAATTAAAGCTGCCTGAAATCCTTTGAGTATGAAGATACATAAGCTACTGGCAGCAGGGTTTTGTGTATAAAGAACAGCTGTTCCACGCATGCAGTCATGTGTTAAAGTTTGCACAGTTCTCCACTCCACCCCCATGTATGTGTCATAGCAGGACATTTTTGCATGCAAGAAAACAAACCAATCTATATGGATGACGCTAAAGAATCAATGGACCATATGGGATCACTGTGGATATGTCAACGTGTTCCATAAGACAGAACCCTGACTTGACATTCGTATTTCTAGGCACCCAGGAATGCATTTTCCCCACATGAAATACAAGTGTCTTTGCACTGATCTGCAATTAAAGACATAGAATCTACTTACAGAATTTTGGCAATGACAATGGAAAATGCTTGATCAGCTAGCTAGTGCTTTTGCTACCGAGAGCAGAACCTCCAACCTGCTATCTTTGCTGGAGAGTACAGAGAAAGTTTTCGTGCCTGGATGCTTGAGAGGGCAGTTAAGGATGGCAATTATTTCCTACAACACATTCTACTTATTGTCATCATTTCTGAAGAAGAAGAGTTGCTTTTTATACCCCGCTTTTCTCTGCCTTAAGGATTCCCAAAGTGGCTTACAATCATCTTTCCTTCCTCTAAGAACATAAGAGTCCAGCTGGATCACACAGCGACCAAAATAGGAATCACAGTGGAAAAGGTACAAAGGCAAGAAAGCACCATGTATACAATGACAATATGACAAATGATATAATGTAATATATACTATAAATGCAAAATCAAAATGGCAAAAAAATAATATAATCATAAATGTACTACAATATAAACCATTTCAAAAATTATGTAAAATACATACAAATCTGATGCACTAGGCATAATCATTCAACAAAGACTATAAATCTGTAAGTCTTGCAGGTGTCTTGCTATGTGCAAAGTAGCAAACCAGGATGTTTATTCAAGATACTGCTGTAAATAGGTGATCTGAAATCCCATTGCTGAAAGAGAAACGATTAGACGACTTTCCAGATGTATCAGCCGTTTCTAGGCTTCTTTCTCAAGAATCGCTCTTGCTAAAAATTAAACACATACTTACAAATAACATGCTGCGATTCTTGAGAAAGAAGGCTGGAAACGGCTGATACATCTGGGAAGCCGTTGAATTGTTTCTCTTGCAGCAACGGGATTTTGGATCACACAGTGGCCAACCAGTTCCTTTGGATGGCTAACAACAGGGCATAGAGGCTGAGGCCTTCCCCTGATGTTGCTTCCTGGCTCTAGGATTCAGAGGATTAGTGCCTCCAAATGTGGAAGTTCCCCACAGTCATGATGGCTAGTAGCCATTAATAGACTTATCTTCTATGACAGGGGTGTGAAATGAGTGGCCCACGGGCCGGATCATGCCCACACAGGGCCCGAGAGTGGCTATGTGCTGCTTCCTGCATCTATCACTGCAGCTCATTCTGGCTAGTCTCTCCTAGTTCCTGCTTCATAGGAAAGAAAGCAAGCCTTCCCTTGATTAGCTGAGGGCTCCTCTCCCTCCCCCTCCTCTGGGGAGGAAGGGGGAGGGAAAAAGCCTGAGAGGGGGGAATGGCATCTGGTAGAACTTCTAAGAAGACCAGCACCATTTCATTCCAGGTAGAGGAACGTTTTTGCTTCAGAGGGAGCATGCCGGAAAAAGAGAGAGTTCGTTCTTTAAGACCAAACATTTTATTCCAGGTATGGGGGGAGCCCTTTGTTTAAGACCAAAAAAAGTTTTATTCCATGAGCTTTCATGAATCACTGCTTACTTCTTCAGATACAGCTGGAATGTGAGCCCCTCTGTCCTTATATCTTGGAGAGTGAAGTGATTTCAGACGCCAAAAGACAATAGCAGGCATTGGTAATGAGAGAAGAAACCTAGGTCTCAATTCAGTACAGAAGTTTGCGTTGTCTCAAGCTTCATGATCAGTTGCAATTCAGCAGCCTTGCTTTCTAATCTCCCTTTGAAATTCCTTTGTAAGAGAACTGCTACTCTTAGGCCAGCAACTGAATGCCCAAGAAGATTAAAATGTGCCTCCACTGGTTTTTGAATGTTGTGGTTTCTAATAGTGGTAAAAAGTGGTAGAAAGAGTCCAATAGCACCTTTAAAGGCTAACAAGATTGTGGTCGGATATGTGCTTTTGTGAGTCACTGCTCACTTCTTCAGACTTATTTCCTTTTATTCTTTGCATCCTCCTGGACGGAATCCTCCTGTACCAAATTGAGACCTAGGTTTCCTATCTCATTACCAATGCCGATATCTCCACACCTCTGTATATCATACCAATGCTGATATCTCAACCTCTATCTCACACCTAATCCAATCACACCTGCTATTGCCATTCGGCATCTGAAATAATCTTTATAAAGTTTATATCTCCAGTACCTTGTGTTATATTTTATGGCACACATGGCCCGGCCCAACAAAGTGACATTTATGTCAGATCTAGCCCTCGTAACAAATGAGTTTGACACCTCTGCTCCATGACCTATCCAATCCCCTTTTAAAGCTGTTTATTTCTGTGGCCATCACCACATTTTCTGCCTGCAAATTTCACATTTTAATCACTCTCTGTGTAAAGTAGTATTTCCTTTTATCAATCCTTCCCCACTCCTCCATGTGCAGCTGCTGGTGTGACCTTGGGTCAATCACAAGTTCTCTCAAGAGCAGTCCTCAAAAGAGCTCTCTCAGCCCCACCTACCTCACAGGGTGTCTGCTGTAGGGAGGAGAAGGGAAAGGAGATTGTAAACTGCTCTGAGATTCCGGGTGAAGGGTAGGGTATAAATCCAATTGCCTTTTCTCTTAATCTGCTTCTTTTTCCAGTTCTGCAATATCCTTTTTGAGATACGGTGACCAGAACTGTGCACAGTATTCCAAATGAGGCCGCACCATAGATCTATACAGGGGATACAGGGGCATTACAATACTGGCTGTTTTATTCTCAGTACCTTTTCTAATAATCCTTAACACAGATTATGCTTTTTTCACTACTGCAATACTTTCATTGAGCTATCCACTACAACCCCAATATCATTTCCCCTCTCAGACTCAGCAAGTTCAGACCCCATTAGCTTAGACTTGAAACTTTTTTGTCCCCAAGGTAACCTTACACTTACCAACCAACACTGAACCACTTGCGACATTGTCATCCAGTTTGTGGAGGTTCTCTTGGAGCTCTTCACAGTCAGCTTTGGTTTTCACCATCCTGAATAATTTTGTGTCATCTGCAAACTTGGCCACTAAACTATTCATCCCTGGTTCCAGGTAACTGATAAATAAATTAAATACTATTGGCCCCAATACCAATCTTTGTGGGACCCCACTGCTTACTTGCCTCCATTATGAGAACTATCAATTGATTCCCACTCTTTGCTTTCTGCCCTTTAACCAGTTTTTAATCCATAAAATAATCCATCCTTTTATCACATGACTACGAAGTTTACTGAGGAGTCTTTGGTGAGGTACCTTGTTAAAAGCCTTTTGAAAGTCCAGGTATATAATGTCTACCAGGTCACCATTGTCTACATGCTTGTTCAGTTTCTCAAAGAACTCCAAAAGGCCGGTGAGGCAGAATTAGCAAATCTCCATCTCACCCCCTCCAATTTTTAAAGTGATGTATGTATTGGCTTAGACACATATGGTTCTGTGTGCAAAGTCCTCATATCACACATTCCCTTACAAGCATAGTTTTGCACATGCAGTTTCCACTGAATGTTCAAACCAACCCTTGATTTAAATCTGATAACTATCATACTGAAATAATTTCAATATGATGTATGAGAGTATTAGTTTACAGCTATTTTCATGTGTTCTAAATGCTTTCATCTTGCCACAGGCAGGGATAGATTTCATAGCTTGATTATCATACTGAGGTTGGTTTTTCATTCTGTCTTCAAGTTTTTCAACCTTTTGTGTTTAAATTGTAGTTATTTATTGTCTTTCAACCAAATAAAATACAAGAAAAACATCTATGCAACAACAAGAAGCATACTGGCATTAATATGCTTAGCTTGTTTACCTATATGTGTTCCCCCCCATTCCCATATGGTTTCTCTCAGTGCTGAAATGGCTGTTATATATGGAAACTTTTTTTTTGCATATTTGTGGTTCATTGATAATCCTGCTATATTCTTCCTTAAGGTCACAGAATACAGCAAGATGAAGTGACTTGTAGAACTAAAATTGGCTATTTAATGTATTCCAGTCTGATAAAATCCTGGACAAAGACATTTTGTTTTGTCAGCACAATAGCTGCTGAATTAAAGGAAGCCTTCAAATAAATCTATAATTTCTTCTTTGTGTTTTATATGCTAAGGGTTTAGAAAAACAACACTCTCAGTCTAAAATACACTAAACAAAAGACTGTAAAATTGGGGTCCCTTCAAAGAATGGATAGTTTTTAATATTTAGACATGAAGTGACCATAAAACCATATACAGTGACTAAAAGGGAATAAAAACAGTGAAAAATTGTAGTTGTTTCTTATAAATTCTGCCTGGTGAAGACCTAGCTACATTTACAATTTTAAAAACATTTTTGTAAAATTAGAAAAAAAAGGCCTATTCTGATATGATACTGTGCAGAGTATAACTTTTGAAGTGACACCCTCCCCTTCCAGAACAGTCACATGGGAGTGCTACACTTCAACTGATCACCTGAACAGCTTTTCTGGTGCTGAATGTGCAGGACCTGGATTTGCATTCAAGAGATTTGTCTCCATAAAATGATTGTGAATGCATCACTTTTCGAAACAATCCTCTGAATACCAACCAATATATTATAAGAGACCTTGGTAGTATTATTAGGCTAATTATCAGTTTTGTATAAGAATTATGGTAGTTGCATATCCATCTAGAAAAGACTTAGATTATGTTCACAGATATTTGCCTCAATCCAACTAGGAACTATACATGCCAGGAACTGCATATATATTCCTAGCAGGATAGGGAATTAAATGCATAAACAGGTGCTACGTACAATTCATTTTTATACATCTACCTCCAGCCTTTCTGTCAAAACAGAGAGCCAAGATTATTTAAACACAATTCATTACAATACAACAGATAAAACAACTAAAAGGCAAACAGAACTAGTACTGCAAAACAAATAAACGTTGTTTCTTGTATTAAACTCTGAATCCTGTCTTAGAATCACATTGTTATGCCTCTGTAAGCCACCCTGAGCCCGTTCGCGGGGTAGGGCGGGGTAGAAATACTTGAATAAATAAATAAATAAAATAAATAAATATGAGGAATTAATATCAAACCACTGAAACCTAGTTAAATAAGAACATTTTTTTTACTGCCCAATGTTAAGAGCAGTGGCAGTACAGTGTTGCCTTGTGCCTCAGCATTCCTGGTTTCTGGACTACCAGGTATGTTGCAACCCCTCTTTCCAGTTCCTGCCAAGTTCTGGCTGTGACAATGAAATAATCTGACAAAACCTCTGGGCACTTTCATACAGGAGTCTGTTTTTGTTCTTGATATCAGCTTGCAATACAAATGTGAAATTGGTGAAGCCTCTTTCATTGTTTGTTCCGAATCCATGTGTGAAATCACACTAACTCTAGGAGGCCAACTGTTAGTCCAGGCACATTTCCCTTCAAAACACCAAGCACAAGCAACATGTAAAAAACTATAAATTTTTCCCAAGCATGCATCGATAAAATAATACGTTGTTTCTTGTATTAAACTCTGAATCCTGTCTTAGAATCACATTGTTTTCAGAATATTAATTTCAGATCTGTTGTCTGGCATCATACCCATGAGAATTTCTAGGACTGTCTGAGAAGAGACTATTTTGAAATTCTCAGTAAATCCAGAGGGTTTTAAACTCGTTTCCTGAGACATGAATGTACTGATTCCCCAGTCTATAGTGAACACTTTACAATCCTCATCAGTGTGAACGAGAAAAAAAATTCTTATGATAATTAATTTTGCTGGCAGTCATGATTAGTTATAAGGTCAGAGGAATTTCAGCAACCAAGACAGAAATGTGAATGTAACATTAGTTATACATTTCTGTCATTAACAATTTTAGGAATATGGAGATAGGGATTTGTGACAAGCATGTTGACCAACCTGCCCGATGCATCAGGTATTGCCTATTTCAGCACCATTAATATATGTAGTCTTGGAAGTTCAGGAAGCCAATTTTAGGTTGCTAGGTAACATTTTCAGAAATGCTACTTAATCCATGTACACGACCTACACAAGCATAATCCCAATACACAGATGACACAGAGGTGTCAGAAAGAAAGATTTATATTTGTTTGGCACAGAGAAAACTAAGCCAATACAAAATAGCCTCTATTGATCCAAAATGAAACCAATAGAACTGCTGGTGCTTACAGTTAAAAAAAATACAGAAGAGCTTTTAAACCAGCCTGACAGGGGATTCTGACAGGAATATTGTAGCATCTGGTTTGTGGTATCTCTTAGGGAGTATAATCTAAATGTTTTATTCTAAGGGAAACAGCTCTTTTGGCCTGAATGTGAAATAACCTATAATGCCTACCTATGGAGATGCTGGTGTGTCAGCAAACAAACCACTAAGGGAAGGAAGGGACAGACAAATATGTATCCAATTATCACCCAATCATCTGTTCAATGGTATCACAAGGAATCACAAATGGTATCACAAAAATCACAAGTAGAAGATATATGTATATATATAGAGAGAGCATACACTTGTATCAACGAGCACATAGATGAAATGATCTGACAGACACAAACATGTTCTTAATAAATGTAGCCATCACAAGGTAAATGGTCACTTCCAGATTGGTCACTGGTTGAAATGGAATAAAGAGAATAAAGAAAGTCAATTACAGAAGGAAGGGAAATAATCAAGGGGCTTAAGTGTTTGGGACTCCCCAGAAAGACAGCTTGAAGTCATGGCAAACAACTCACTCAGAATGCCAATATATTGTGCAACAGGAATTTTTAAAAAATCAGACTCAGTACTGTAAATTGAGTAAGAGATTGAAAACACAACTTCCAGTATCAGGTGGGTAGCCGTGTTGGTCTAAAGCAATAGAACAAAATCTGAGTCAAATTTCCAGTATCGTAATGCTTTTGCATAAATCTATCTAGAGAGCCATTTTGGTATAGTGGTTAAGTGTGCAGACTCTAATCTTGGAGAACCGGGTTTGATTCCCCACTCCTCCACTTACACCTGCTGATGTTACCTTGGGTCAGTCACAAGTTCTAGCACAGCTGTTCCTGAAAGAGCAGTTTGTGTCAGAGTTCTCTCAGCCCCACCTACCTCACAGGGTGTCTGTTGTGGGGAGGGGAAGGGAAAAGAGTTTGTAAGCCACTCTGAGACTCCAAGTGAAGGGCGAGGTATAAATCCAATCTCTTCTTCTTCTCTTCTCTATAAAATTCATTTTTTTTGCTTTTATTTCCTCATCTAGCAGATCCAAACTGCTGCTTTTGTATTCAACTTATTTCATATATTTTCTCAAAGCAGAGCACAATAATAAAAGTGAAATAATACGACGGAGAACCACATGGGAAGTAACAGTATCTCACCGTGCAAGCCTACAGACAAAAAACTTTCCTTGGAGTACGTGCCATGGAATTGGATTCTGAGTTGACCTGCATAGGATTTAAAAAAGTGACTAACTGAAGTAAGGCATTGGGTCTCAGACTGTAGGCTGGGACTCAAAGTGGTTACGACTCTCTCACAGGGGGGTCTCAAGGCCAGGGAGGAGTAAGATGGCAAGAGGAGGTTCAAAGGCTAATTTGGGTTGCCTCTGCATAATATGTGAAATGGCCATGAAAAATACCTTGCTGCTTAGTAATGCTAAATATGAAACATGAAAAATAAATTATAAACTTTGGTGCAATTCCTGGATTTCATAATGGGAAAGGGAAAGTATTGTGGAGTTGTGTTGCAAATAAGTTCCACTACAAAAAATAAAATAAAAATGGAACTAATGACGCTTTTCACAGCAAGCAAAAATGTAGCAAACTCTTTTCACCAAACTCCTTTATATTACTTAGGGGGGAGAGGAGAATGACTAGTTTTAGACAGTTGTGGCATTCAGATAGCCTGTGATTTTAGACATTTTTTAACTTTGTCACACACATTTATTCCAACCATAATAGGTTTCTAATAATTTAAATCATGATTTATTGAACATTGCCCGATGCGGCCCCTTGGTTTAAACCTATAAATACAGTAACAAATAATCTATTGGACTGAAGAAAACTTAAATTTAAAATAAAAACAATCTTAAAACAGCTGGATCATGAAAAACAGATCAGCTCAGAGAACATTAGAGTTCTGTTATAGGTTTATAGAAATTTAAAAGCATGAAGAAAAAAAGACCAATACAGTAATAGGCCTTTTCCTCTTTATTCTTTTCATTTTTCTTCTATGAGGTTACAATTTTTGCAGCTGGTCAGAAATATCATGTTCCCCACTGTCTCAAAGGCTTTATATGACTAATCTTAACCATGCTTAAAACTGAACATATAAGCAGCTGTTGAAAATAAAGCAGGCATTATGGAAAAGTTTACAAATGCACCAAAAAGAATAAAGCACCTTCTTTTACAATGCCCACTTAAAAAAAAAAAAAAACACCCTTAAAACTGCAGTGTTGTACATTTTATCCTGTGTACTCTACTGTTTGAACACTAATAGTATTTTGTATGAAGCTTACAGACAAATACTTTGAAAGGTCTACGATCATTCTACTGAGCCACTTAAAGTTTACATAAAAGATATTTCACATACAGAGGCATCAACTGTGCTGGGCTCAAATTAATTAGGACAACAGTGTTTTCACAGGACTACTATGAATGGAAAAGGAGCTTTCTGGAATGAGCCTTATAAAGATAATGTACTCTTTAACATTACTGTATTATTTTCCTTTCTAATTTCATGTTGACTTGGATGGCCTACTGAAACTAGTTAACAAAACTACTTAACAAGCTAGTTAACAAAAATATTTTTATTCATTTATTTTTCAATAGATCATGCAATTACTCAAATTACTTGCAGCATAATATATAATATGCATTAATGCATAATCCAGTTCAACACTAACAATTTAATCTATTATGCAGTCTTGTGACATCATAAAGATGAACATGACCATAGCAAAGACAATACTGGGCTAGTGAGACCACAGGTTCACCTGTTGAGTTAAATTATACTTAAGATGTGCTTGGAAGTTGCTGATGTTCAGTGGGTTTAAGCTAATGGCCTCAATTGACATATCTAAGTACACATGGAATTTTGATAAGTACATGGAGTGCCCTGTGCATATCTTGCCTGTTTGCTTCAGTAGCCTATGCATATAAAGGAGATACATGCACAAAACTGCCCTTCTACAAAAGTAAATGGGGAAACCAGCTCCTACAGAAGCTCTGTTTGTAATACAGACCATTCATAGGGATCTGAGTTGGGATGTACATCTTTAAACAGCACTGAAATATTTAAAACTACTGTTAATTAAGCTATTTGGCAAGGTCAGGGGGGACTGCCCTTTGTGCCTTTTTAATTAACAGAGCTACGCTGATGAAGGAAGAAGGGGGAAAATGCTCCCTTTTACCCTCCTAACTGCAGCCCACTGACCTATGGTGGTGGTTATTCCATAATGATCATGTGATTTTCCCAGGGTTGGGGTGGGGAGTGCTGGGGAAACGGTAAGGTGGAGAAAATCTGTGATCCTTGCAAGGCTGGATTCTTGGATGCAATGCGATGCAGCATATTCTTTCATTTGCACTGAGTACTGCCACTAATCATTTAATGTATCTATTATCTATATCACTAATACTTGCTGAGTGGCTTAGGAGTTACACGTGGCTGTTTGACATGCCATCTGTGTCTATTCTGAGCACTACTCCCCAGTGTGGCACTTGCCCCATGTTTCAGAAAGGTGGGCATGGCCATTGGAGTTTGTAGCTGGCAGGTGGTTCCCACCTTGAAACCGCTCTCACTGAAAGGACTGGAGGATGGGTATGCTGCAAGTCTCATGCCAGGAATGGAAGTAAGGGACCCACACTCTCCAACAACCCCCTCCCCTGCTCTGCAGCCTGTGCTTTCATCCTGGCACCTGGGCAGCTACCAAGTGGTGAGTGGGCTGGCAACAGAGAAGAGAGAGTAAAACTACCACCACCCGCATCACCACAACCATGGCAGCCATACAGGAAAAGAACAAGCTGGCCACAGTGGGGTGGTGATAACTTTACTCCCTGGCTTGGAGCCTCTCTTTAAAATACCCACAACACAAGCCAAGTCATTCCTGTGCTGGGAAGCCTGCACACCATAATCAGAATGCTTCATTTGTTAGTTAGAAATGACTAGCCCCATTCCCTTCCTTCCGAATTAAAAAGGTTGGAAATCCATGATTAAAAAATAAATAAATGAGTAAATTCATTGCTACATACACACAAACAGATCTGAAAAGAGTTTGAATATGTTGGCCACAGCATGGTGATGTATAGCATATCACCAATTAATGTCAAAAGACACAGAATGCCTCTCCAATGGACACAGTGACAAAAAGCTTATAATTAGAATGGTCATAAGTAAAATGGCTAAAAGAGTGCAAATATTTTTACTTTCTGTTATGAACAGATTTTAAAGGATAACATGATTTTCTTAAAAGAAATGAGTCAGATATAATGTGACAGTGATCCTATCCTTCAGTTAATGACCACGGGGCTATACAAGACTGCTAATAAATCTCCTTGCGCCAATGCTATGCTACACTGGCAGAAAAAGATTATGTTGGCATACTGATAGCCTTGTGTTCTGGAACTCTACCCACAGAAGGGAAGGGGGAATTAAGTGGAGTTTGGTTTGCAATGGGAGGGAAGTGAAGGAAGGTAGAATACTTATCTGCACTTACTGATCAGTCCAATACTGCCAACAGTGTAACGTTATGACATAAGCTAAAAAGATTCCCACTGAAGTCAATGGAGAACACAAGATGACAACTCCCTCCGCTGCTTTCCAACCTCACAGGTACAAGACAGAAGAATAAACTCACCAGTTCTACAGACAATGATAACACAGAAGCAGATGTGAAAACACTTTGAACAAAGACTACAAAGTTCTCATCATGAGCCTTTTTTCTGTCTGTTCCCCTGGCTGTGCAGCAGTACGGTGCTTTCTTGTGCTCCTGCTGTTTTCCATCTAAGTTTATTGGTGCTAGCAGGCTTTACGGAGGACACATTTATATCTTCCAGAAGCAGGATTTGACCCACCTCTCTTTCCATTGCTTTACTCCTTCCCATCAAACTAACAGGACACTCACAGCCTACTGTGAACTTGCTGTTGTAGTGTGTAATGTGTATTCTTCCTTGTCTAAACATTCCCTATAATTCATCCATGCAAATGGTCTAGTCCTCTCACACAGACACCAATACAAATATTTTGAATTCATACACAGTACATTTCTAATAGGTGGGAGGGACTATAGTGGGATTTGAACCCTTCTTCTAGTAGGAACCTATGACCCTTGCTATAGTTTCCCTCCAATCTTTTCGAGCCTGTGGACTCCTCTGGAATTCTTACACACAGTGGTGGTGCAATCTAGGTTTGCCAATCTCCAGCTCCCCTGGAGAAAATGGCAGCTTTGGAGGCTGGATCCTATGGCATCACATCTCTGCTGAGCTCCGTCTCCTCCCCAAATACCACTGTCCCTAGGCTCCAACCCTAAAGCTCCAGGAATTTCCAGACCCAGAGTTGGCAACTCTAGTGAAACTACAAAATGGCTGCCACAGGAAGTGGAGCTAACTACAAAATGTCAGGGAGTAATAGTAACTCTTCAGTTTTTCGGATAGCGCATAACTATTATGTGCTCTTAGAATTAACAGTTATATCAGTAGGTAGGGCAGCTTTCCCCCCCTGCGTACAGATATTGTACTCGAAATGCTAAATTTTAATATTTTTGTGTTTTACAGAACATGTAAAATATACAAAAACAAGCTCCCAATAAACATTTTCTCTCTCGAATAAGTAATATAGGGAATACAATGGAATATAAAGATATCGACAGAAATAATGGAAATTCTGAGCTGATCCATTACTAATAAAGGAAAGCATAAAGGTGCAGTCAGAATGTGTCATCCTGGTGGCTCAGTAAAACGGGGGGGGGGGGGGAGATTTTAAACAAAATCTTGATTTTTACTTATCTGCTACAAAGGAGTTATTTGCTTCGGCAGCACATATGGGCCCTTTTTTTTTCTAAAATATTCTATATTTTATTCAGTCACTGCTTTTTAGCAACCAGAGGATCCCCTGGTTGTACAGTTTGGTGAGCCAGTTTGGTGTAGTGGTTAAGTGCGCGGACTCTAATCTGGGAGAACCGGGTTTGATTCCCCACTCCTCCGCTTGCACCTGGCTGGATGACCTTGGGCAAGCCATAGTTTTGGCACAGCTGTTCTTGAAAAAGAGCAGTTTCTGTCAAGAGTTCTCTCAGCCCCACCTACCTCACAGGGTGTCTGTTGTGGGGAGGGGAAGGGAAAGGAGTTTGTAAGCCGCTCTGAGACACCTTTGGGTAGTGAAGGGCGGGGTATAAATCCAATCTCCTCCTCCTCCTCCTCCTCCTCCTCATGTTGGAAATGCCCTATAATCTCAAATTTCTGGATGCAATTTTCAATGAACTAGGAAAGGATGTAGGATGCCAGAGCCTGCCAATCTTTTGTCTCTGGCTTCCCACATCCTTCCAGACATCATCAAGAATTGCCTTCCAAAACATCAGAAGTTAGACGACACTTCCAGCACACCCAGAAATAAGTCCTTCTACCTCCACAATAGCATTGTACAGGGATAACTATAAACCACGGTTTGTTATGCTGGGGTGTCCTTCAGTTTCTGCACTCTCTCTCTTCCCTTGCCTGTGGCTGGCTAACAAAAGTCTTTTGTTTTTGTGCATAATGATAGTTAATTGCTATGTCCAAACCATGGTTTATGTTACCAGGGGTCATTTCCTAGAAAAAGAGCTAGGGGTACTCATTAGCATAACTCATTAGCATATGCCACACCCCCTGACATCACCGAAAGTGTGTCATGAGGCCACACCCACTACTCAGTTAGTCTTAGTTTTAAAGGTGCTAACTTCCACCCCCCGCACTTTCCATGCTCTTCATTATTAGGTCTTGGTCAGAGGGTATTGTTGGAAGTTTCAAAAAGTTGCATATAAG
This sequence comes from Gekko japonicus, assembly GCF_001447785.1. Classification (NCBI taxonomy): domain Eukaryota; kingdom Metazoa; phylum Chordata; class Lepidosauria; order Squamata; family Gekkonidae; genus Gekko; species Gekko japonicus. The sequence goes on along the minus strand of NW_015176457.1, from coordinate 486,899 downwards.
ATTTTAGCTGCTGTTACCACCAGTGTTCCCTCTAAGCTGAGTTAGTGTGAGCTAGCTCACAGTTTTTTAGCCTCCGGCTCACACACGTTTGTCTTAGCTCAGGAAGGAGGGCTCCAGAGCACACTGATTTATGCAGTAGCCAAATCGCTCGATCACAACTTTAATGCCAATAGCTTTCAAAGTAGAATTTTTGCTCACAGGACTCCACAGCTTAGAGGGAACATTGGTTACCACATGAATTTTGTTCGTCCTTAAGGTGCTACTGGACTCTTGGTCTCTTCTACTGCTACAGACAGACTAACAGGAGTACCCACCTTGATCTATCTCCAAGGAAAGTACCATATTTAGCAGAATGGAAATCCATCAACCTTGTGGTATCTGAGGAAGTGAGCAGTGACTCACAAAAGCTCATGTCCTGCCACAAATTTTGTTAAGTCTTCAAGGTGCTCCTGGACTCTTGTTCTTTTCTCCTGCTACAGACAAAAACGGCCGGGTACCCATCTTGATCTATCACCCCCCCACCTCTCCATCACCCCCCTTTATTGTTGCCTGCATTTGACAGTCACATCTCCACCACTCCAACAGTGGCTTTGATCACTGGAACACTTTGGACGGGAGAAGAAAAAAAAAAGACACACACACAAAGAGCCCCTCTCTATTTCCACTAAATACAGTCTAATCACAGAAACAACATCAGTGCAGGTGTCTGTTACTTAGTCCACATCAGACAGAGACCCTAATGGAAAATCCATTCCGCATTTTTATTGCAACCCTATTTGTACTGTAATGTATTTCAAAGGAGCCCATGGAAGTCAATTGGCATTCCTGGCTCTTATTATTTCCAATGGGCCTTCAAGTGTTTCCCATTATTTCCAATGGGCAATCCTGTCCTTCCTTTTAGTGCATCCCTCCTGGCACACCCTAGGGCTGTCATTCCACAGTTGGCCCTGTCATTCCAGCTCCTGAAGACTCCTGGCACACCCTAGGGCTGTCATTCCAATGTTGGCCCTGTCATTCCAGCTCCTGAAGACTCCTGGCACACCCTAGGGCTGTCATTCCAATGTTGGCCCTGTCATTCCAGCTCCTGAAGACTCCTGGCACACCCTAGGGCTGTCATTCCACAGTTGGCCCTGTCATTCCAGCTCCTGAAGACTCCTGGCACACCCTAGGGCTGTCATTCCACAGTTGGCCCTGTCATTCCAGCTCCTGAAGACTCCTGGCACACCCTAGGGCTGTCATTCCAATTCATGGCCCTGTCATTCCAGTTCCTGAACCCTCCTGGCATATCCCAGGGCTGTCATTCCAATCCGTGGC
>NW_015176457.1:468356-484932 GCF_001447785.1 Gekko japonicus | reverse complement strand
GAGGGGGGAGGGGGGAAGGCCTGCGGACTCGACTGCGACTGAACATACATACAAAAAAACTACATGGAAAGCAGAAGTCCCACACAGGGCTGCCGGCTCTCCCTCTGAAGGCCGGGCGGCGGTAGCAACGAGAGGAGGCGTCCAAAGCCGCCACCGCCATGCAGCCGCCCTTTTCAAATCTCCCTCATTCCGCCCGCCCCCATGCACGCCAGCTCCGTCGTGCGGGAGGTGCCGTTGAGGAGCGGCTCGGGCAGGCAGGGACGGGGAAATCTCCGAGGCGTGCGGCTCACCTGCTTCTGCCTCCAGCTCCTCCTGTGATTGAAGGAGGGGGAAGCAGAGGGTGGCCGGAAGCAGGGGGCGGGGCTTCCTGTGCCCCGCCCCCCGCACCTCACCTGGGGGGACGGCGTCCCCTCGCGTCCCCCCCCCGAAATGACCCCTGTGTTATTCTAATAAACTACAATTCCAGGCTAAGAGAGGGAAGGGTGCAAGCCTGAAGATCACCAAGGCATATTCATGTAATGACAAACTATGGTTTATTCATTCTGCCTGTGTGATAACTTATACCTCCAGCACCTGATGGATACATTGCCATTGACACGAAAGCTTTAAGGAGGTCATACACCAATGTGTTGGTTTTTAAGCAATATTTTTTATACCTGAAGTGACTGACACTATACTTTCAAGTCTGTAGACTTCCCCCCCAAAGGTTTACTCTTTTACATCCCTAAATTAGAGTGCCAGACCACAAAATACACCAGTAATGCCTGCTAGCTACCAACCCTCAGTTTTTGTACATAAGCCTTTTGTAGTAAAATAGAAGAAATAACTAGTTTAAATCATGTTAGATTTCTGCTTATATGTTCTTTAATTACATTATCAATTAAAGCACAAACATCATGGAAAGAGATGAAAAATATTTTAATTAATACCATTAATAGACCCCTATTTTTTCCAGAAGTTTAACTAATGGCTATTTCTCTACCAACCAGAATACTTCCTCTGTAAAACAAGATGCAGGGTTGCCAAGGAGATACCATGGCCCCTAGGCAAAGATTCCCTGGGCTTCCTTCCCCACCTCACTACCACCCAGACTCAACTCAATCATCATATGAAACCAAATCACATGACTTGCCTGGTTCCGTGCAACACCAGGGAAACCAGGACTCTTGGATTTTGTGCCCCCCCATCCTGCCTTCTCAGCAGCTCTACTAAGATATGAGCTGCCTCTTCCTTATCTAAACAGATGTCAGTATTTTAAAGAAGGAGATACACTGAGAAAAACCTGTTCTCCATTTACTCCATATTTGAACAGACAAAATTATCCATGGGACACAATCAATAAAATGTAGACAATGCTTAGAAAATAGCACTCTTTTAATAGAAAAATCAGAAATATACAGATGCTTCTATTGTACCTAGGAGGACTACCCTGAGATATAGTTGTTTGGGGGAGATGGTTGTTTGATGTGCACTGGTTTCTTTATGTATTTTTGGTAAGTAGCTTTGGGTCATTTTTGGAGAAAAGTGGGATATAAATACCTAAATAAATTTGTTCCTTAACATTTTAAGACTGTAATCCGATGTTCACCAAGAAATAATCTCCATTGAACATAGTGATTTACTTCTGAATAGACATGCATAGAATTTTTGAGTAATAAAACTAATCTCACAATTTAGCTGAATATCACCTGAACACAAGTATCTTTTCACTAAGATTAATAACCTGTTCCCCGTTAACTACTTTCAAATAAACATGCATCAGGTAGTAACAACATTAATGTACTCTGAAAGACATCCTTCTAGAGTCAAAAAGAAAAAAAAAATCCTTCTAGAATCAAAAAGACCAATATTTCAATGTGCACAACTGCTTTTCTCTGTGACTTAAAAAAAAAAAACAAGCTAAAGAGTGCACTGTAGATTTATGGTTATTAAAATCAAATCCCACCCTTAAGAAAAAAATATATTAATAGATACATGATTGTTACAACAGTTGGCTCAAGAAACTGGGAATGGAATTTTAAGCAGATGTAGGAATAAATTATGAAATTTTAATAATTTCCAATTGATAAATCATCAATCTGGCTATAAAATTTACAACATCTATAGTATTAATGAAAGTTTATCCAGCTAGAGGGGTTTTTCCTAGGCAAGAGATCTATTCTCTTAACAAGTGACAACATCAAATTTGAGTCAGTCCACACTAATTTCCAGCCATGCTTACCTTAAAATGATGTAGAACTGGGTTGGATTCAGCAGTCTTTCAATGAAATGTGCTGGTGGGTGTGAATTGTTGCCACATTCCATTCTTCCACCAGGCCCTTCTGACTCTGGGAACATTGATTTCTGGGGTCACATGAGACCCACAGGGACTGTCACATGGGCAAAGGGGGTATGGGGTAAGGGAGCTCTACTGATGGAGAAGATTTCATCCTCTTCCCCACTGTTACCCTGGACTCACATGGCTACTAGCCCCTGTGAGCCCAGTGACCCTGGGAATCAACTTCCCTCGAGTGAGTAAGGGACTTCTGGGAGCAGGAGAATGTAGCAAACATCTGGTTTTGTGCACTGTCAAATGTTGTTTGATCTAAGCCACTGAGCGCACAGACTGAAATCAACAGATCACTTTTTGGAGCTCAGAATGCAGTCCTTTGTGGGGAGTTTGTGGAGGCCAAATTCAATATGTACGAGAAGCAAAGCTCTTGGCAGTGTAGCTGGCAGTCAGGAAGTTCTGACTGAAGCCATACTCCAAAAAGTCCACAAAAATAAGTGTGCTGAATTTTCCCCACACTTTAAAGACATTTTACTGATAATTAATCTGCAGATATCTTTCTACAGCCTGACTAATATTTTTCCATCTCATAAGTGGAATTGCATACCTTTTTTGAGCTATTCTGACAGCCATTAATTGGAAACTGCTTATATCCAGTTTTTCTTTGCTATAGTGTCAAAAGACTCAGTTATTTCCAACCTGCATTCTGAATTCTTCATCATTTGTGTTATTTTCATTGGAATTTTCATTTTTTTAAATAAAATGTAGTAATAATTCACTTGACAACCAATCATAACAACGGCAATAATATTTTTCATTTCTACTCCGTCGCTTTGTGCTTCTATTCCCTTTGGCTAATGGACGGCCCTGTCCTTATATGAATGTGTAGATGGGGATGACTGACCTGAGGAGGAATCACCCTGTTCACTACTCCAAATTATGCATTGTTTATGACTCTGAAGTCTAGCACACATTAATTGATGAATGTACATCGGATCTAGGTTTACAGCCATGTATCACACAAAAATAGTGATAGCATATACATTGTTGGTACATTTCATTTGAACAACTGTAGTTCATGTTTATAGGGCTAATATTTTAGAAGAGATCACCTGTACTGGATATAATATCACAACATAAAATTATTTTAATGGATGTACCCTCCCTCACATCAGGAATATAAAATAGATACTCCCCCCCCAATCTTAACTTTGGTGGGATGACTGTTTTCGTATATTTAAAATCTGTGGTTCCTATGTTGTTATTGTTTTCTTTTTCAATCTATGCCAATAAAGGTTTTGACCGACTGACTTTGGGTATGATTTGACTATCAAAATCATGTTACCAGCTTCTGTTCTGTCAATGTTGCCTAAAAATTCCATGTTGTTGATTGGGTAGTCCAAGAATAATTTTGGATTGTCTAGCATGACCTTACAAACAGGATTTTATGAAACCAAATCATACTACTAACACTTAGACTGGATTAACTCTGCATAGGATTACAGTGTATACGACACAAGTTCCTAGCAAGAGAAGGTACCACTGTTGTGTAAGTGTGATATTCCATGGCCTGTTTGTGTGCAGAAACATTTCCCCCCCCACAATTAATTAGACTTCACTAAGCTCTGGAAAATGTGAAGTAGGAGTTAATTGTTATTGCTCGGTATTATAGCATTATCTTTATTTTTATTTACTTGTATTTTGGTGGCATTCAGGATCTCCAATCAGGATCAGATCCTCATCAAGATATGCAGTATTCCAACATATGGTGGGCTGGGCAGAAGTTCCTGTTGAGAAAATCATAACATCAAAGTTGCATTTAGAGGGACTAGACCTTCTTGGAAACTGAAGGCATTTTAAAAGTGGATATGCCACTTTTATTCAATGTCCCATGGCATCCTGGCAAAAAGAAACAAACAGTAGTCACAGTTATCGTTTATTCCATAAAACCCATACAAAAAACTGAGTCCAACACATTAGATTTTGATTCAAAATGAAAATAAAAGGAATATGTTACATTTCACACACAGCATATTGCTAGGGCCCCTAACACTAAACAATAAAAAAGATTTCCCACCATGCAAGATGCCTGAGGCAAACTGTAAGCTACAGAAGTAAGAAATGATCTAAAACAGATGCACAACACAGTATTTTATTTACTGGGAAAGTATCCCTACCTTTCTACGATCTCTGTTCAAGAATTACTATATATCAGCAAAAGAGTAATTATTATAATTATTCCTCTTAGAATATCTGTTGGGAAGCCCTTATATACCCTGACCTAGATGGCCCAGGCTATCCTGATCTTGTCAGATACTGGTAACTAAGCAGGGTTGGCCCTGATTAGTACTTGGATGGAAAACCACTGAGGAGGTCCAGGGTTGCTATGCAGAGGCAGTGAGTCTCTGTGAGTCTCTTGCCTTGGAAATCCTACGGGGCTGCAATTGGACAGCACTTTCCACCACCAGTTTTCTATACTCTTAAGAAATTTACCAATAGGAAGTCTGCTCAGTTGATTAATACATGTTCAGTAGTTAAATGGAAAAAATAGGTTTGTTGCAAGTAATGCTGGACTGAGAAAGAAATGCATACAATAAATTGATAGGAGGAAGAGTTGACAGAGTACTTCCCATCAGTGGTAGGTGTTACTATGAGGGGTTGATGGGACATTTGGAAGGGCAGTCAACATTAGGCAGAAGCAGTCAACATTGGCATGATATCTGCTCCCCAAACCCCACACAATTTAAGCACTGCAGTACAATTCCTTAACAGACCCCTGTCGCAGGGGCCAACATAATACAACCTCTTCTTTGCAATAACAGTAGGATCGTAGTGACGGTAGGAATACCAGTGGAATACCAGTGCAAGAAAAAATCTTGCCATGTGCCCCTTCTTTCCTAAAACCCACTACTGAACACAGAAACCAAAACGATAAGGTTTATGAGATGGGCACGAACCCACAAAATTCTAGTTTGGTTCAGGACAGTCCCGAACCGAACCCTGAAGTGAACTAAGCAAAAAGTACCTGAACCAAACCAGCCAGTTCGGGTATCCCTTTCTCCCAGCCACAGCAAGCCATTTAAACCTAACAGCTGATGGGCAGACCCACCCTGATGTTAGGTTTAAATGGCTGGCAACCATTTCACTGGTCACTTTCACTTTCCCCTGCTTCAAAGCGAGGAAAGCAAAATGGCTCGAGGCCATTTCAGCTTAACAGAGGGGCAGGTCTGCCCATTCATTTCAGTTTAACAGAGGGGCAGGTCTGCCCATTCAGCCTAACAGATCAGCTGTGGACCCATACCACTCAGCTGTTAGGTTTAGATAACCCAAACAGCTGAGCCAAACCAGGCAAAAGTCTGGTAAATGTTCGAGGAAGGTGCCTTCCCTGAACATCGGTTCAGGGGCGCTGAACCGGGCCAAGTTTGTGCCAGATTTTGGCTCATGAACTGGTTCATGTTCATCCCTAGATATGAGCACTCAGTTTGGTCCAAATCTCTTCAAAGCCTGAGTTCAAGAACTTATTTTTCATGCTGTCAATAACACAAAGCGAGGAGTCCTTTAGCCACCTGTAGAAGTCAAAGGCATTTCCTCACCACTACACACAAACAGCTAGAAGCAGAAAAGAAACTTTCAAGAGCCCTGGTACCTTTCCTTTCAGACGACATTGCCCCCCACCCCAAGTTCTGGTATCAAAATGATTGAGAGCATGTGTAGAGTCCCTTCAATTTACCACTAATAGTACAGTTCTGTGCATATTTAACTAGAAGCAAGTCCTTTTATATTAAGTAGGATTTGCTCTCATGCAATTATGTATAGGACTGGAGACTGGACTGAAGAATAACTGGATCTCTTTGAGCAAGGATGTTTATATTTGGGAGGGAGGGAAAGCTCCAGTTTTCTGTTCAATAACTGAGTTACTGAAGGAGTTACCTTAGATCACCCTCTCAGAACCTGGGAAAAGGCTGACTTCCCCACCACCACACTGAAATGTTGCTGCTCAGGGGTCATTGGGGGGGGGACGCGGGGGGACGCCATCCCCCCGGGTGAGGTGCGGGAGGGCGTGGCCTGGAGCTCCCTGCTGGTGCCCGCTGGAGGTCGCCGCCGGCTGTGGGGAGGACACACTTCCGGTGATGTCAGGGTGTGTGGCATATGCTAATGAGTTATGCTAATGAGTCCCCCTAGCTCTTTTTCTACGAAATGACCCCTGTTGCTGCTGCAGAAGAATTTCACTGCAAAACACATACCTGTAAATCCTCCACTTCTGGGTTTCCCCTTTTACCAAAAGGAAATGGCAGACTCTTCCTTGCTTGAAGGGGCAGAACCAAACATCCTGAGTGAAATGGGCATCTGTTAAAACAACAACAACAACAAACCTACCCTAGATTCATTTTAATGTAGTGGCCTGATTCTGAGCCGAAAGGAAAACAGAGGCTTTAAAGAGAGAGGGCACCAGTTCATGGGAGCCATCCAGATTTCTCCATTTGAGAAAAATGTCTTTCTCAAAGAAGGAGAACAGAGAAATTTGAGAAACAATGAAAGTCCTCATTAATACATTCTTACAGGTTCACTCAGGTACTCAAAGAAAGACTTAAGGGTGGCTTCCTGCCCAATGAACTAATGTACTAGTGTGGATGAGCCTGGTTTAAAGGGGGAGAAAGCTTGCCTCTTCAGGGAGAAACTGGCTTGTTTGCAGTTAGGCTTGCCAGGCAGTGGCTGGCACCTGGTAGGAGGCTGGGGACATGGGGGGGAGCTGTTATGTTGATGCCATGATGTCATTTACGGGGTGAACCCAGAAAGGAGGTCATGTCATCGGAGTGACAGTCTAGGATTCATTAGTGAATCCTAGAGCATTCTGTTGACAGTAGGTGCTTTCACACAAGCTAAATAATGCCATTTCAATTCACTTCAATGACCATTTGAAAGTGGATTTTGCAATTTCACACAGTAAAGTCTAGTTGCAAAGTGCACTGCAAGTGCGTTATTTAGTGTGTGTGTGAAAGAGCCCAGTAGTGTTTTTGCCCGCAAAATGACATCACAACATTGACACAATGGTGATTTTTGGCTCCCCCCCCCCCACTGCTTAACTGAGCACTGATCGTATTCAGGTCTACTGCCAAGAGGTTTCCTGCATTAGCAGGCTGCAATGCTGAGTTAAACCAAGACAACACAGCCTGCTGCCCCCTGGACAGTAACGACAGTAAAGACAGAAGGACAGTAAAGTAGAAGACAGGAGGGGGCATTTCCCCCATTTACCTTAATGGACCAGCCTCTACTGCTCCCGTCAAGAATGTAGCTGCAACCCCTGATATTTACTCAAGCAAGTATGCCACTCTTTCTAACAGCTCAGAAAGCGATAGTCCAATGAAAAGGAAAGCCTCTGTACAGAAGAAACTCAAAGGTATTTGGAAGAGTCTTTTACCGGATTGCCAGTCAGACCTCAGTCAGTACAACTGTCACTCTCCTTCACTTCGGAATGTTCAACATAGCTTATCCTGGGAAAGTTTACACTGTACACATCTTCATTTTAATACACTGAAACCAGAACTGCAGCACACATTGGCCTTACATCTGTTTCTGAATATAGGTGTTTTTAACATTCTTTTCTGCTTATATACTAGTTGCTCCTTTAAGATCAGAAACTGATCTGGTAAGTATCTTAATATCATACTGACACACGTAATCTGGCAAGTTCATAAATGGGGCAAATGTGTTCTGGATGAGGTTGTACTCTCATGGAAAATCAGATATGCAGTTTGGGGTGCTCTCTACTGTTTCAGTGTACTGAGAATGCTGGACATCCCAACACATTAAAAAGAACCCTCTATTTGTCTGCAGGTTTTTCCCCCCTCCTCAATTCAAAAAGCTCCTTTTCCCAACTAAAGCTGAGGCCACTATCAGCGATGGCTTAGCACATACAAGAGGACATTAAGAATGAAAACTCAGTGCAATAGATCTGCATTTCTAGGACTGAAATACTGGGAAACACAACCAAAGATATGTTACAAGGACCAGTGTAGATTTTTTTAAAGTTATTAAAATTTACACTGAGTAATCTCTGGGTGACAAATGTTTGATTTAAGGAAATCAACTTTTAACAGAGTCAAACTTCAACATCTGGTAAGTGTCGCCATAGAAACAGGGCAGAGGTCAAGGACAGGTCTCTTAGTTCATCAATTTAAGGCATCAATGTGACTCTGTGACTAAACTGGTACAACAGAAATGATTGAATACTTCAGTGTAGCCAACGCCCTATACAAAAATGTTTCAGCAGATCCAAACTCAAGTTTCCCTTACTTTTTTCCACCAGATGTTCATACTTAGCATTCAGATTTTGGTAGCCAAGCTATATTTTTACAGCTGTACAATTGCTATATTTTGATATTATTCCTTGTGCTGTCTTTCCTTTACCTATGAGTGTTTTATATCTATTATACACAATCTGGATGAATCATGTTTTCAACTAAAGCAGTGCAGAGTGTTCTTTTATTCATAATATTACACTGACAGATGCAATGTATAGTTATTATTATACACACTATGATTACTAGCTTTGCTTGAATCTCAGTACCTCTGCTGATTTCAGTTTCATTTTGAAACTGTCCAACTAACTGAAAATGAGAAAAGGTTTGACAACATTTAAGCAGCTTTTACTTAGGTAAAGAAGAAAGGTCACTGTAGTATCCTCGGAATCTGTTGTGTAGGATTAAGCTTACCTATCCAGTTAGCACACAGGAGACTCCGGTAGCTTCAGCGACAGGCTTCTTTATTGCTTCATGCACACTTCAAACTACAACCTCTACACAGAGAACCAGAACTAAGTGAGGCCCCTCCCATACAGGCCTTGATGGAGAAACAGACACTAGTTTGTTAGGGCTCACTTAAAGGCATACACAAAATATACACACATATATACATCACAATCAGAGGCAGCTGTGTTCCCATAGTTCTTAATGTTTCAGCTCTGACAACAGCATGGTGTGTAATATTATGCTAAAATGGTTTTCATACTAGAATGATTTGGCATGGAGCTTTCCAGAAATTCCATTTAAAAATCAGTATACATTACACCAGGATGCGTAGGAGAAGTTTGTTTCTTAAGAGATATATGGACAGAGTTTGCTAATGAGAACTGTGGTTTTCTTTGGTTAGACATAAAATGGTTAATCAATCAATCAGAGAAAGTGCTGGTGAACAGTTTGATTGCTTTGGTGAAATTCCACTCAAATCACATAGTTTTGCCTTACTGTGATAAGATCTAATTAGTCATGATTTCTTTGGTGGCTTGATTTTTTATGCATTAGGAATCTGCTTAGTTCTTGATTTAATAACACCACAAGGATTCTAATGGCTTCTAATGTCCTGGCCCCTCTGGTGGACCTCCTGATGGCACTGGTATTTCTAGCCATTGTGTGACACAGAGTGTTGGACTGGATGGGCCTTTGGCCTGATCCAACATTGGCGTCTCTTATGTTCTTATGTTCTTATTCCTTCACCAAATATGAGCTTAATATCTTTATATACTGACCTTATGGTAGCCAAATAAACTATTCATTACTAGATAGTTTAGATATGCCCAGACAGGGAACAGAAGCAGACTCATAACAGAAATAAAATATGAATCCACAACAAAATAGAATACTTAGTTTATTCCTTGTTTCTTTTGTTCCATTACTGGAGGGAACCTGGAACAGCTCCATACTGCTGAATACTTCAATACCATTCCTTAATTCCAGTGAAATTTCAATTTTCAGTCATTTTATAGATATCCTGTTTGGGCTATATCAGTTATTTCCAGTTTCACCCTTTTAATTTTCCAGGATGATTCTCACAAGCACCACCAATGGAAGCAAACTCTGCTGGGAGAATGGCAGTTCAGTATAAGGTGCAAGCTTGCCTTGAAACTGTGTCTGTATTTCACTTGTTGCAACAGAGGACTTTCCCACGAGCTCAACTTACTCTTGATATTCTTGGCAGTCAATCCATAAGCACTTGAATCAGTTTGGGCATGGTTCTTGCACACACGTCCCCTCTCACTTCATTGTTACTATTGTAGAGTCAGTTTATTTTTGTCTGCACATGCCTTAAATAATCAGGATTTTCAAGGGAAGGTGTTGCCATTGTGATCAGTGTCAAAGCAACCCCCCCCATTTATTTTTATGCATGCTTATATTAACATAACAGCTGCATTTTTTTAAAAAAGGCACTAAAATACTGATGTATTGATATACTGCTGTAATGATAGGTCAATCAGGTTCTCTGAATTCCCATCTTTCATCAAAAATAAAAATAAAAATCATGTCTCTGTCCTCTTCCCTCATGGAGATATGCCTTTCCCCTTGTATCTCCCTGTGGGATGAGAACAGAGATTAACTTTTTGTTTAAATGAAAGATGGGACTTCACAGAACCTGCTTGACCTGTTATTACAGTATTATATCAAAATATTGATACTTCAGTGACATTTTAAAAAATGAAACCCCTCATTTTCAGGGGGGGAAGAGAGGGAGTCATTTGATGATGATGACAGTCTAATTAACAAAAAGTGTGCCAGAGGTGAATGGGAGTGGGTGGGACAAAGAAAAACAACAGAAACATGACAGACAAGGAAAAAGGCAATTCAAAATTGTCATGTGGAAGAAAAACTGGGATAAAAGTGGTCTAAAAAAACAGAAAGGGGGGGGGAGCAAAAACTAAAGGAACAAATATGCATGTGGAAATCGTTATAAATCAAAGCAATATGGGGGCTGAACCGAAATAAATAGCCATGCAAAAAATCCTAGGGCAAAGCATTCATATCTTGATGTGACAAAACTGCTATAGATGCAGAAAGATAAATCTGCACTAATTTATCATATATTATTGTTACAAATAGCAATACAGATAGCTCTATATTTCCAAGGTTTGTGAGTGATGTTGCATACAATATGTATAGTGTGTGTGCATTCAGCGCCATAATGTTGATTCTGACTAATGATGACCCTATCCATTAATGACCTCCAAAGCATCCTATTGTTAACAGCCTTGCTCAGGTCTTGCAAACTGAGGGCCGTGGCTTTCTTGGCCAATCTATCTCATGTTGAGTCTTCCTCTTTTCCTGCTGCCTTCAACTTTTCTTAGCATTTTTGTCTTTTCCAGTGACTCTATTCTTCTCATTATGTGACCAAAGTATGATAGCCTCAGTTTCAGTTTAGATTCTAGGGAGAGTTTAGACTTTCTGATCTAGAACCAATTTATTTGTCTTTTTGGTCATCTGTGGTATCATTAAAACTCTCCTCCAACATTGTATTTCAAATGAATCAACTTTTCCCCCTGTCAGCTTCCTTCACTGTCCACCTTTCACACCCATACAAGAATTATCTTGATCTTAGTTGCCAGGGACATGTCCTTACACTTCAGGATCTTTTCTAGCCCCTTCATGGCTGCCTTTCCCAGTCTCAATATCCTTCTGATTTCTTGGTTGTAGTCTCCTTTTTGGTTGATGATGGAGCCAAGGAACAAAAAATCTTGAACAATTTCAATTTCTTCATCATCAAACTTAAAGATGTATAATTCTCCAGTAGTCATTACTTTTGTCTTCTTGGTGTTTATGGATGGAACAACTAACGAACAGTAGAATGCAATGTAATTTAGAATGGTAGATTGGAATGTATTTCTCTGATCTGGGGACAGGGGAGATAACTCTACACAGCCAATCACCCCACTTCAAAGAAGATGCTGTAAGATCGCCTCCATGCTTGAGAGATGGATGGAGCGGGACAACAGGGTCTCAGTTAATTACTCTCAGTATTCCACAGTTAAGGATACATCTGCCCACCAACCTCCAATTTTGACATATTTATTTTCTTCAGTATGTCTCCTCCCTGAATTAAACCCAAACAAATGGTAACCATATAAACTAAGCTTGTTATTCCTGTTTAGTCTTTGTAACTGTTAAAACATCTCCATTAATTTCTATGCTCACCCTCTACCTATATATATGGACTGGTAATTTCCATTTCATTGTGTCTGAAGAAGGGTGCCTGCACACAAAAGCTTATACCTTAAATAAAACTTTGTTGGTCTTAAAGGTGCCACTGGACTCAAACTTTGTTCTGCTGCTTCAGACCAACACGGGTACCCACCTGAATCTATCTTCTGGCATTCTTCAGTCAGATTTTGCATTATAGCCCCTGACTGCTTGTGCTACATCTCACTTCACTATTAGAGCAACTCCGTTTCTCCAAATTTCACGTACAGAGCTATTGATAAAGTTAAGAAAACTGTGAGCCTTACAATTTTGCATACCTTTTCAAAATAGACAATACTGGAAGATCTTGATCTTAGCCCAATTTTTTAACCTGTGAGTCTGTAACTAAAGGGGAGAAATTCAGGGAAATCAATCAGGCCAGCAAAGAAGCCTCTTGAATGACAAGACATGACAAGACATGACTCCAGTAAAAGCTTCCAGGTCAGGCTGCCCTTGCTATACACCTGCCGTGATTTTTCTTCTCTTTGCCTCACTTTGTTTCATTTCTGCCGATGCGATCTCTGCTTTGTTTTTGCACTCAGCCTTGTATTGCTCCCAGTATCCTTCCCTACAACTTAACTAGAGTCTATTTGATAGTTTCCAAGGTCCCACAGGGACATCCATGTCCATTCAATACACTTACAAAATCAAGCCTAACGCTAAGAAGAACATTCAAGTTTCGACGACTTTTTGAGTAAACATTCCTTTCTAAAAAATAGCTTTGATTTTAAAGTACTCTATTAAGATCAGGAAAAATCTTCAACAAAATAATCTTCTCTCATATGAAAACATAGCAAACCTAGTTAATAACATACACATGGTTCTGTTTTAACTGTGTTAGTGTTCAATATGGTGTTGATGCACCTCTGTTAATTAATCTTCCCAGCACCTTTATCTAGGTGAACTACATGTAGCTGAATCTTCACAGTTTTTTATTAGGAATCTGATCCTTGTGTGACACTAACTTGGTATCAATGGAAATTTCAGACAATGGCAGGTGTTTAATATGACATGTTATTCTCAACTGTCATCTTCTGCTAGTATTTTGCTTTGCACTTGTTAGGTTCAACATGAGATAATGTTAAGCAACCATACTTTCCTTTTTGCAGATGCAAACTGTTGCTAAAAGCATGTGAAAAACAGATCTTCAGTGAAATGATTGCGGAAACACTGATGACTAGCTAGTCTTTTAAGAGCCTGGTATCTTTCAATATAGTAACTTGGCAGTATTTAAATCATTCTGTGATTGAGGATGTAATACTGTATATCTATTAAGATACTTCTACATCATCTAGAATCATTATATAATTTAACATGTTTTGACTATTAAACAAAAGGATATTTTGACATCCTCTTCTAGTCGGGAGCCTGGAGTGCCCTCCAACGATTGCTCTATTGCCCCAGGCACCCTTCAATGAAGACATGAGACAGCAGCTTGGGTTTATTTAATTATTTAAACTGATCATCCTGCTAACATATCTAAAGGGGTGGGCTGTGCTACACAACCTGCCCCTGGCTGCCTTTTCTGGAAGACCCACCCTGACTCCAAACACAGCCAGCATCTTCTTCCAGCTCTGTCTATCATCATCTGCACACAATGTGTCAAGAGGTGTTCAGCCCCAGCCCCTCACCTGATGTGCCGCACAACCACTACCTCTTTTGGAAAGCTGTTGCTCAGCACCAAGGGCTACTGCACCCTGCCATACAGCCAGTGATGTGCTATTCCATCATCCCTACCTATCCTGATCAGCCCACCTAATCCCTGCCAAACTAGTTATGGCCCACACAGCCAACAACCAAGCCTATTTAACCAACCTCCACCATGACATCACAAAGCAGGAGAAAAAGGCACCTCCAACAACCAATTAGGGTACCCCTGAACTTTGCTCTTCCTCTCCCCCCCCCCACAGCCAGTCAGAACAGAGGTCGTTTGCATTTGTGGCCTGATTCGCCTTTGCCTCGGAACACAGAGGTCATTTGCATATGCGGACTCACTGGCCTTTCCCTCTAACATTCTAAACAGTTTGCTGTTGATGTTCTGAGGTAAAATAAATTTCCCCATAGTGTCTGGTGGGGGAAACCACGGTTGCAAATCTCCAGGTAAGGGCTAAAGATCACTCAGAATTACAACTGCTTTCCAGATGGCAGAGATCAGTTCCCCTGGAGAAAATGGTGGACTCTGCGTCCTTATATCCTGCTGAGATGGCCCCTGTATGACAGCCAATGTGACGTAGCAGTCAGGGCTTCAGCTATTAAAACTGATGTCCAGATGACCCAGATCAGTTCTCCTGGAGACAATGGCTGCTTTGGGCAGTGGATTCTACAGCATTATACCCTGCTGAGGTCCCTCCACACCCAAAATCCTGCCCTCCCCAGGCTCTACCCCTAAAATCTACAGGTATTTCCCAACCCAGAATTGGCAACCGTGTAATCGGCTATGGTACCACTTTCCAGACCCTTGGAACCCAGAAAACGTGGCACTGGAGGAGGTGCTTTTCTACCTTAGCTGTGATTGTATAGCCCCAAATTAACAGAAGCCAACCTCCAGGTGGCACCTGGAGATCTCCAGCTATTAAAACTGATGTCCAGATCACCAAGATCAGTTCTCTTGGAGACAATGGCTGCTTTGGGCAGTGGGTTCTATGGCATTATACCCTACTGAGGTCCCTCCCCATCCCAAATCCTGCCCTCCCCAGGCTCTACCCCTCAAATCTACAGGTATTTCCCAACCCAGAGTTGGCAACCGTGTAATCAGCTATGGAACTACTTTCCAGACCCTTGGAACCCAGAAAACATGGCACAGGAGGAGGTGCTTTTCTACCTTAGCTGCCACTGCATAACACCCCCCTCCCCCTCAAAAAATAAGTCAGAGGTGGAGAGAACCATATCTGTTACCATGAGGCTGTCCTCCCATTGTACCCACTTGGGGCAGCAAAATGACTTGAAACAGCCCTGCCTTATAGCTAAGCAGGAGGAAAGAAACATGGCTTGCCTCCCTCCATTTTCCGCTTCCCTCTGCCGCCCCACCAGCCACAGTCGGGACACTCATCTGGAGCTTCCTTCTAGATCCCGTTGCATTTCTTCCCACAACGAGCATTACTCCTAGTTTTACATATATTGCTATTTTTATTCATACTAGAATGGTAAAAACTATACATACATTCATTACCTTGTTGTAATATTTACCAACTACCTTTTCAAGTAAAGTAAAGGTAAAGGTTCCCTTGCTTGAAAGCCAGTCGAATCTGACTCTAGGGCTGCGGTGCTCATCTCCGTTTCAAAGCCGAAGAGCCAGCGCTGCCCGAAGACGTTTCCGTGGTCATGTGGCCAGCATGACTAAACACCAAGGTGCACGGAACGCAACAATATTATTTCAGGAGAGAAATGGAGGATGTAAGCACAGGACACTGCCTTGTACTAAGCCAGATCATTGATATATCATGCAGACATGTCTGCTCTAACTTGCAGCAGCTCTACAGAGTCTCAGACAGAGGTCTCTGACATCACCTACTACCTGTTCTTTTAACTGTAAATGCCATGGAGCTTCTACATGCAAAACAGGTGTTCCAGTAATGAATGACAGCCACTCCTTTCAAACTGAATGTGTAGCTTGGTTTCCTAGCACTACACTTCATTAATTCTCATTATACAAGTCAACCAGTCAAAACTCAAGACATGCTATTTAAGTCTTAATAGAAGCTAGTATTCCAGCTCAGAGGATGACTTTCCTATGGGAGATGAAATATACTGGACATGGGAATTCTATTGGCCCTTCACATATTTAAACCAGCTTTCACTGGATGAGTTGGGATTTCTAGGGCAAGCTGTATATGTACATGCACACTGTTTACATCCAAAAATACTGGGGGAAAGGATGGAAAATACATGCTATTGTGATTTGCTTCTGTCTCAAAAAACAACAACCCAAACCTGGCCAACTAGGCTTTCATTAAATTAAGACACAATGACAAGTACAAAAAGGCTCATTAAACATTATAGCAGGTTTCTACTATACAAAAATGGATTTGAGCAAGTATTGAAAATGTATTGAAAGCACTTTCTAATGAGTGCCATTCATTCCTCCCTCCCACGCAGCAGGACTTATAATGGCACCGCAACTGGTATCTGATTGTGAATCCAGGGAAGCGCATACTTCATAGATGTATTAATTTAGTAGAATTATAAAAACCAGACAAAGAGCTGACAAAGCTTTAGACTGTGCTTGTAACTAGCAAAATAGAAGACCAATGGCACAACTGAGTCTTCATTCAATGTCTAGAATTCAGACACACATAATGATTCA
>NW_015176457.1:449501-468301 GCF_001447785.1 Gekko japonicus | reverse complement strand
AAGATACCAATGAAACGTTGAACAATTCCTTGAAAAAACTGATGACAGCCACCCACCAAAGATAAAACTACACAAAATTATGACTACTTTTCCAGCAAATGGCCAGTACCCTTAATAATATGCCATCTCCCACTCCTCAACTCAATCAAGTATTCTACATGGTCATTAGTAAGCAAAGTAAGTGAAATTATCATTAATCAAGTCATTACTGCTTGGTATCAGAAATATATTTATTATATCAAGCAGTAACAATCTGATTAACAATAATTCTCTCTGCCTCCCCTTGGCAGTGCTTGAAGCCTCTTACCTTTTCCTTCTTTTCACCAGTCTACCTGCTTTGTTCTGTTTCTCTATCTAGCACAAAGGTTCTGTGTCCCCCATTTTTCTGCTTCTTTTCCCCATCTTCAACTTCCCCCTTTTACTTTATCCCCCCCCATTTTACCTTCCTTTCTCCCCTATTTTTCACTTTTTCAGGTTGTCTCTCCCCTCCCCTCCAACACACTAACACTAACTGAGGCTTGGAATCCCCAGTGTGTTGGTTGCTGGTGGCCTGGCAAAATGGCTGCCAGGATCTCTCAATCCAATTTTATGAGATTCCAGTGGCATACTATTCTTGAAAAAGCAGACAACAGTTATATGAATTTTGGTTTTTTTGTAACTGGACAGCCAGTTTGGTTTAGTAATTAAGCGCGGTAGACTAATCTGTAGAACCAGGTTTGATTCCCCACTCCTCCAAATGCAGCCAGTTGGGTGACCTTGGGTCAGTCACAGTTCTCTCAGAGCTCTCTCAGCCTCACCTACCTCACAGGGTGTTTGTTGTAGGGAGAGGAAGGGAAGGAGATTGTAAGCTGCTCTGAGACTCCAAGTGAAGAACTGGGTATAAATCCAACTCTTCTTTTCTTACTAATATTTTATATTTTTCTCCAAACCTAGGACTTTCCATAGGTTTGAGGGAAAATGCTCTCTGTCCCTGGACCCATGGGTGTAGATTTATTGACCCACTCTCTATGGAAGTTCAAAAGTGGTTATAATAAGTGGGAAACCAGCAAGGACTTGTGGGGGACATCTCATCCCCCACTACTTCCTCTTTCCTCTGAAATCCTGTACAGCCTCTCCCCTTTTCATGCATCTTTCTCACCTTCCTACCCACCATCCAATCAACCTTTATCTCACCCCTCATCTTTAGTGCTGTTCTGCTATCTTTTGGTCTGCCTCTGACTATTGGAGGAATTCTGAACAGTTTACCTAGAATACTGAAGCATTTCTCATAGACATCTCAAACTGATTAATTTTTGATTGCGCATTTTAGAAAAGGTTCCACTCACAATTCCATTTCTAAAAAGCTTGGTGCATTCATTCGTTTTAGAAATGTTGTATCGGGGATAAATCAATGTGTTAAGAATTGCCTGGTAATATTGTTGTGGGATTAATCTTACAAATAGATCATCAGCACGATTACCTTTGGCAACCTCTGTGCACAGAGTTCCACTCTGAGCATGAAAAGCCTCCTAATGCCAACGTAGGAGAGCCATATATTGAATGATCTGCCACCATTCAATATTTAATCCTACAATTGAAGCTACTAAAGGGATACAACAAAGTGACAAGATGAATGAATTGTGACCTCCAACTTGCAAAATGACATCCTGAACAATTTATCTTTTGGGCATGTAGTGCTTCCATGGCTAATATTTCTATCACTTCTCCTGAGTTTGGGATTTGTAGATTTGATCAATGTCCCATTAGCAAAGTAGTAAGTGACAGACTGGGAATCCATTGCTTACGATTGAACAATATGCCGGGTCAGTTCAGCATACCTGGGGTCTAAAACAATGGCCATTATGAAAAATCAATTTTACTTCCCACAACTGTATTTCTAAAAAGCTCTTGCAAGGTAATTAAAAATAAAGTGTTAGTGAATTTATGAAAAAATAAGCATATGTATATAATGTATTACATACAAGGACTCACTAAGAAGTGGGTATTTTAAGTTTTCTACACTGTGACTTTAACATGTAATTCTTACAGATCTTGCCTTTGTATGGAAGATGATTTGATCCTAATATCAGTATGCAACTGTTATGATTTGATCCTAATATCAGTGTAAAATTAATGCAGTTAATATCAGTGTGCAATTAATTGATCAGTGTACAATTCTTGCAAACCTTACCTTTTAATAGAAGACAATTTGATCCTAATAGCAACATGTAAGTAATAGTTATGGTTTGATCTTAATATCAGTCTGCAATTAATGCTGTTAATATCAGTGTGCAATTAATTATTCAGTGTACAATTCAGTGTACAATTCTTACAAACCTTGCCTTTGTATGGAAAATGATTTAATTTGAACTTATTATCAGTGTGCAAAACCCTTTGGTAAAAGAAGAAGAGATTGAATTTATACCCTGCCCTTCACTCGGAAGTCTCAGAGCGGTTTACAAGCTTCTTTCCCTTCCCCTCCCCCTACCCACAACAAACACCCTGTGAAGTAGGTGGGGCTGAGAGAGCTCTGACAGAAATTGATCTTTTCAAGAACACCTCTGACAGAACTATGGCTTCCCCAAGGTCATCCAGCAACTGCAAGTAGAGGAGTGGGGAATCAAACCCAGTTCTCCCAGATTAGAGTTCATGCACTTAACCACTATACCAAAAGAGCACCTACATCTCTCCAGTAACATACAGACTGGCCCTTAGAATACCTGCATTCTAGTATCATTATAGTAATATTTTATTTACAATTTGCTTGACATTTTTTGCATCTGATCTTATGAATCACCAAAAATTTTGAGCTGTTCTACAAACTCTTGCATAAGTGATAGAGCAAGATTTCACACAAATGTCAGCACTCAGTTGGGAGGTCACTTGTATAACATTTTAAAAACTGATAAACAAACTAGGCTTCTTTACAATCTGAATGCTTTGCATTTTCCCCAACATATGTGCTGTTTCTTTCCTTGAATCTATTGGACAAAACCCAATTAAATTTTTGCAACTATGATGGCAAGTACCTACAAGTACCTACAACCTTAGGAAAAAGCAAAACATGTCCAGTCTCACTGAATCTGGTCTTTGGCTCAGTCAGGGGGGATGTGTGATACAAGGACATTACTCTCTAAGGGAATGTCATTGTCAGGGACAGATCATTGGTGAAGGCTGGGCTTTTTGGGTCCTACTGAGCTCTGTAGAGCTGGTGAGTCCATTAAGACTGGAAGTCCTTGAAGGTTTATGTTTTCAGACAGCTCTAGAGTAGTCTGATTGGCCCAGCTATTCTGCTGTACCCCCACATTGCTAACCAGAAGTGCTGGCCTAAACTGGCCTTTGACTGGTCCAGGAGAAGAGTAATCTCTCCTTGTATATAATTGTGAAGTGGGGTGGCACTTTCTGAACATTCCACACGCTCCTAAATCAGTTGGCTCTATGATGTGTCACTCAGAAGCTGTCCCTATCCACTGGCTGCATTGCCTGAGTCCCGCCTCCAACATTCTAAACATTTTGCTGTCGTCCCCCCCATAGCCAGTCAAAACACAGAGGTCGTTTGCATATGCGGACTGACTGGCCTTTGCCTCTAACATTCTAAACAGTTTGCTGTCACTGTTGGGAGTCATTGAATGTTTCCTGAGGTAAATTACATATCCCAAACTTCTTTTAAATGGTCACTGGAGTTGTCAGTCTCCCTGTGGGGCCTGGAGATCTCCCAGAAATTACCGTGTTCCCCAGCCACAGCACATCATTTCCCCTACAGAAAATTTCTCAGCTATTACAACTGATCTCCAGATGACCAAGATTGGTTCTCCCGGAGACAATGGTTGCTTTGGGCAGTGGACTCTATGGCATTATACCCTGCTGAAGTCCCTCTGCACCCCAAACCCTGACCTCCCCAGGCTCTACCCCTCAAATCTACAGGTATTTCCCAACCCAGACTCGGCAAACGTGTAATTGGCTATGGAACCACTTTCCAGACCCTTGGAACCCAGAAGACATGGCATAGGAGGAGGTGCTTTTCTACCTTAGCTGCCACTGCATAACCCCAAATCCACATAGGTCAGGGGTGGAGGGAACTATACCTGTTACAATGAGGCTGTCCTCTCATACTAACCACTTGGGGCAGCAAAAGAACCTGTCTTATAGCTAAGCAGAAAGAAATAAACATGGCTTGCCTCCCTCTATTTTCCCCTCCCCTCTGCCGCCGCCCCAGCCACAGCCGGGACACTCACCTGGAGCTTCCTTCTAGAGCTCGTTGTATTTCTTCCCACAACAGGCCTTACTCCTAGTCAAAGAAATTGTCCGCTTCCTTATGAACCTGCTAGTTGGAATCATCCTCTAAGCCCACTGTGCCTCTACTTTCCAAAGTAAGATTGGTTGACATAAGAGATACTCTTTTTTTGCTAGGGGACTCTCTTCCCACATCTGTGCAGCCTTAGGTAAAAACATTTATTTTTAGCCAGACTTTTGTTGATGGATCATTTTTTTTAAACCTATCTTTGCAATTCAACACTTTTAAAAAACTTTTGCTATGGCTTTTAATTACTGTTTGAACAGCTAAAACACATTTTATTACTGCTGTGGTTTTAAAATTACATTTACTGGCTGCTGATTTTACTATTAATATTTAAAATACTGACTAATCTATAGTCCTGCAGTTGTTAATTACTCCTTCCCTTTTCTTTTTTTTGCTTTTAAGATTATTATAGTTTTCACCCAGACTAAATTTTCCAAACATAGAAAGGAACTTTCCTGCCTCCCACCTCCCACTGCAGTCTACGGATATTCACAAAAAGCTGCTCCTCAGCTGTAGAGGACCCAGAGGAATGACATGAAGAGGGTTTACAGTGGGAAGGATTAGCTGGTTGAATGCTGATTTAGTCTGGATCCAACCTTATATTCACAGCCACCGCCACAGCGTAGGCCTTCAAACAGGCTCTGTGCTATATCTGGTCAGATTTGCCCTGCATTTTCCTTCACTTGGGCCACACACTCTCCCACAGATCCACTTCTGAACATACATTCTGGATTGTTTGGAACCAGCTGCCCACAGAAATGGAGGCGATCCAGGTCTCACTATTTTTTATAAAGATATTTCTGTTCCGGGTTTTTGATACCTAGATATGTACAGAGGCAGATTATTCCTTATCTGGCTCTGCAGTTTATAGCTGTGGTTATATATAGATTTTATTTAATTGTACTATTGATTTTAGTGTGTTATTTTTATTTTTGCAACCCTTAGAGTCATAAATTTTTAAAACAGATTTTAAAAACCAATAGAACAATATAGTCAAAGAGTAGTTATACTGGGGGGGGGGGGGGTGGCTGCAGATGTGTAATGTACCAAAGTGAGCAAGGACAGGGTAGAACTGGGTCATTGGTGACAGTGGGGATTCTGCAGGTACCTTGCAAAATTTTGGTTTTTAAAAGTCAAAATGTGTGAAACAAATAGGTTGTACTTGCACACTCTGAAGCTTCAAAATGCAGGAAGCCTGTAAACACAAGGAGAGCAGGCATCGGCGGAGTGAGAACTAAGCACAGGGAGGCTCATCATACAGAAGTGGGCAAAAGAAGTAAGCTTAACAGTTGGAAAACATTAGCAGCTTCCCTGCTCAGCCACCTTGTGGAACCATCAACCATGCAAGTTTTTAAAAAGAAGAATCTACCAGAATTCACAAAAGAATAACAGTTAACAGACTTCTAAAAAACTAGACCAAAAACTAATGCACATGCTTGAAAAGAGACAGAAGTTGCTTTAGAGGACATTTCTCTCTCTCTCGTATTTTCCTTCTTATATCACAACCACATTGGGTCCTGATTACAGAGATAAACAGAAATTTAACAAAAATATTTTCTTCTGACTCCTAGCTAGGTAAGTTAACATGACCTTGCAAAGGAGGCCTTAGTGAAAAAGACATGACTCTACCTCCTTAAAGGATATACCTTGTTCACCTTTTTTTACAGTGTTCAATAATTCAAGGACATCACACAAGTAAAGCCCAAAGGAGATGTAGCTGCTAATAAATTAAGCTGTTCTCAACTGAAACATTAGTAAAATGGGCAGGAAAAAAGGCCTGCTATCCCCTCAGATTCCAAAGAATCTCATAAAAGCAACTGACCAAAATGTTAGACCATTTGGCTTAATCAGAGTTACAGTGCTTAATGATAATACAATCAAAATCTATGTGTACATGACAAATACCCCCCAGTAGTGACCACAACGAGCTGAAAGTCACTTTTGAATTTGAGATTTGTAATTACAACTTTGGACACTGTGAAAATCTATTAATTGAAATGTGTGACTTGCTTGTAATACAGCATGTGATTAAAGGACACCCCCTTTAACAGATTCTCTGGTAAATGTTTACAGTTCAGCTTTTAAGACTCAGGCAATTGCCATCCACTATATAGAACTAATTCTTTAGTTATTACAGTTGGCATCCATATAAAAGAAATCACAAGTTTGAAAACTGCCGTGTTTTCTTTTGAAATCAAATTTTCACTAGCTGGAAACTGCCCCTAATCCCTTTTGTCTCACACACTAAAAATGTGAAACTGGCTCATTCTACTAAGCTAACTTAAACGAGGGCCTGGCTTTGATAAGTGCTCTTTAAACATGGGTTTTTTGGAAGCCCTTTATTCACAGGGCAGGTGGGGAGAGCAGCTGGCTGAATAGATCAGGTTTATGGAAACACAAAACCAGTACTTTCATCTGCCTTCTCCTCTTTAGGGCTGTCTTCTACCTCATATGCCTCTATTTTTAGCACCAGGTTAGCACTCTGGATAGCATCCTGATTTCAGCAGGCATGAAAAGGAAAATGAACTCACCTCGGTGAACGAGATGAAGACAATGCACAATAAATTAAAAGTTTCAGAGATTTATATAAACATATTTGTATGTGTGTGTGTTCATCAGCCTTAAATATGTCGTTAAAATTAAGAACCCCTGTTAAGGACTGGTTGCTGGGATCCTAAACACTTGTGGAATAAGTTTAATTGAAACCATGCCAACCATCCAACAGCTGGGCTGCCATCTCTTCCCAAACAATTACGCTATGCAGATACGTTTCCCTGGCATGCCAAACAGATATGTTACTGCAGATTTTGAGACCAACAAGTCACCTAAAACAGGTGCGTCTGTATAGGCATCTGGAGAAGGTGGAGGGATCACATGTCCATTTAATACACAGCAATTGTGTGGTTATACTATTAAACTATGCATAACTGGCACTAATTTGTACACTAGCAGCAACAATATTCTGCCAGAGTTCACTGTTACTACTATTTCAGAACAGGTAATCTACCTTGTCCCTTACATGATGAGGTAGAAATTGCAAATGGTGTGGATACTTTTTAAGGGCTGACACTTTCATGCATTATTGATCTAGTCTGAATATCATATGCAGACTATGGTATTCAATTTCATAGCGGGAGAGGTATGAGTGAAAGGGGCTCTAAAGTTTAAAAAATGTAACATATCAGAAGGCATATTAGTTTGGTGATTGCATGAGCTTAGCACAAAAATATATTAGTTCCTGGTACAAATGGCCTAATGCAGACGGAAGTTCACAAATCACTCGCGGCATACCCCCAAATGGATTTTCTAATCTGGTTTACAATACAGGTTTTTCAGTGTTGTTTAAAAATATATATATTCTAAATTCTCAAATATGCTTGAAGTTTTTCAGAATTATTTTCATCTTGCTCATACTGTACTAAACATTTGACCAATGCAATAGCGGTACTCTTGAACTGGATGCAGTATTTGAAATGGCAGTCTGAAAAATAACTATTAAACAGTTGAGGCAAGAGAACAGCCACAAGTAAAAATCACAAGAAGAAAACTTTCATCCTCTGAACAAAAAATCCATGCACATAGAAACCTAATATCTCAGGAATGCTATGTCAGATCCCTACTCGCCAAATAACTACTTTTCTATATTCAGACAGAACTTTTTTTCTCCTGTCCCAAAACACTAGAACTCAAGGGCATTCAATGAAGTTGATGAGCGTTAGATTCAGGGTGAACAAAAGGAATACTTTTTCACACAACCAGTGATTAAAATGTTGCGTTTGCTGCTAGAGAACATAGCAACAAGCACAGACAGTTTTAAAAGGGGATTAGACAGATTCATGGCCTGTCATTGGCTACTAGCCATGACTAAAAGCAACCGCTGCATTCTAAGCCAGTAAACCTCTAAATCTCCGAGCCAGGAGGCAACAACGGGGGATCTACGCCCTGTTGTTGGTCCTCCATAGTAACTGGCTGGCCACTGTGTGAGACAGGATACTGGACTGGATGGACCATTGGTCTGATCCAGCAGGGCTCTTCTTATGTTTTTAGGATTGCTTTTTTCCATGGAGTACTATTCAGTCAAGTGAGTCATGAAGGAATAACTCTAGAATCTTCTGCAAGCAAAGCACTGACACTACCTACTTTTTCACAGGATTTGTTTAAAAACACAACTAACACGTGTGGTAAATGCATAAATGAAAGTACCATGCAACTGTACCATAAGCTCCAACGATTTCTTCTGTTATGGTTTGGAATGGGGCATGTAAAGGTATGTACAAGAAAAATGATTAACATATCATAGAATACAGCCACACAGTGTTAAATGTAATCATTTTTTTAGGAATGGGGGAGGGAGAATTTGCACCATTTGATGACATTTATGTGGCAATACTGAATAACTGCTGACAATTAGCTGGAAGATAGAGCAGAGGTCTTGTAAGGAAATTATTCCCCCATGGCAAAAGACTGAAAATTCAATTATATTCTGTTTATTATATGCCTACTTCAGTAACTGTATTCATAAGCAGGTCCTTGATAATGTACAAATTAATGGGAGCACAGGGGACTGTCTTAGTGACTTTTTCCTCCTGATAGTCTTCTTCAATATTAAATTTTTAAATATGTCCTTAGCTTTGTCTAAACTGTTCCACATGATACTCTCAGCAGAAATTGTGTTTAAATACCAGTATAGTAACAATCATTAACCTTTAAAAGATCTACTAAGGTGAGAAAATTGAAGTTTAGGGACTACTTTTTAAATGTAAGCTTATTTTCTTCTTCTAAAAAGACTTTGAGATGTCAACAAAATGGAAAAATTGTTTTAAACAAGCAAGGGGGACCTAAACCAAGTTACAAGATTATAAACCCACTGACTTTATTGGATTTTAATTCTGTTTAGGATTGCACTATAACTGTTTTAATCTGTGGCTTTTCTTACTGAGGTTACAGAGAAAGCTGACCTACCTCAGAAAAAGGAAGGAGAACCAAAAGACAGTTTCCTCAGCAAAGCCAACTTTGTTGTACATATACTTGATTCTTTAAATGACCTTGAAAGTGAAGGAGCAATAGGAGAACACGGAAACAACAGTCCACCTGATCAGTGAGAGAGCTACCCAGAAAAAGTTTATTCTTATTTTGTAAAAAATGCTTGATACTACACTTCTACTCTTTTCTTGTATCCTCAGGAATGGGCTTTAATTGTGGGAAGAGAATATATAAAACTCTGGAACAAAGTGAACACTAATGAATCAGAGTGATCCAGGAGCATGAAGATACAGAGAATGGGGAGGGGGGTCTGGGGGACAGCTGGCCGCTATCCACCAAACAAAGACAGGCATCCAAAGGGAAACTTTAGGCACATGCAGTAGGGTTGGCTTGTTGTTCTCCTTCCAGTTGGAAACAACCTTCCTTTCCCGAGCATGGGGGAATTAAAATCTCAGAAACAGCCCTTTGTTTCTTCCCCCCCAATATAACTCAGTGCAACCTATGATCATTAGCCCTTGGCACTCTCTGATTAAACTGCAAGAGCTTTCTGAATTTCTATTTTAAGATTGTAGCATACCACATATTGAGATTCCACCATGCCCTCTACCAGGAATCTTTTCCCTCTCCCTGCTCCCCCCTCCCACTCTAGCCTCCTTTTTCTATGTAACAAAGAAGCTCGGCAACATCCAAAATCTTATAATTTTTGGTTGCTCCTAATTAAACAGTATTTCACAAAAGCACAATCCTATTTTTTCCACTCAGGAATCATCATTACAAAAGGCAGAGCTCTTGTGTGATCATAATCTTCCACCATTCCCCACCTTAAAAAGAGAAATGTAAGCTGCTAAGGTTGCTGTTAGTTCAGGAAGACAGTGAGTTTTAGAAATTAGCTTTACCTGCTGACCCCCTTTCTATGCTTAGGTCTCTTTGACTGCATTCAGATGATACAGCAAGCTGTAGTTTCACTGAAATGTGCTAGAGTTCGTTGTGCCTGCACCCTCCTCTCAGTATTTCTCTGCCTTCTACACTTCTGTGTGTACAATTAAGATTTCTGGGTTTGAGGCGCCTTGAAACAATCTCTGGTTGCTCACAACATACAAATACAGGCACCTGGGTGAATAAGAGTTTGACTTGATGTCCAACTCATTACAACAGTGAGAACCATTAGCAGATGTATTAAATCCACTCCAACCTACTGGCTACTCATGTTGTGTCACATCGCTCTCCTGAATCTCCAAAGACAAGATGCTCTTCTTTGTGAATATACAAAGATCACTGAAAAAGGAGAGTTGCCCATCCAGAAAGACATGGCTGATGCAGGCCTATTCAGACTAAGATCCCAACACCCAGCAGTAAGATTTGCACAAATCCTGCAATCACAGTATTTCGATCCAGGGTTACGAACATGGAAGCAATCAATTGCATCTGATATCGATAACCTGATAAACACCGATGAGAGGCCCTCAGGATTTGACTTGCCATGTACAGTATGGAAGACGGCTAACAGAACATGAACAGGCTCTGGCAGTTGTGCATACCTGTTGTTTAAATGGGGCAAAATACCAGGACCTAAATGCAATTGTGGTGCAGCTGGCCAAACTATTTTCTATCTATCACAGGAATGTGAGCATTGTGCTTTTCAGGGAGATACGATGGAGTTCTTTGAACTCTCCCCAGCTACGACTGAGTGGATTGAAAATTTAGATATCAGAATTTAGGGGATTGCCCAATCAGTCTGCATCTCCGTTGTATCAACTTGGTTAATATGCTTCCTGTGTGTAACTCTGCCATATAATAAATAAATAAATCTAAGCTGAGGTTTAGAATGCCAGTGCGCAGGGGCAAACAAACTTCAGTTTGTTCAGAAATCTATATCTAGAGTTGACCAGAAAGCAGACTTTATTGCAAGACTTCTCAAACCTGTTAGCCTTAATCACATTCTGTATGGGTTTCATTTATGGCCATTTATGACGCACCTGCTCTCCGTTGGCTTTGGGGTTGTCCCCTCCAGAGAGATTTCCTGACTTTTATTCAACGTTATCAATTCCATCTCACCGCCGCGCCTTTATGCTGGCCCGCTTAAATGTATTTCCAACAATGGTAACTCTGGGAAGATTTGGAGGCCTTTCTTACTCAGATCGCCTTTGTCTGTGCAATTCTGGCGAAATTGAAACCTTAGATCACCTGATATTTCGCTGTCCCCACTGGACTCAAGTTAGAGGCACTTATATCTCTTTTATTCTCACGAAGATGAATCTTCCCGCGCAACCTTGGGTGCTCTCAGTACTGTTATCTGACTCAAATGCCGATGGACTGATAACAGCTAACGTGGCGCGGTTCTTGGCTAAGGTGGCTGCTCTCAAGAAGCATTGAAAAGTCCAGCACTTCTGAAAACTTCGACACCGATTTTTAATCTTCGGATGATTTTAGTTAGTTGGCACCGCCCCAAGTGTAGTTAGGTAATTTTTAATCTCTGGGCTCAGCCTGGGTTTTATGTGACTGTTATTATGTACCTTGACATATTTATGTCTATTTTATGTACCTATTTTACCCCCCTTTGGTATCCTCTTGGTCAAGACTTCGGTCATAAAGACCTGTAATAAATTGAAATTGAAAATTGAAAGGAAATTGTTACCTTCCTTTAGGGCTGCCAATTCCCCCGGGGGGCGGATTTCCCCCCGCTTTGGAGACCCGATTTTCGCCGCCGCGGAATCGGGCCCCAGGGGAAACCCACCCCGGCGTGCACGTCACCCGGATGTGACGTGATGCCGGGCACGCTGGGGGAAAACATAAGAGTTTTCCTGAGCGCGCGCTCAGGACGCCGAATGGAAGCCCCCCGCTGCGAGGTAAAAACGATTTGGCAACCCTACCTTCCTTACACATCACCATGATGTTGGAACGTAGACTGCATGATATAATGTTGTTCCCCTTTATTTTTATCAATGAAATCTTCAAATTTCATACTCTTTCAGGTACTGCCTTAAAAAAAGGAAAGGCAATATGCACTAAGAAAGCTGTGATCTTTATTATGGCAGATTTGTTTTATTTCAGAGGATTAAGTGGAATAAAGAGAAACATTCCAATTTACATACCTAAGTTTGCAAGATATCAACCATATCCCCAGACTCAGCACAATCTCTAGTCAATAAAACTTTTGTGGAACACCATGTTGGTGCAATAGTCAGCACTCCTGTACTAGATATATACATTTCTCATTAGAAGGTAATGCACCTTATTATGCAAAAGTGTTAGCTGATACAGAACTAATATAAGTATACTAAATAGTGCTGAGCTGAATGGGGATTGCATATTGAGAAAAACCTTTGTACCCCCAATCTTGCTCCCATCTTCCTCTTCATAGGCTCTCAAAAAGGAGATGTTCACAGATAGCGCCTATCATGGAGCCAAACTTTCCAATGTCAATACCTCCCTCCCCCAAAGAAGACTCACTTCTTTTAGAGCAACAGTGGACATGCTCCAAATTAAGCCTATTTACGGCTGCTGAATTGACTTTTTTGTTGTTGTTGTTGTTAATATTGTTTTCTCTGTTCTGGCCAAAAGTGGGCCAGTCATGTCACTAACAAGATTTGGCTACATGTTTATACAGATAAGAGGAAATGAAACTAATGCAAGGTACAGTTCTATAAAAAAAGAAAGAAACAAAATAGCACGAATTCAGCAGTTGTCTGGGGCTGCAAACCACAGCACGAAAGGGATAAGCTTTGGGGAAAGGTTCACAGAACATTTAAGCCCAATCGTATCCACAATTTTTATACAGTACCTATTTCAGTTCACTTTTTAAATTATGTATTGTGAGATCAGAAAATCTATACTCTATCTCATAGGGAACTCTACAGTGGCTTTTGGTGTTTTCTTTTTTTTTCACGGGACAGTAAAATCTGTGGCTAAGCTATACTGTGTTATTGTGTTCTGTCATTTTTAACCCAGCTGTGATTTAAAAAAAAAGTCAATTACCTGGATAGAATGATAAAGCACTATTCTGGTCAAATGTTACACAGCACTGAACAAAAATGGTTTCACTTTCTGGTTGGACCATACTCAACCAGCCTTTTTTTTAAAAAAATTTTTTAAAGATGACTGTCAGAAAAGTGAGGCTGGTACAATATTCTAAATGCAGTTTATTACAAATTAATGTAAATCTCTGTCCTCATCAGGTGCAGTTTGGGATTAGATTTTTAAAAAAATATAAAACCAGCCCTTAGTGCACAGTAAAATATTTATGTAAAAATCTTTATAAACTTTGGTTATTTAAAACCATCAAATTAAAAAAAAAACCATCAAATTAAATTGTCTCTGTGTGCATGCACTGGACATTTTAGCTTTCTTTTCTGAATCTATTTAAGTCTCTGTTCTTTTGCCCATTTTGTTCATGTATGCATGAAATCCGTTGCTTTACATGACTAAGCCACTAAGCTGAACATCATCAGTAGGCTGACGACGGACAACTGCATATTCTCTATCCTGTTGACTTGTTAGCATCTTAGCTTCTGCCTTGGAGGAATTCCGAACAATATAGCCAGCTAAATGCATCAGGGCTCTTTTTATTAAGGTCTGGGAACACCCTGATAACTTGGACAACTGGCATGGGAAAGAGGGCAGATGAGGCAGTGGGAAAGATAAAGAATCTAGGTGTAATCTCTGATCATTCTCCTCATCCTGCTCAGTCCTTGTCATTAGGTAGACTGCAAAGATTCTGTTTTCAGCTGTCTAAATGGTGTAAGCGGCCCACAATTTTGTCTCAGGCTAACCTTGCCACATGATCCTAATTCTCTTGTGCTAATTCTCTCTTATAAGGACTTCCAGCCATGACTTCTTTGTGACTTGCAGCTTGTTAAGAACATGACAAGCACAGTTGTTTAGGCAACTGCACTCATATTACACCGACCCTACATTCTTTACATTGAATGCCTGCAGGGTGGTGGATTAAACTCCTAGATGGCATTGTTCATATTCAGGTTCCTGAACAAAGTTGGCTCTGGCTACACTTGAGAACTGTTCCAAGAGCCTAAAGAATATCCATCAGTTCTCAGATACCAAAGGCAAATGGGCTTTTGATGTGGTGAAGCTCTCAGTCTGAAGCGGATTTCAGAATTTCACCACTACCCCTTGTCCCACACCTTTAAAAAGCATCTGGACATTTCCATTCCTTTCTATATATTTTTTTTAAGTCTTGGTGCTAAAATATCACTGTCCCAGTCACTACAATTAGCCATCAGACTCTTTTCATTTTTACTGTTAGCTCAGTATCCAGTTTCCATGCAGTATATTGCAGGGAGAAGACAACAAACCTGTTTTGCCAGCAGAACAGCCATGATATAGTGAGAGGCTGGGAGTGTTGTCTGTTATTTTTTTTGAGACACAGCACTGCAGAATGCTAGTGGTTTAGAACAAAAGAAACAATGAAAATAACTAAAAATTATGAGGGACTGATGCAAGGGCTATGCTGGTTGCTATGGGAATTTTTTTGCAAGTTTTTTTCCAGGTTAAATGAGCATTCCTGAGGACCATTAAGCTCCCTAAAAGCTAAACTTAAAACAAACAAACAAACAAACAAACCTTTAAACAAGTTCTCATAAAACACTAAGAACCCACCCCCATTTTCAATCCCTGGAGAAGCTTTGTGATATTTAAATATTTTTCTAGTATTTTTATTTAAAACTGGCTATATAAATGAATAAATACAGTTTAAACAATTTCTCAAAGTCATAGAAGCATAAGAGAATTAGAAAAACCTTGCTGAGCCAGATGAAAGGTCCACCTGATTCAGCATCCTAGCCACTCTGAGAAACAAGCAGAAAGATGGCCTTCCTCTCCTCTTCTTCTTCACCCTAGCCAGGGCTATTTTTGGGCAGGAACGCACAGGAACGGAGTTCCGGCTGGCTCCTGAGTTGGCCACGCCCAGCAAGAACTCATTAGCATAATAGGCCACACCCAACAGCAGAAACAGGAGCAGCAGGGTATGTGGCCTAACATGCAAAGGAGTTCCTGCTACAAAAAAAGCCCTGGGTTTTGACAACAAACAAGGTAAACAGAATAAGAAGCAAAAGGTGAATGTTGCTGGATGAGCACACTTCTGGTAACACAGGGGTGTGGCCTCATATGCTAATGACATGTGCTGTCAGGGGTGTGGCCTAATATACTAATATGTTTCTGCTGTTGGGTGTGGTCAATTATGCTAATGAGCTCCTGCTGGGCTTTTTCTACAAAAAAAGCCCTGCCCTAGACACTTGGGCAAACAAGGAGAAAGACCACAAGTAGGGATTGACTGCAGGCCTTCCTCTCCTAGCAGCTGGGTTTTCACAGCTACTCTTCTTTTGGACATACAGGTTTTATGTGGCTACTCTAGCAATGATGGGCCTATCCTCTAGGAATTTGCCTAATGCCCTCTTTAAGCCATGTAACAACCATCCTTGGAGGGATATCAATCTTATGACTATGAATTCTGTAAGTGAATTATGCTTTGTATGAAGATTTCCTGTGCTATATCTCCAATACATCAACTTCATTTAGTGATCCCAAATTCTAGTATTAGGGGAGAAAGGGGGAAAGTTTACTTTATCGAGGTCATGCAAAATTTTAGAAAATTCTGTGATGTCCCTCTTGGGTTTTTTTCCTAAACTTAAAAAGTTCAAACTCTTTAGCCTTTCGTCATAGGAAGTTCTCCAACTCCTTAATAATTTTAGACAAATAGGGATATTTTCTAGCTCTAAAATATTCTGCAACACGGTGACCATAAGCAGCACAGAGTATTCTAAATACCGTTTAGTACATAGATTTATATGGAGTATCATTTTATTTCCAATCCCTTTCTGAATAACTCCTAGTATGGATTTTGCTTTTTTTCACTATTACTGCATTCTGTTGACAGTTTCATTGACTGAATGCGCTGCTACAGTTTCCATGGCTCACATGCGTGAAAGATACTCATCATTAGTGAAAACAGAGAAAACAGCTAATATATTTTTATCCTGCACTTCATCAGGGCAATACAAAGGGCTCTTCATCCCCACTCCTACAACAATCCTTAGAGGCAAATCAGATGAGATAACTGGACCAACGTCACATAATGAGCCTCACGGCTGAGTGGAGATTTGAATCCAGGTCTCACTAGTTCTAATCCTCGACAATCAAAATACACAGAAGTCTTTTACATACAATGATGCTGGGGATAACAACATGTGAATGAAACAAGAGACAGATCACGTCCAGTGGCTCAAGCTGCCAACTTCCAGAAGTTCATTCAACTCTTCCAACAGAGTGCATGTACAAAAAGGTATGTACAAAATGGGGAGCTAGGGGGCAGCCCCATTGCTAGGAAATTTTCTGGGGTGGGGCAGTGACCGAGAGCAGGGAGCTTAATGAAATTACCACTGATTATCACTAATTAGATCGGTGGTAATTTAATTAAGGGGTGTCACCAGCCCCATCAAGCCAGGAGGCTGAGCTGCCTTTTGAGTTCTCTCTCAAGGGAGGGGGAAAGGGAGGGAAGGAGGAGGCTTGTCACTGGCTGGAACTGACCCCACTGCCAAATTGCTGTGTGAGCCAGGAGAAGCAGAGGAGCAGCAGACATGGAGATGGAGAGCTCAGCTGCTGTGAGGAAGCTGAACCCTAGCAGGTGTGCAGCAGGTGCTGCAGAGCCAGATGAGCTTATCTGGTGAGCGCTGGGCTTCAAGAGCCAAGGGGTGCAGTGCTACAAGGAGAAGAAATGCCACAAAGCCATCAGCAAGTACCACCAGGCACTGCTGGAGCTGAAGGGGCTGCTGCTGGCCCAGGAGGAGTGCCGCAACGAGGCCACATCCACAGCATCCACCAATAGCATGGCCAGACTCATGGATGAGCAGAGGCAGCTGCTGGAGAGCATCGAGGTCGACTGCTTAAAATTCCAGCTCTAGCAAATGAAGGAAGAGATTTGCCACTGTTTCCATGGGGTCAGGACAGGCTTGCAGCTAGATGGGGGTGAGGGGGTCTCCCCTGCCTCTGGCTGCGACTGAGCGGGAGGGTAGGGAGAGGGGCTTTGAGAAGCCAGCTGCAAAAGTAGGAAGGCCCGACAAGGCTGCTCCTCTACCTCCCCTCCTGCTCGGCTGCAGCTTCAAACTTTGCCCTTGTGAAACCAAGGCTCCCCTGCCCGCACCGGGGGGTCTGGCATCCTCCCAGAGGGTGCTGGGCACATGTGGGGGGCATTGCCTCTGACTAGCTACGGGCTTGGAGTTGATGTTCTCAGAATTATTACATGAAAAGGGCTCCCTATCTGCATATATGCAAGGAATAGTTTCTTCAAAAGCAAAATGTTGCACATCAAATTGCCTGAAAAAATAAGATTTCCCTGTATCACACAGTGTGATAAAAGATAAAACTGTCATCTGGAGAAATCCTTAATGTATTATTTACATTCCCTATTTTCCCTTCTAAAAATACTGTTTTGGATTGGTTTCACGGTAGTATTGTGGCTCAGGGTGCTACACTATACATGTCTAATACAAGTACTTACTGTTAATATGGTGCCCACAGGTGACACCTTTTGTGGCGCCTGGCAAGTGTTTTTAGAAAGTGAGCAGGGCCAGGAGAACTTTTACCCAGCAAGGCTTCTGATTGGCCACTGGACATTTGATTGGCAGTGCAAGTTTTTCTTTAAACAACAACAGTGCTTTTGCAGCAACTGCCACCACAGCACAAAGATCTTCATTGTGTGAGCTGTAACAGCCATTTTGTGGTTGTGCTCACTACACTGTATCAGAATCTCAAAGGTGCTCACAAACTCAAAAATGTTGGGGAACCCTGACATAAGTCATATGAAAAAACAATTACAATTTACATTGGGCTAAATTGGGGGGGGGCAATCACATTTGAGACAAAATGGGAGGGGCAGCAGTTGCCAAAAGGCCTGATATTGCCACTCTCCTTCTGTTGCCATTGAGCATCATGCCATTGTTCATATTTCTCCATCATCCATTCTGATGTGGGACCAAGTCTTTTCCGCTAGTGACAGGAGATCAACAGGGTTTTATCCAGGGCACATTTATTGGGTGAAAATGGCCTTTGAAAACAAAAACAAAATTCATCCAGTATTAGGACCTCTAGAGATACTGAGAGCTGCAAAATGATCCTGCCATGTTAACAGCCTGCAAAAGAATGAACTATAATAGATCCTCACCATGCAGAGATTTGCAACCTACAATTTCATTCCATGGTCTGATGTAACTTGGTTCCTGTCTGTTTTTATTGCCATAATTATTATATTTGGTAGGAAATTTGGTTGTTGCTTATTTACTAGGAGGCAAACGATTCTGCCTCCCAGGATCCATCTATCCATCTATCCATCTATCCATCTATCCATCTATCCATCTATCCATCTATCCATCTATCCATCTATCCATCTATCCATCTATCCATCTATCCATCTATCCATCTATCCATCTATCCATCTATCCATCTATCCATCTATCCATCCATCCATCCATCCATCCATCCATCTATCCATCCATCTATCCATCCATCTATCCATCCATCCATCCATCCA
>NW_015176457.1:416590-449106 GCF_001447785.1 Gekko japonicus | reverse complement strand
GTTTTGGGACTGTCAATTGATAAAAATATTTTGGCAGGCCTCCCAGGAGTCAAAGATTTTGCCATTAGCGGTGATCCCAGGAACAGATCCCCCACGAATGACAAAGATACTGCATACATTAGAATTTTGCCCAACTAGAACAGGCTGTTTTAATAAGATAACTGAACTACACACATTTTGTGCCAAAACTCTAATTCAACAATATAACCAAGACTGCCTTCAAATACGTTTTCTCTCAATCTAGATACACATCCCGTGTTTCCTTATTTGGAAATATTTCCAGAAGCTTCAAACCTTTATCCCTATTGTGCCCCTTCCCCTCCCTTCCATGCATGAAAATAATATAATCTTTTGACTTTGTCTCAAGTATCTCGCCCTATAATTGGAGCCAGAATCTTTCCTGAAAATGCCTTCAACCATCCATGCTTGTGCTGTAGAATGTCCACATTTACAGCAATGTTCTATCAGACTTCCCCTTGACCTTGGAATTAACTTTTCCATTATTTGCTGTTTCTTCCCCACCTGGGGAACCAGATGTTTGTCACATCTGTACAGACAGATAACCATAGCCACTGTTCTATACTCTGTAATTCTTTGCCATTCTCTTCTTGAGTTCTTACATGTTGTGTGTGATTTCCTGGAGTATTTGACTCCTTTTATGGGCTTTCTAGTATGGGAGATTATTTTATTTAATTTTGTTTCATATTACATTTGCTAATTTTCCATCCAGCCCACCTGCTTGTATTGTATTCCTCAATGAACTTTGTTTCTGTTTTCACTCTGTCTGGATTCTCAGGATACCTTCCAAGTTATTAGAGTCACCATGCCACTTTGTCAAAGATCCCTTATAGATAGGACTGCCAGACAGTGCCTGGCTAAACTAGCAGGCAGGCTGTAGCAGGAGGACTACAGGGAGTTCTGACCATAGAGTTTGTGGCAATTCCTAGAGCTACCTTTGTCACTTCTAGGTAGCTGTAGGAATATCATCAGAAATTCTATGGTCAAAACTTTCTGTAACTAAACAAGACCTTATTTTTCTTTTTAAATTTTTCTCCCCAGGACAATCACTCCCCCTCATCTGGCCCCAGTTTCTGCCGACCAACCAGTTGAGCATTGGTTGGCAAGGGCTGCAATTACCTGGAGGTCTCCCACCATAAGCAGGCAAATGGGAACCCCACTTACAGACTTTTGTGTGGGTCACTGCACAGACTGGGACCATTATTTTAAAGTGGGTATAGTTAAAAGCTTTTTTACTATATGAATTAAAGGATGTTAGCTTCCTTATATTCAGGATATTCTAGTGTGGATCAGGGGTCAAGGTGGAAAGCATCCCACATTCACACTGACACATCTTGAGTTCATCTAGATCCTTGACCATACATGCTAGTGTTCCAGTTTGTATATGATTCTTGATTTTCCAGAAATGGACTCAAAGTAGGATAAACCCCTCACCAGCTAGGACTGAATATCAAAAAGATCTGGTTCTAATTCTTAACAGACTTGGAGGCAGAAGCCCAAATACACATTTTATAAAACTGAGATTTTGTTCCACCATAAGCCCTCGCTTAAGTAAAATATGTGTGTGTGTGTGTGTGTGTGTGTGTGTGTGTGTGTGTGAGAGAGAGAGAGAGAGAGAGAGAGAGAGAGAGAGAGAGAGAGAGAGAGAGAGAAACGCTTGATATGAATATAAAGGCTAAAAAACAAAACTGTTCAGGTAATGGAACAGTGAATAGATTTTAATTTTACTGTTTTGTGGAATTTATAAACTTGATTAGGCTCTAACGAAAATACTGGTTAGGTTACTACTAACTATCAGTACACTCCTGCCTCTCCAACTAGTGAGATTTTGTTGGCAAGAGAGAAAGTGTTTTTGTCTAGTGGCCTCTTCTCACTGTAGTTTCCTTTCTGTGCCACGTGGAATGTTTCCCCATGGGGGATTCTCAAAGTGTAGCCCTGATGGCATCATGGATCAGATGCACACATAAGTTACAGTGTTCTCAAAGAATATAGCCCACTCCCATGAATGATCATATTAACTTTGATTATCTTTGATTGTGGGAGGGACTGATATACTTCTTGAGAGGCATACCAGACTTTTCAGAATGTTCCTGATGTAACAATATACTTGATAATCAGATTGTGGTTGATTTTTCTTAGTTTTACTTAGCCGCCTAAAAACATCTATTCACACTGGCTATTTTTCATGTGAGCCTACAACTACAAATCAGATTTTAGATAGCATTCTTTGCATGATTCTTCATTTTTTATTTCTAGTCCTATTTAAACAAGTTCAGAGAGTGGTAGAATCCAATCTTGCCCACATGGTAGATATTAAAATCAATTAGAAATATAGAGTCCACAAGAACACGTTACATTCACATGTTTGAGGAAAATTTTCATCAGGGCTTCTTCTGAATGTATTTTCCCCTAACATTTAAATTTCTCCCGTAGGGGGATGAAACAATACAACTGTAAAAAGTTAATCACAGGAAAACGCCACTCTGCATGGAGTAAAGCCTATTAGCTATTTCATAAAAT
Organism: Gekko japonicus; assembly: GCF_001447785.1. NCBI lineage: Eukaryota > Metazoa > Chordata > Lepidosauria > Squamata > Gekkonidae > Gekko > Gekko japonicus. Next base: position 446,568 of record NW_015176457.1, on the reverse strand, counting down.
CAATACATCTGATATGGTAAAGAACAAAGACCTCAGAAAATAACACATATGAAAATGAAATATATTTATAGAGCACTATGTTAGTTACAAACATCTGGATATTAAATCCACACATATGTTATCATTTTTTCTGTATATCAACACCTAAGTAAATGTGTTCCCATAAGGAACAATTATTATTCTAGTAACGGAGAATAAAGAATGAGAAGTGGTTCTTCCACCCATGCAATCCTCTTCCTCCACTCAATACAACGTAATAAAATACCCTAATTGGAATAACCTTTGCTGTAACCATTCATGGACTGTTCTAACAAATATTCACAAAGTATTCTAATTCTATGTTGAACAGCCTTTGACAAATAGATTATTTCACCCCCAAATAAAAAGTTCAGCATTAGAAAATGCTTTCAGTAGAATATTGTCTGATTCCACTATTACACCTCAATGTGATTGAAAGGTGTTCTTTCACTGCCACCTCTATGACTCTCAGGTACTGAAAGCTGTATTTTTGGTTTTTCTTCTCCACAGGATCTCCTTCATAAATGTGCCTTCACAGCACTTTATACCATCTTGAGTTCTTGGAAGGGTCAGTCTGCCATTGATTTCCAGTTAGAAGTCACCAACTGTAGATATGAGAGATTTTCTTTTTCATTTGTATTACCATCATCATTGTTCCTGCTATATATACTGCTAAAAAAGTATGTGGTCTGGAGGGGACATATTTATGCATAACTAGTAATAAGGTCCATTGTGGAAATAAATACAATGAGCTCTAAGAAGAGGCTCTGGGAGAGTGCCCCGGCCTTGGGCACTCAGCGTCAATTTGCTGTGGCAACCTCAGCAAGATATAATGACGCAGAGTCCACCATTTTCGCCAGAGGAACTGATCTTTGCTACCTGAAGAGCACTTATAATTTTGAGTGATCTCCACCCCTCACCTGGACATTGGCAACAATGGTTCCCCAGGAGGAAATGGCTGGTTTGGAGGGTGGAGTCTATGGCATTGTACCTGTCTAAGGTCGCACCCCTCCTCAAACCCCACCCTCTCCAGGTTCCACCCCTTAAATCTCCAGGAATTTCCCAACCTGGAGGTGGCAACCCTATCTCCTTCCCAGCCAACCATCAACCTACCTTTATCTGCCCCTCTGACTTCAGCTTTCCATCTCCCTCCTCCCTCCTGGAGAGCAGTTGTAATTTTGAGTGATCTCCACCCCTCACCTGGACATTGGCAACAATGGTTCCCCAGGAGGAAATGGCTGGTTTGGAGGGTCTATGGCATTGTACCAGTCTGAGGTTGGACTGGATGGGCCTTTGGCCTGATCCAACATTGGCGTCTCTTATGTTCTTATGTTCTTATTGTAACAGTGGGAGATCTCCAGGTGGGCAACCCTAGGGAAATGTCAGCCGCATAGCAGGGGGTTGAAGAGAATGGTTTGATGGCTGCTGGACCACCTCAGAAGCCAGCAAGCCATGGCAGAGCCAAGCAGCAGAGAGCCGTTTTCACAGTTTATTCTGATAGGAAAGTGGCCAAGCTGGCAGTGGGCGGGGGTTACGCCGAATGTCTGTGACTGGTCTGACCTCCTCAAACCCCACCCTGTTCAGGCTCCACCCTTCAAATCTCCAAGAATTTCCCAACTTAAAGTTGGCAATCCTGTCTCCTTCCCAGCCAACCATCAATCTACTGTTATCTGCCCCTGATCTCTACCATCTGGAGAGCAGTTTTAATTCTGAGTTATCCCAAGCCCTCACCTGGAGATTGGCAGCAATCATTCCCCAGGAGGAAAAGTACAGTCTTTCTCCTCAGTGGAGACAAAAGCGGCTTACATCATTCTCCTCTCCCCCTTTTGATCTGCACAACAACCCTGTGAGGTAGGTTAGGCTGAAAATCTGTGACTGATCTGAAATCACCCACTCAAGTTCCACAGGAAGAACCTGGGTCTAGCAGACCCTGCTCTGAAACGCTGCTATGCCTAGGGTAGCCAACCTCCAGGTGGAGCCTGAAGATTGCCGGGTATCACAACTGAACTCCAGACAACAGATCTCTTCCCCCCCTGGATAAAATAACTGCTTTGGAGGGTAGGCTCTATGGCATTCTGTTTAGCTGAGGCCTCTCTCCTCCCCAAACTCTGGCTTCCTAAGACTGGCTTCCTTAGACAGAGAATATCCAGGAATTTCTTAACCTGGCGCTGGCAACCCTAGTCAGGACTGACCCCAATGAGTTCCTCACAAAGACCTGGAAAAGGTTTCCTTCCTTTGTCTTTTTACTGAAAGAACCAAGCTTGGTTGCCTACCAACAGCCACTGAGGGAAAAGTTAATCCCACAGAAGAGCCAAGCAGGAAGAAGAAGAGAAGAGATTGGATTTTTACCCTGCCCTTCACTACCCAAAGGAGTCTCAGAGCAGCTTACAATCTCCTTTCCCTTCCCCTCCCCACAACAGACACCCTGTAAGGTAGGTGGGGCTGAGAGAGCTCTCTTGAGAACTGCTCATGAGAGAACAGCTCTGAAATAACTTGTAACTGAACAAGGTCACACCAGCAGCTGCATGTGGAGGAGTGGAGAATCAAACCTAGTTTTCCCAGATTAGAGTCCGTGCTCCTAACCACTACACCAGGAGAGTAGTGGTCAGGAGAGACAGCCATTTGCCAGTTATTCTGACAGGGAACAGTGGCTGAAGTGGGAGTGGGAGGGGAAGAGGAGCAGAACCAGCACCCAGCCAATGGCATGCGAGTACCCTTGAGTGATAGCTGACAGGCTAATGGCTGATGGAGTGCATTGCACAGCCAACGGGAGTGCCGGAAATGGCCAATACGCCAAGAGGATTATTATATGGAGATACCACCATGTTCCATACAGTTTCCAAAATCATCATAAGGACATGGGGGAATGTGCCTTGGTGTCCACACTACTACTAAACCTTGAAACAGCCACCAGGCTCAATTTCAAGGCTGTAATCTCCTCCATACTAAAAATATAAAGTTCCATAACTATTTGTGTGTTTTTAGATTTGTTTAATTCCTTATCAGTGAGGCACTCATGTTGGTTTCTGGTGCCTGAAAACAGCGGAGAGAACATGGAGAGAGCAGCAATAGAAGCAGAACAAGCCATCTATAATGTTAACAGGTTCTTGTGGCAGTTGTTACTAACATACAAAGAATTGCAAGGCATTAATATTTCCATAAAGTCACTGCATAGTTACAGTATTCAAGGACTTCAACGTTAGCTAAGTTCATATCTCAGCAATGGCATTTTGCTTTATACACAAGCTTAGCCAGCTGCTTTCTTGATTTGCTACAATAAAGGATGTTATTTCCAAATGTTGGAAATCGTGATTTACCTGTTTCTATGTATGTATTTAGATGCATACAGAATAGACATTCCCAAGTAAGAATGCAAAGAACTGCACCTTAATGCAGTATATGCACATTTCTTGGGAATCTCCTTTAACAAAATTTGACTTGCCTTCAGTTAAACATGCATGAGATTGGGTTTTTAGGGTTCTCTCTCTATTAGACCAGAGAGATCCTTCATTCAAATGTATAAAGGATTTCCACCTTGTTCACATATTTTCCCTGTCATAAGCAGGGGAATAGTGGCCATGTAAGCCCAAAGGCTGCTCCCACTTTCTTTGGGCATAAAGCAGAACACTGGCTAAATAGGCCTTATAAAAGGATGGGCATAATAACTAGCAATATTCCAAATTAGCACAAAGATAGGAACAGGCAACCAAGTCTAGAAAAATTCAAAAACTTTATTCTGTGTTGCTTTTCAAGTTACTGATATCAGGACCCTGCAATCCTGCTCAAAATGCTCTGTTATGCCTGCTGTGCTGTTCATAGAATAATGATGAAGCCAAGACCTCTTAAACTACTTAATCAGCACTTGTGGGATTTAAACAGAAGAGAAGAAGAAGAAGAGTTGGATTTATACCCTGCCCTTCTCAGAGCGGCTTCCAAATTCCTTCCCTTCCTCTCCCCACAATAACCCTATGAGGTAGGTGGGGCTGAGAAAGTTCTGAGAGAACCGTGACTTGCCCAAGGTCACCCAGCTGGCTGCATGTAGAGAAGTCGGGAATCAAACCCGGTTCTGCATATTAGAGTCCACCGCTCTTAACTACTACACCAAACTGGTTCTCATAATGAAAGACAGAAGGAATCTTTATATTTGTGAGCAAAATAAAATGAAAAACAAAAACAAAACTAATTTTTCCTAACTGCAGTATTTATATTGTAAAGTAACTATGGCTGCTTCTGGGGAAAAATATTATGGTGATCAGAAGTCAAATACACAGCTGTCTTCAAATGAAAACAATTCATATAAAACAGAGCATATGAAATATACCCCAGGTACTTAACTATTTCTCTGATGACAACAAACATCCTGCCAGATTTTGCTTCCTTTCTGTCCCAGTGATAATTACATCAATAGGCCTGATTCAGCAGATTTGCAGCTCTCCCATTCATTAATTAAAAGAATTTTACCGCAGCCATTGTGATTTTTCAAGGACATCAAAAACACATTCAAAATCTAAACAGCATACATCATCAATTCTGATATGTCAACCTCAAAATTAGAAAAAAAAATAATTTGAAAAAACAAGACATTGTGTTTAGATGTCTTTGTTCAAGCATATATACAAGAATACATCTTAAACAATATTTTTGTAGCATACTCAGAAAAGGCAAATTCTGCAAAAAGATCTCTGGAAGCTCTTTATGATTACTCTGGAATGAATCTAAATGTAAATGCTCATCTTAAAGTAACTTCCAAAGCAATAGTCCTATAGCCTCTATTTTCCTCCGTGCATGTAATACTTTTCCCAGTAAAAGCATCCTTAAAAATTCTCTATAAGTATCATCTTGCATAAAATGTGTTATACATATATTTCAATCTCAAATGATTTTTGCTGTAAAAAGTGTTTATAAGCAATTCAATTAGCATCTTTGCTTTTTTTCTGCAAGGCAGCAGTTTGATTTAGAATCAGTAAATGCCAGAAGATTACCTTTGGCATTTTGTCATCTCCCAGTGCATTGTACAAAACCTAAATATAAAATAGTATCCACACATATGCATTCCAGAAATAACACTGTTACAAAAGCCCTCATAAATAAGTAATAGATTCAATTCTGAGCTAGTTTTGGTTGTTACACAAAGAATCTTATTTGAATTAATGTACAAAAACTGCATCTGAAGCAGATAGCATTGCTACATAAACATAACCGATTCAATTCCCCCCCAAAAAAACTTGAAAATGAAGAGAGACTCTGTTCTGCAACTGTTCAGTCACTGTCATTTTGACATCGTGATGTTTAGAAGTTGCTGTCAGTTCTGTAACCAGTCCATCAATTCTGATCTTCAGAAACATAAATCAGACTTCACATAAACTAGTATAACATGGCAACACTACCATACAGGTTCTTGAACAAACCATGTAAACACTCAGTTGTGAAAAAAGTTTTCTCCCTGGAGTCAAGATAACTAACCTTTGTTATACCTTTTCTTAATCTTCTCTTAGGTCTCTTATGCTTTGGAGAGTCTATTGTTTACATTCTTGTCCTAATGGGATGGCTAGTTGAATAACAAACACACTATCTGTAGTGAACTGCTGTTTGGTGTTATCTTGGAAGCTGGAAAACCTCACTAAATAATGTACACAGGGAACCAACATATTAACTCCTGAAGAATGGTGTACACACATGAATAATTACCGAATTTAAATTCTTGTAAGGGTGAGCAATTTCACCAAGGGGAAGTTTTCCTTATTGCACGTAAAGGAAGTTAGGCTTTTCTGAAGCCCACCTACACTGGAACACTTCAGCCTGAGTCTGTATGTGTTCTCACATCAACAGCAGGATTAACACCATGTGCTTATGGCTCTGAATACAAATACTCTTCATGCTATAGTTTTTAATACTTTCTACTGTACAGATTAAATTACTCTAATATGCATTACCCTCTTCAAAATGAAGACGTGACTCTGTGTTTGTGTGCACTCGTGTGAGTGAAGTGTATCAAGTCTCTTCCAACTTATGCCAACCCTATGAATTAATTACCTTTAAAATGCAATATCATTAACAGCCTTGCTCAGAAATTCTGGTGAATAGCTGGGTTGGTCTGAAGCAACAGAACAACATTTGAGTCCAGTGGCACCTTTAAGACGAACAAAGTTTAATTCTGAAGAAATGTGCAGGCACACAAAAGCTTACACCCAGAATAAGCCTTGCTCATGTCTTGTAAGCTGAAGGCTGTGGCTCTTTGACTGAGTCAATCAATATCACGTAGGGGCTTCCTCTTTTTCTGCCACCTTCAACTTTTCCTAGCATTATTGTCTTTTCTAGTGAGTCTTGTCTTCTCATAGTCTCGCTTTGGTCATTTTAGGTGTGGATACTATTTAGTTGACTTATGGAGATTCCATAATGTTTTCAAAGCCAAAAGACACTCAGAGGTGGCTATTCAGGTCAGGGCAATCTAGTACCCACTTATTTGTCTTTTTGCCAGATAAAATAATTTAAACATAGTCACATGCCTCTTAACAGTGTTTGTGAATAATGAAAGTAAATATTGGTTGTTACTAGTAAACAAAGTACTAGTAAACAAAGAGAGCCAGTTTGGTGTAGTGGGGGAGCTGGGAGAACCAGGTTTGATTCCCCACTCCTCCACTTGCAGCTGCTGGATGACCTTGGACAAGCCATAGTTCTGTCAGAGCTGTTCCTGAAAGAGCAGTTCTCAAAAGAGCTCTCTCAGCCCCACCTACCTCACAGAGTGTCTGTTGTGGGGAGGGGGAGGGGGAGGGAAAGGAGTTTGTAAGCCACTCTGAGACTCCGAGTGAAGGGCGGGGTATAAATCCAATCTCTTCTTCTTTCACCAAAGGGTTGGTCAGGCATACTACTATGTGAGCATCCTACCTTAAAAGAATATTTAAGGTAAAAGCAGTAAAGTGTAAAAGTATAGAGTGCATACCTTGAAAATGAAATCAACAGCACAGAGGGACATTTTAACACCATCCAAAGCATTTTTAGCATCTTAAAAGGGGGTGCCTTGATATGTACTATATAAAGCCTCCGGGGGACTTGCACTGGCTGTTTTGAGTGGCATGATGATTGTAGTGGACTGCTGTAGTCTTCTAATGAGAACAAGTGTCAAGCGCAGCAAAGCAAAGGGATGCAGAGGACTCCTCTGAGGAAGAGGGGGGTCAGCAAACATGAGCCAAGCCCACAGCCAGTGGTAGAGACCTTCAATGCAATGCCCATCCAGCAGCACAACACCGGCCCAGTTTCAACAATGAAGATGAATGCTTGCAAGGAGTAGGGCTGAGGCAGCCGGCAAGTGCATGATGCAACACAGATGGTTAGCAGCATGGGGCTTCAAAGCAACAGAGGAGGCAGTAGGTGTGTGGAAGCAACATGTCTTGTTAGCTACTGACCTTGTTGCCTGTATTCTGGATAGATTTTGCCATCTCTGGCCTTTGCCTGTATTGTAGAAACCTTGCTCTTGGATCTGCCTTTGGGCTTGAAGCTTTGAGTGCTGCCTAACCTGTGCCTGACACTTGGAGCTATATTTTGACCAACCCTGTTAAGAAACTAACTCTGTGTGCTTACTGTGTGTCAGCAGCCGGGACAAGAAGGTCTGACGGTGTGTTTCAAAGTCTGGATGCTTCCACCTTGAACCGATGACAAACCAGAGTATGACTGTGTGGATCTGTGAGTAGAAGTGATTGGAACAGCAGCAGGCATGAGTTTTTCCTAGGATTTCTGTGACTATCAAGTATGCTTTATTGATGAGGTTTCTCTAAACAACAGAGGGCTGCCCAGCATACCAGTCTGTGTACAGTCTACAAGAAGGATTGTTATATTTACGGAACCTGCACAGAAGTCTTGCATAGATTTGAGAACTTTATTAATGAGCATCCTGAGACACAAAGGATTATGTTCCTTTTTTTGTTAACATTTGGCAATTTCTATTAACCTCACTTTACATCAAAATCACTTCTTAAGCATGGCTATATTTAGATTATATAGTCCAACATAAATGTATTTTATGGTGCATCAGTTTTTGAATTATCATATATGTTTGTTAGCATAAATCTTACAGTTTATGCAACAATCGTCATAGCACAATTTCAAATAAGATAAATCTATAACAATCTGCTTTGCAGTCCCACCAATGCTGAGTCTTGTGACATGTCCCAGTCATTTTTTACATTTTGCCCAGGAGAGATATTTGGACTAGCAAAAATTTATTTGCCTCAAAGGACCTCTTAATAGTTTCTTATGCTAGACCATTTTCCTCCTGATCAATAAATAAAATTAAGTACTTTTTAGTAGCTAAACTTTGAAGTTGGTACCTGAAATATCAAACACTGTGCTGCATAATTTGGCTAATGCAAAATACTGTTCCCTTTATTTATTTTATTCATTATAATTGGAAACAAATCCCAAACTTCAGTTCAAGAAAAGTCAGAAAAATAAGCAGAGACTTGCTATTCTGTTTAGGAAAGCATTTACAAACATCACAGATACGCAATTTGTAACCTTAGTGTTCAAAATAATGTTCTACTTTGGGCAAAGTAATACTTACTATCCTAGAGAATAACTACCATTGCTAAAACTCAGCATTGTCTCCTTATTTAAATCTTAAATAATTACTTACAATCCTAAAAAGGGTTACACCCTTCTAAATCTACTGAGAATATATATAATAACAATTGCATAAAGAGTTTATACTTAAGAGAAGTAACTTGAAACAAACACTCACCAATCTAAAATGTTATGATGTCAAAGGACAAGAAGTATCTTTTTAATAACTGTTGAAAGGTTAACATCAGCTTCTTCTCAAGGGCTGATACGATAAAGCTTCATATGTGAATAGAACTTTCTCTCCTGATATATTAAACCTTCTCAATCCGACACTTCCTGCTTATCTCCCTCCTCAACTTTTTCAACAGTAAAGGACAAGAAACTACATTCTATGCATAATCTGTAACCAGCAAAAACAGACAGTTTAATGGTGGGAGTGGGATTATAGAAGAAGAATAAGAAGAAGCGTTTGGATTTATACCCCGCCCTTCACTACCCAAAGGTGTCTCAGAGCGACTTAAAAACTCCTTTCCCTTCCCCTCCCCACAACAGACAACCTGTGAGGTAGGTGGGGCTGAAAGAGCTCTGACAGAAACTGCTCTTTTTCAAACACAGCTGTGCCAGAACTATGGCTTGCCCAAGGTCATCCAGCAGGTGCAAGTGGAGGAGTGGGGATCCAAAATACCTACGGGACCGCCTTTCCCCATATATACCCCAGAGAGCACTACGGTCTGGGTCTCAAAATCGGAAACAAAGCCAGGTGGGTCTGTGGAAGTTCTGAACAGGAGGCCTGGGAAGGTAATGAGCCAAGTAGGTACTGAAGCTGAAGCTAAGTACAGACAGGGTGCTATTGGTTAATGACAAAGCTTCTTGAGGACAGAGGAGTCAGCCTGTCCTGGAGAGGGCTGCACTCCCACTGAAAGAGCAGATTTGTAGTTTCAGGGTGCTACTAAATCCAGATCTATGGTTAGAGGTTGAGGTCTCCTTCATGGCACATGGCACTTCTTATCAGCTTGGGCTGGTTAGTCAGCTACGGCCATTTCTCAAAAAGTGTGGTCAGGCCACAGTTATCCATGCTGTGATTGTATCCAAGTTAAATTGCTGCAATGCAGTCTGTACAGGGCTGTCTTTGAAAAAAGTTCAGAAAATTCAACTGGTTCAAAATGTGTTTGCCAGGCTACTGACAGGGGTTGGTAACAGGGATTGCATTACCAATGCTAAAAAATCTGCGGTGGCTACTCATCTTTTTTATGGGCACAATTTAAAGTGATGGCTTTTACCTTCAGAGCCTTAAATGGCTTGGGGCCAGGGTACCTGGAGGACCATCTCCTCTCATACTATGCAGAGCCCACCAGTTAAGATCTGCCTCTTAAGGCCTGTGATGGCACCCCACCTTTGGAACACCCTCCCCCTGGAGGCTGAGCTGGTACCTACTTGGCTTTCTTTTAGGTGCCAGATTAAAAAACACATTTTAATACAGGCTTTTAATTAGAGGGTTTATCTTATGACGGTCTGCTTCTATTTTATGGAGTTTTTAATGCTACTTTTTTCAAATAATTTGTTTTTAAATCGCTTTTTATATGGTGGTTTTTAACATTGCATAGCCTCAAGCAGGACTCTGAAGAGGCGACATAGAAATATTGTAAATAAATAAATATATTAAAGCATAATGAGATGCACAAAACCTGTTTGTTGCTACAGTAAGTTCACACATTTGTTTTGAAGTAATGAACAAAGTCTTTAAGGTATATAGGCCAAACAGGCTTTTACAGGAAAAATTCAAATGTTAAAGCTACTTTTGTCACTGTGTCATGAGACCTTGCATGATAATGAGGTATTAAAATCACTTCACAGAGACTTTTATCTACTCCTAAACAAACATGATTCTGATACAGGACACAACTGTGATAACAAAAGCATTACACTGGTAGTTAGTCAGCTGTGCTGATAATATTGCATCAAGACAAATGGGTGTTTCTTTACTCTGCACTTTAGGTCACCATTCTACTATCGCTGCATTCCATGGCCTGCTTCGTTTTTCCCATTAGCTAGCTGACTTGCACAATGAAGCTAACATTTTTATGGTGTGTTGTATTTAAAAAATACTATGCAACTGGTTAACAGTGAGATACAGATATAATCCATAGCATCAGTGAAAAAACTCCATATCGTTTCTCTATTTGTTGTGCACAATAGGGCTGCCTGGTCTCCTGGCATTCTGGGATGTCGCCTATGCAATGACGTCACCTGGGAGTGATGTCATTGCATCTGTGATGCTCCGGTTTAAGGGCAAAATTCTATGGTCTTAGGATAAATTTATCATAGAGTTTTGCCCTCTGTGTGATGTCCACAACATGATGACATCACTTCCAGGTGACACCATCATGTCGGGGATGCCGCGTCTGGATGTGGCTGTTTGGGGCAGGATTTCCCTTGGTGGTTAGCTGGCCAGCAGCAGGCAGAAGTCCTGAAAAGCAGGGAAATCCCTGCTGGGGCCTTGGGACTGGCAAACCTAGTACACAATCATAATTTTCATTAAATTCATCCAGAATACAAAATAGGACTTTTCATAGCTGGAATTTTAAATGTAAAAATAAGCTTCATTAAGATCACTCCCTAGTTTTTCAACACACAAGAGGAAGGAAGGCAGGGAAGGAAGAACAGGAGTAGGGACCACTCTGCTCCCTTCTGCCGCCAAATGAACCAGGCAGGTGATTGGATGGCACAAAGAAGAGGGAAGGGGGAGAACCAAAAAAAGAAAACAGATTAGGTAAACCTAAAAACTTCAGGGGGGAAATAGAGCAAACCAGAAAAATAGCTGAAATATCTGAAGTATCAACAGACAAATGTCTAATAATTCTCAAGAACACATCCCAAAAGTCTAATGTGTGCATCAGTGCTACATATAGGTGTCATTCACAAAAAATACAATAAACTAGAAAGATCTAATTCAACAGACATAAACACAAACATCTGTAAAAATTAAGCCAAAATGTGTGTCATAAATGAGCCAAAATGGTATAATATATATCATAAAAAGCCAATGTATCTCAGCAAATAGACTTCCTTAGTGTCATATATTATCAAACAGAGGTACATATTGCCAGAAACACACCACAATACATAGATAAAACATTTGTATACTTCTGATCAGATACAATTAATCTCACCTCCTCATTACTTACAGTTCACAACGGACTTGTAAGTCTAAATAAAAACTGTAGGAGTTACAAAGACACTACTTATTTGTAAACACACCACCAGTCTCAATGTATGATGGCAAGTGAAGAATAAAAAGAGAAGAGATTGGATTTATACCCCGCCCTTCACTACCCGAAGGAGTCTCATAGCGGCTTAAAAACTCCTTTCCCTTCCCCCCCCACAACAGACACTCTGTGAGGTAGGTGGAGATGAGAGAGCTCTGACAGAAACTGCTCTTTTTCAAGGACAGCTGTGCCAGAACTATGGCTTGCTCAAGGTCATCCAGCAGGTGCAAGTGGAGGAGTGGGGAATCAAACCCTGTTCTCCCAGATTAGAGTCTGTGCACTTAACCACTACACCAAACTGGTCCTGAGAATCATTAAAGTTATCTCTCTATGGTGGAAGACAGAAGGGCCTGGCATGAAGTGGTCCATGAGGTCACAAAAAGTTGGACTCGACTGTGCGACTGAACAACAACAAACTATTGACCATGATCATATTTTGTAGCAGCAAATTTCATACATTGGATTTGATCAAACTGGCTTTTATGCTGATGAAAAAGGGAGAAAGGGTTCCATTTGACCACCAAAAAAGGTTTTGTCATGCAGACTACATGAGTAAAAGTCATGTAGGATGGGGGCAGTGTTCCCTCTAAGCTGAGTTAGTGTGAGCTAGCTCACAGTTTTTTAGCCTCCGTCTCACACATTTTTGTCTTAGCTCAGGAAGGATGGCTCCAGAGCAAACTAATTTATGCAGTAGCCAAATTGCTCATTCACAACTTTAATGCCAGTAGCTCACAAAACAGAATTTTTGCTCACAAGACTCCACAGCTTAGAGGGATCATTGGATGGGGGCTGTAGTAAAAAGGATAACAGAGTGACATTGAATTAAAAAGCTAATGGGATCCAACCCAATAATTGTTACATAAAAAGTAATTTATTTTGTCTTCTTTTCAACTTGTTTAACTGGAGAAAGAATCTTCTCTATCCACCTTTTCCATAGTACACATAATATTATAAACCTCTACTAGCTCCCCTATTTTATCTACACTAAAAATCTTACAGATTTTGTTCTTTTTTTTTGTACTCCAACTTCTTGATTGTTTTCCAAACAAGGACAACCAAAATGAAGGTAGATCATTCCTTATGCCAAGGATGTATAGATTGGCAACACAAGGGTTGTGCCCCTTTGTGTATCAGCCAGTTCAAAGGCATCAGGCAGCTTGTCCCAAAGTCCAGACGTCACAGCATCACTGATCAGATGCAGCTATGTAAGTTATTTCGAATAAACGCTGTTCTTCCTGATTCCTACACAATGCTTATAGCAGCTTTGTGGCAAATCTGCTTGTGTCACAACACTAACAACCCAGGCTATCATCAGGGTAAAAATCCCTCCTGAAATTAATATTCAGTGTTCTCTCTTTCTATGGCTACAAACCTCAGCACAGTTAAGTATTCTTAATATCACTGAAATAACCAGATTAGTGCTGCCAGTTTTCATTAATGGCCCTGCCTCAGGTTTTTACTGTGTAGCTTGATATGCAAAAATTTTACAGGTGAAGCTTCTCTCTCATAACTTCATCTCCATGCCACAAAAAGCTTTATCAATTACAGTTCTTCACCTCATGCCGGTGTTAACTATGAAGGAGCATGGGCAATTAGTAAACCTATTTTGAATGGTTTGTTTCAGGACTATAATCATGACTTGTAATTGTTGCAGAGATCTCTCTCACACATTCTTGCTTGGCGCCATATCAGGTCTCAGGAATGGCTGAGCTTTGAGTGACTGTGGAAGACCACAAATTCTAGACATGATTTTGTTAAGAAACCTAAATTAAAGCTCGGTTGCTAATGAGTTAGACATCTAAATTAATGGCTGGTTAGTCAGGAGCAAAAGCTTTCAGGCTGAACATGTGAATACAATTCATCAGTGAGATCTCCTGTTTAAATGTGATTAAAAGATGGAACATATTTGTTAATGATGCCATCAAAGCTGGGCTATACAGGGGCAACCTAAAAGCAAGCTACAGTGCAGGTCTGAAGTCAGTATAAAGTATTATGCTACGCCTATATTGTATAAGAGGGACCTTCTTAATGAAAAACATGTATGGTATGGACCTGCAGTCCTGCTTCATTGAACATAATAGCTGAAATTATGCATTATACTTTAGAGGCTCATGCAGCACCTGGGTAGCACATATCTCAATCCAGAATATATATTTTTTACAAGTAACGTGTGTGTGTGTGTGTGTGTGTTCATATACTAAGTCTACCTTCAACATTCTCATAATATTCTTACAAACATTTCCAGACCATATGCGCAAAATAATCTAATATTCAAGGCACAATAGGCATATTTCCCGTACCACAGTTTCAATTGCTCTCCTCAACTAGCTACTTTAAGCATGATAAGTTTTATTCTTCACTCATTTTAGCCTTTTTAACAATCTATTCTAAGCACTTATTCATATACTTTAAGATTTTTCTTTTAGATGTCTTAGAGGAATTTACAAAGTATACAAGTTAGCCCTGGGGGAAAACTGTAGCACTTTGCTTCTTTGCACTTCCATGGATGATGATATGGTCTAATAAATTATAGCTGATCTCTTTTCCTATGTACATTTCCTACATAGTTGGTAAAATATTTTATAGATTGCTTGTATAACTTAAGTGATCAATAATGGATGTTGCTTTTTCCTGGAAAAATTATTAATCAAAGTTGTTAATAGAATAATGTCAGGTTTAGCAAATAAGCGTTACATGAAATATGACTGTTGAAATATTTCTCCATATCACAAAAAAGACTTACCATTCTCACTGTCGGACTTGTTTTCGTGCTCAGTATCAGTTAAAGTGAGGGCTGAGTTGGAACGGCTTGAGAGACAGGAACTGCGGCCTGATTTGACCCCCCTGCCCCAAAGTCTCATGGCATGCTCTGGAGACATCACTCCTTCATTTTCTGTATCAGCATCTGACCCTGCACTGATAGAGTAACCTCTGTGGGGGAGCCCCATTTCAGCACAAAATGCCAGTCCTCTTCGAGTTGCTGGTTCACAAACTCCTAACTGCCTTAGGGTAAAATTCTGTCCTGATTAGGGAAGAAAAAAAGATAACAAAATATGAGGATATATTTTTGTTTTTTAAAAAAATGCTTAAAATAATCACACTTTAACTGCACAGTTTTTCCCCAGGTATATACCGAGGTCTTTTGTTAAGCGCTCCATGAGCTATGGTCAAGTAGATCCTTTTATCACTGGCAATCTCTAGTGACCCTTTTCATTCTATCTCAGCCGTTCTTTGTCAACTACTTAAACACATCAGGAGTTCTCTAAGGTATAAAAGAAATACAGAATGACCTGTAAATGAAGAAGAGCTAGTTCAGCATATAAAAAGGATTAACTCTAACTGACAGCCTTTTTTGCTTTATGAAAGTGTGAAAGCAATAACAAGTATTTGTTAGGATTATCGCCTTCTGCCCTGGCTGAAGTCCCAAACAACAGGGTATTTTCACATCCAGATGTCACCTGTCATTACTAAAATCTTGCTTCCCTTAAGAATAAAATGTTAATTAAATGAAGTAGGGGGCTAATTCATCTTTATTAAAATCTTCCTGCGTTCATCAAATCCCTAAAAGTAAATGAGGACATTCCTTTTCCCCTTGAAAAATAAAACACAACACACTAGCAACAGATAATCATACTGTTATTCCTAAAAATTCAATTTTTGGTATGGTTAGTTAATCTAGTAAAATGTAAATTAGAGGGGTTTTTTTTAATAAAACTGATATATTTTTCAGAAAGAATGGATAATGGATAGAGTTGAAGGAATGGAACGACCAAAATGAATCCAAAACGGTTATGTGAATAAACTAGTTGCAATGAAGTTAATCATTTAAGAATATTTAAATTATAATATTTAAAAATTATTGTAGTAAAAACGGGGTTTTTTCCAGTTTGCCTTTATTTCCTGAAAATTACAGTCATACATTATTCATGATCCACAGACCATTGGCATGCTCATGCCATCCATTTCAATAAAATCCTATACTCTGAATCCATACAGCAACATTAGCCTTTTTAAAAGCTCCCCCCCACCCCACCCCAGCAGACATTCTGTGTTGCTGTGGGCAATATAAATGTGTGTTGTTCAAAATTACCAAAACAAGAAAAACAAAAAATAAAAAAGGGAATCTGACAATCTCTATGCACAGGAGAAGGTATAGTTCATGAAACAGAAAATAGTTAATGCCGCAGACCTTGAGAGCTTTCAAGTGTGCCAGTTAATTACTTTATTGCTGTGGTCATATCAGTTGTTGCAATCAGTTTTATCACACAGTCAGAATTGTAAATGGATTCTGACTATGACACTCATAAATAATGAAAAACAGTTGCTGCAATTAGTTACAAATCAAATAGTACTTATCATTGAGTTGTATGAATAAATAACAGAACAAAAATGCATGGAGGGACGAAAGGCAACTGTCACAGCAGTAAATGGCCATACTGGTGAGTAAATTGCGTGAAGGCCATTAGGAAGGATGAATCAGTAAACACATCAACTGGTAGAAGAGCCTGTTTAAATAAAAATCGCACTATGTAGCTTATCAAAGTTTGTGTAAAGGCTGAAGTCTAAAGGATTTCTTCATGGTCACATGCCATGAGTGCAATTTAGCCACAGGGAAATATTTCTGACTTTAGAATGGGCTATTGTAGTGCTGGGTTGTAAACATTTGCCGGCAGAGTTTCTAGAAATGTTTGTACAAGGTAAATTCTGTTTCAATTTAATTTCAGAAACTATCAATAACAACTTCTAAATTCATAAATAACATCTTAGCTAGAATATATCAATGCCTGATCAGATTACCACCACTAATGAAAAGACAGCACTGTATCTATAGACAACAATTTTAGGAAGTGGTTTGTTCAGAATATTTCAGGTTGAGCGCATGGCATGCCATTTTCAACAAAGTGAATAAATGTGGGACAGGGTAACGAGGAAGGAATGATAAATTGAAAGAAGGCCTCTAGATCTGATTCTCACCCTCCTATATCATGTCAAATTCCTAGAGAATGCCATTCAAGTAATCACCCTAGCAGCTGAATGGGGAAATGACACGTGAGGTGTTTGGGGGGGGGTGTTTTTACTGCACACCCAGGTATCAAGTATTCCCTGCTTCACCTGTGCAGGGATGATAGAGTCCACCTTTCCAAGGAGGTTTATGATATCGGTAGTGGCCCTGTCTGAGACCATCAAGGGCAGAAAGGCCATGGCACCTCCCCTTAGTCACCAGTAAATGTTTGGCAATGATACCACTGAGTTGTCGAGGACTCAGAGCCAGGGTGGCTTTGCCCAGAACAGAGATGCACAGACAGAGAAGGCCTGACTCTGCTACATCCCATCAGTTGCCTGCACTGTGATTATGCATGGAGTGAGTTTGCTGCTCCCTTTATTTCACTTTTGCCTGCAATAGCCATGGATCAATTAACATGGTCAAAATGTGAACCTCAGAAGGAGAGGCCATTATATTGCTCTATCACTTTCTGAGATCACCATTCAGTACATAAGAAAGCAAGTGCATGCTGAATAAAGAACACAGTGTGTGAGAAAGGGTCAGAATATCAGTTCAGCTAAAACACGCCATGCCCTTCTGTTGCAGTACTCTGTAGTGTTGCATTTGTAGGGAGAAGAAGGCATATTTAACCTGAAGTAATGAATGGATGGATAAGACTTGTTTAAATCCTTTCCATTATGCATACAAGGCCTGTCCTTCAGATTCAAAGTGCAAGACACAGGGTAAACAAGCTTATCAGAATACTCAAGGAAAGAAGGAAAACAATAGATACAAAGTTTTATTATGGTGCTTTGGCACAATGACGTTAAGAATTTGTTCTTCCTCCAAGGAGTTCACAGTGATATACATGGCTCTCCCCTCTGTTTTCAGTTCACTAGTACAAGGTCCCCAACACATAGCCTGCAGGCATTAGGGTGCCAATGGACACCTTTTTTCTGGTGCCCACAGAGTATTTTCAGAAAGTGGCTGGGTCCGGGTGGGGCTTGTTCCGATTCACTGTGAAAAAGTCTGTTTCAGCAGTAGTCACTGCAGCCACAGCACAAGAATCAGTCTGAGGAAAGTAAGCTGCCCTGGCTATTATCCTCATGGGAGGAGTAGGGTTAGGAGGTTACACCCCTTCTCCCCATTCCTAAGTTTCCCATCTGGAGTAGCTGTGGCATGCAGGAAGAAAAACAAAATGGCCAGCACATACAAGAACAGACATTCCCACTCAAATATGCTGGCCTCCTCTTGCGCTGCTGCAGCTGCCTGGGGACAAAAGGAACCTGGCTGGGGGGGGGCAGTAAAGCTGTTCTCCCCCACCACTCACCAGTTGCTTTATTTTCCTCCCGAATAGTAACATCAGAAGTAAAGGAAACTAACTAGCTTGAAGAGAGGAGGACCCCTGTCAGCTTCTTTTCCTCCTGAGCAGCAAAGCTGGGAGGAAAAGAGGTTAACTAGCCGGGGGGGGGCATTATATGCTTGCCTCCACCACCCCATGTCACAATCCCAAAGGTGCCCACAGGCCAAAAAGGTTGGGGACCCCTGCATTAGTACCTTGTGAAGCTGATTGAGTGGATGTCATTATCCAAAAGTCACACAGTGGGTTTCATGGTTGAGTAGAGATTTGAACTGAAATTTTGACCAACGCTCTGACCACTTGACAACACTGTGTCCTGTCTCTTGCTTTCGAATTAGTTAAAACACATAAACTTCTCACTATTCATATTAATCGTTGCAGCACTTGCTCTCATCCCTAAAGCATATTTCTGGGAGAATCTTGCATCCTTCAAAATTTTATGATATATATACTCATGTCAGACTTCACAACATTTTCCTCCTTTTCTCTTAAGATTGCTCTGTTTGCGTAGCCTTTCCAAAACTTAACGTTCCAACTTCCATTTGTAATCTTGCATGGCAGAAGTAATGGAAGGAAAGAATAGCGTGAGAAATGAAAATATGAAAAAACAGGAAGATATGATGAAGGACAAGTAACAGAAATGGACCACTGGCAGTCAGTAGCAATATATATAATGTACTGACAAAGGAGAGCAGCTGGGCAGATCAGTTAATCAACGGTTAGAATATCAAGAAGGTATACAATAAAGAACATTTATCACTAACAATTTCAAATGTTTCTTATTATGCAGAAGGGTGGAAAACTGATACAGGATAGGTAAAGGTAAAGGTTCCCTTGCTCGAAAGCCAGTCGAATCCGACTCTAGGGTTGTGGTGCTCATCTCCGTTTCAAAGCCGAAGAGCCAGCGCTGTCTGAAGACGTTTCCGTGGTCCGTGATTATTTTAAGACTTGTTTTTTTCTTTTTCAAATGCTGCCTTTATGGGACAATGGGATAGAAAGAGAAGGACTCCTTTCTTCCTCTAACAATATCCTGTTGAAAAATGTCAACCCCAAACTACATTTAAGAATACTCCAGTGAGGGTACAAGGGTCTCCAGTGAGGGTACAAGCAGTTCCAAGGCTTGAATTTGGATCACGGTTTGACTGAGGTTGTCGGGGATGAAAGGAAGTGTTGAAGCATAGCTGGTACCATTCTTGGAGCTTTCTTTTTGTGCTGCAAAATAAGAAAAGACCTTTTTTCTTGGTCGCCAACAGAACACACTGAAGTGACTCTACAAACAGAATCCCTTGCCTCCAAGGTAGTTGCAGCTACAGTGTACTTTGATTTGAGCTTTAAGTTCAACGTAGACATAATGAAGGATCTGGAGAGGAACTGAAGAGGAGGCATCAACCATGAGAACAGCTGTGGTGGCGCAGGCAGTAAAAACGCCTGCAAAAGTAATCCATCCAGCCTTAGGCTGTTCGAGTCCCACCGCGGTCGGGGTGAGCTCCCGGTCCATGTCCTAGCTCCCACCTACCCAGTGGTTCGAAAGCCTAGCAAGTAGATAAATGGGTACCTGCCTTAGGTGCAGGGAGGCACCCGCCTTCCGGCGCAGTAGCGGCGAAGAGGAAGAGGAACTGTGGTGGCAACAGATGGCGGCGATCCGGCAGGAAGAACATGGCAGCGAAACCGACATCAAGCTGCAGATGTTCCGGGCGGGGACTGGCCCAGAGATGCGGTGATGCGGCGATGCAGCACAGCCGGAGCCAATTGGACAGAGGCCGGTGCAGCAGTCATCGCACAGTCGCAGACTGTGGAGCCAACCCAGAAGGACCCCCTGCGGAGCCACGCCGAGATAGAACCCACCACGAAGCCGCAGGAAGAAGAAAGAACAAGCCGGCGGAGTGCCTGGTAGGCACTCACCTTCCCCATATATATACATTGTGGCCCTAGCTAGGAAGTATAATATGCCTATGTAAACCACTCAGAGCCTCCGGGATTGAGCGGTATAGAAATTGAATGAATGAATGAATGAATGAATGAATGAATGAATGAATGAATGAATGAATGAATGAATGAATGAATGAATGAATGAATGAATGAATGAATGAATGAATGAATGAATGAATGAATGAATGAATGAATGAATGAATGAATGAATGAATGAATGAATGAGCAAAATGTGAAGACTAGAGGTTTGATAATCAGTGGCACTGAATTGTCAGCTGTTTTCCCCTAACTGAACTAGAACACACAAAAGCTGGAATAGAAATTAGAAACAATGGTATAAACCATGTCTTCCTTGCATGAAATGCAGATACTGTCTGCTGTCTCCTTTGATAAGTTCATTTTTCCTTTGACAAGTTAATCTTTCTTTGGTGGAGCTCCTTTCTCAATGGGTTTCGAGAAGCGGCCTACCATACCCCGACACTTCTACTGGAGGGGTTTTCTTCAGATTCCTTATTAAGTTTAAGAGTTCAGAAGTTTTTATTAAGACTCTGCAAGGGGAGGGAATCAAATTTAAACAGAAGGTTTTGCCTAGATCAGCTACAACATTTTTCTTTTTCCACGAAAATTATCTCTTGTTCCTCTGATGTTTCTGAATCCTTGGACTGAGTGAGCTAGCTACTTTTCGCCTGGGACAGTTTTCTCTGCTGCCGATGATATGGTATTTGCCATGCAGGAACTTCTGGAAGACTAAAAAGTTGACCTGGTGGAACTGAAGCATGGAAAGTTCTGAATTCAAGTGTTACCCAGCCTCAGCAGGCTCTGCCCTATCCCTTGGTATTCAAGGACAGTGTGAGCATGGAAGAAAATTCAGGAGCCAGTACTGGTGATAGCAGAGCTCTGGATTCTCTGATGGCACCTGCAGTGTTTTTGTTTGGTACTTATCCAACTTCTCTTAAAAAGCAATTGGTGTGCAGCCACTCCAAGAGGCAGCTGGCCAGAGAGGTGGTCTTTCCTGTCCACTTTTTCTAAAGTGAAGCTCCCTTCTCAGTCTCACTGGTGGGGAGTGGGATCCTTTACTAAAAAATCTTTGCAAGGTAACAGACATTTAATAAGTGACTAGCACCTTTGAAAATCTTGCCATCTACTACTGCACAGAATACTTTTCTGGGATAAAGTAGGGATTGTCGCTCTGCCTCCTGTTCCTGTTTGAAAAATAAAGGTAGTCCTATCTGTGTTGCTATGATTAGCTCCTCCCTTCCGACTGAGAATGCTCTCCATTAAATGCTCACAACAAAAAGTTCTCATGATGAAAAAGCCCAACATTAGAATCCAACATGAGATTGCCACACTTTTAAAAACAAAACAAATGAAGACAGATGCTAAAAGAGCAAAATAATGAACTCACACTAACAGATTCATTGCATGAACATGCTGGTGCGACACAATACTGTGGAAAGTATGCAATACTTATAACTTCCAAATTTAGAATATACTGGCAAAAAAATTGAAAAAACTGGAAAGATTAAGCACAGACTGTTGGCACAAGCCCACCATCACCTTCTGATGTAATCGTATTGATAATAATCCTTAGCACTTACATAGATAACACTGTCAACCCAGCAAGCCACAGCACTTTACAAACATTAGCTGATTAAGACTTTCACACCTCATGAAAAACTTCCATTTTAGAAATAAGAAAATGCATTTGGCATGTCTGCCAATTACTGAACAGCATGTGAGTCACAAAACTGCAACCAAGGTTTTGTCTTATACTCCATCCAGTGAAAAATGTCTTTTCTAAGTTCTAAAAGTCTGTTCCTGTGCTTGAGAATATCTACCTTTCACAGTCAAATTTAGAATTAAACCAGGATGTTTTGTTTTCTGTTCTGAAAGATGCAGAAAGATGAAATTAGCAAACCTCTCTGATCATTATTCTATCAACAGAGTAGCTATCTGTGTCTCTAACAGCCAAGTGTGGGCTGATCTGCAGACCTCTAAGGCCACAGACTAGGCCCACAATGACAGAAAGGACATTTTTCTCTAATCTTGGGGGACCCCCTCCAGGTTTGCAGAAAACTCTAAAAACAATTAAAAATACATGGGAGAGTTTAACCCCCCCCTAAAAAAAAAGTGTTGTTTGCGTATGTGCAGACAATGCACCTATATCCTCCAGGCAGCAACAATGGTGTGCGGGGTGGCTGAGAGCAGCAGTGATTGGGAGGGAGTAGTTCTGGTGGGGTGGGCAAAGGGCCTGAGAGCTGTGCCAGGCCTGACGCTGATTAGGGGGGTGATGGGAGCAGCAGCGGCCTCACTGATGGCAGCAGAAACTGAGAAGGGCAACCCTGCGGCAGGCCTGGTGCCAGAGGCTGGGAACCATGCCAGGCCCAGTGCCAATGATGGGGGGTGGGGTGGCCAGGAGCCCCAGAGATGACAGCAGTGATTGGGGAGGGAGACGTCGCAATATACCTGGGGCGGGGGGGGGGGGGGGGGGAGAATGATGCTAAGAGGGGAAGACAGAGAAGTATAGAGAAAGACAGAGTGATGGAGTGGGAAGCAGAAACATAGAAAGAGAATGATAAGAGTTGGGGAGGCAGAAAGAAAGAAAGGAATAGTGATGAGGTGGGGGCAGAAAGCAAGAGAGAAAACAGAAAAACTGATGGGAGACAGAAAGAGAAAAACAGAGTGATTGGGTGGGGGGGAGAGAGAGAAGGAGGAGGAGGAGGAGGAGGAGATTGGATTTATACCGCACCCTTCACAGTTTCATGATCCTGGTTTTTGAGGATCATGAAACTGCGGAGGAAATCGGGCGAAGCTCCGAGTCAAATGCAGCCCCGCAGCCTCGGGTATGAAATTGACATTTTTGTGTTGGGGCAAACGGCGCTGTGCTGCGAGGCAGCTCTAGTGAGAAATCGCCCTGTATGTTTATCAGGTGCCAGAGCTGGTTAGCAGCTGTAGGAATGAGGCTCGTGCGCTATCGGCAAAGCCGATTGAGCGCACGGGCCATTTTGCCCCCAGGAGGAAAGGGAGACTGACAGCTGCGCTGAGACGCAGCGTGTCTCAGAGCTGAGTGGGTGGGGCCAGCCTTTATAGGCTCGGCCCCGTTCCCACTCTTGTCAGTTGCGCCTTGTGCTCGGCCCACCCACCCTGTGTTCTGTGTCGGCTGGTGCTGGTCACTTGATTGGGGCCGGGCAGAAATTTTTCACACTTATCCAGATTGGCAGGCAGATTATTGTGTTTTCGCCTACCTTACAACAAACATATGGGAATCTGTTCGGGCCTTCTTTTGAGTACAGGCAGTAATTAGCTGGTCACTTTGGCAGAGTAGGGTAGGAAAGAAAGCAGAACCGGTAATCACTTTCAGCCAGTTCCGGTTGGGGACCAGGGGGTAATCAGGAACGGCCCCAGGGCTGTAGGGCCTATGGCTGCGAATTATGACTACCTCAGGGAGCCTCTTGGGTAAGCTCCTCCCTGAAGCTGTAAGGCTTCAGGGGTAGGCGCTCATGGGAGGTGACCTGTGTGCTGGGCTGCCAGTCCTGGGCCAGAGACTTGGCCCTAGACTGGGGCTAGTGACTTGCCCATACATTTAGGCAAGGAGGTTGGCTGGTGTGACACCTGCCTGGCCTGTTCTGCTCCCACTTAGTTCCCTTGCTGTTGATTTATTATGCAAAATAAATAGTTAATAAAGTGGCCCTTGTTTGAAATCCAAACAGTTGTCTGGCTCAGTATTTCTGGCTCAGGGGGCAAGAGAGAGTGTCCAATATACTCAGCCATATAGTCATTTTGTCCTATCACTGAATTTATGCTGCTGTAGGACACTAGAAACCTCTGCACAAGTGCTTATAGGCATTGCAACAGTGCTCAGATTTTAACCCCATCCCTAACAGCCATCATCCAGTAGTTATAGCTAATGTAGGACATGGCCAATCCCCTAATTCCAGAACTTTCCCCTTTTCCCACTTGTCAACTGTTGCCTAGCAGTTGCATCAGCAAAATAAGGTCCAGTGCCTCCTGGTTTCTGCTGTACATATACCTAGTCCTTGACTTTCCTTCACCCTGTGATCCTTCTTCTTGAACAGCTCCTGGGTCCTCCCTCAAGTAGCTACTGGGATTCCTTCTGTTACCTGACACACCTTGCCTTTCTATAGCATGTGCAAAAATATGATAGAAACGCTCTTCTTTCTTTGACTACTGCAAAAGCCCTATGCTACATCCTATAAAAGAAGGATCATCATGCTGTAATGCTAGCCTAGGGGTGGGAATAAAGAGATGGAAAAATCTTTGTAGTGGTATTTTCTAGTCCTGTTTCCCTAGAAGCCTCCTTTCTGGGTCTCAGAAATAAATACTAATAAGGGCTATCTTTTTTTGTTGTTCTCAAGTCACAGCTGATTTATGGCAATCCTATGGGGTTTTCAAGGCAAGAGATATTCCTAGGTGGTTTGCCATTGCCTACTTCTCTGTAGCAACCCTAGTATTCCTTGATGGTCTCCTATCCATATACTGTTTTTTTTAATTTAATTTAATTTTGGGTATTTTTGCATTTGTGTGTGTGTGTGCTCATGTGCCCATTCCTGGAAGTCATGGCAACCTCTGGTGACTCCTACTAGGACACAGAGGATGTTCAGAGAAGTGACTTGATAGCCTGCCTCTGGCCTCCCAGCCCTGGTATTCTCTGGAGGTCTCCCATCCACATACTTGCCAGGGTCAAGCCCTCCTTAGTTTCCGAGATCTGACAGACTGAACTTGCCTGGGCTATTCAGGTCAGGGCGTCTCCCAACCACATACTGACCAGGGCCGACCCTGCTTAGCTTCCAAGATCTGATGAGATCAGGCTAGCCTTTTGTAATATTTATTTGCCTACTCCCACAGGAGTGTTGCTGAAAATCAGTGATTTAAAATTTACAGAGCACTTTGAAAATAAAAGCAATCTAAGCATTAAATATTTTATTCTTTTTATGAAACCCATAACATCACTAGTCAAAAATTAATTGGTTTCCAGGTTGAATATGATAACCATCAGTGATTTCCCCCCTCTAATTTATTTATTTTAGGAAAACAGTGAAGATACAGTAGAGGGAAAAAGGAAAGAAAATGGGCTATACAATGTAATTACATTTGTCGAAGACAATCATGCAACACATAATGTATAGGAAAGAGAATAATTTCCCTTTCATCTCCTTCGTTATACTTTTTAAGTTATTATCTATAAAATACAATAATTCTGATTTCTGTTGGGGTACAACTGTATTCATCATTTAAGTTTTAAGTTTCAAACTTCATAACTAATTTATTTTGACTGCACTGGTTTACCATCAGTGACATTTTTGAAGAGTTATTTTATTAGCTACAGTTATTACAAACATAATGCTTCCTTTTACACTAATAAAATGTACAATAATTTGTCCCAGCTATGTTCACATTTCTTCTAGGGTTTTAATGCAATTCAAATTTGCCTGCTGTGTGCTTGTGTATTGATGTCAGTGTGAACACTATAGAGGTACTGGGGTGCTTTCAATAAATAAGATAAAACACATTGAGACACATTCTGCAAGCTCTCTCCAGACTTAAGCAGGGAGCAGACATAAAAACTGAAACTGTTTCCTGAAAAGGCTGAAGTGATTGCTGGTAGGAATCATGACTTGGTGGTTTGACAATATTGGTCATATTAAGTCCAGCTTCTATCCATAGTCATGCACTTGGAATATGAGGTCACAGTGGTAGATAGGAATGTGATTCACAGCTCCATCTGAATTTCTCTCTCAGATGTAGCTCTAGTTCTTTTTATTCATGCTTTTCTTAACAATAGTAATTTGCTCTAATGTCTTTGATGGTAGAAAATGTGTTCCAGATAGGGGTAACAAGTAAGGGACCCACAAGGACTTGCAGGAGGCATCTCATTTTCCCTTCCCCCACTATTTACTCTTCCTCATCCCTGAAAGCCCACATAGCCTCTTTCCTGTTTCCTTCTCTCCTTTCCACCCACTCACCCACCTTTTATCTATGCCCCATTATTTATTTAATTCATGTATATCCAACTCAATGAGGAGCCAAAGCAGCTTATATCATTCTCTTCTCCTCCATTTTATCCTCACAACAACCTTGTGAGGTAGGTGATGCGGAAAATGTGCAACTGGCCCAAGTAACCCAGAAAGTTTCCACAACAAAGTTGTGATTCAAACCTTGGTTTCCTAGATCCTAATCTGAAACTCTAACCACTACACAACACTGATTTTTGTGATAGACAGACAGACAACCTTTACTGGCATATCAGAGATAAAAGTACATTAAAATTTAGGAATACGTCAAAAATGTGGCTGTCATACAAACAAACAGCAAGGGGAAAAAAACTCTGATCAGTTTATAGTTTCCCTGATTTGAATTGCAGATTGAAGAAAACAGGCAACATTAAAAGTTATAGAAGAGTTTTGCCCCAAGAGTAGCTACTGGACTTTGACACTCTCAGGGAGACCACGTCATGTAAAAAGAAGGGAGTCCAGAAATTTATGCCGGGTCTTAGTATAAAATGGGCAGTTTAAAAGAACGTGGGAAACAGATTCGATAGCACCCTGACTACAAGGGCATTGTCTAAATTTATAAGGGATTTTATGGCATCTTCCAGAGAAGACGGCCGATGGCAATACATTAAATCTGGCTAACATAAATGCTCTTCTTTGATGGGGGTCAGTTAAAGAGCAAAAATAAGGAGCTGTCTGGCCCAGTGTCTGGGGTAATCCCAGATGAATTGGAAATCAAGTTTTCCTAGCTGCCTCAGTCAGGCACTGAAATTGAATATCTAATTGAATATTGTATAAAATACTGTGGTGTCAGATGAGAAATAAAGCGGATCTAAAGTTTTTTTTTTACTAATTTCAGCCAATTAGGTTCACAATGATCTGTTAATTGCGCTTATCCAAATGGGAGCGCCATATAGGAATTGTGAACCAGATTTTGCGTTGAAGACTTTTAAAGCCATTGGGACATATCTGTTGCCTCTCATGTAGAAAAAGCGGGTGATGCCCTCAGCACTGTTTCTTGCTAGAGTAGTAGCACATTTGCGATGAGTAGCCCAGCTCCTGCTGTAGTAAAAATTGATCCCTAAGTATTTAAATGATTTGACCTCCTTAATGGGATTTCCCTGAATTGTCTATGAGGACGGTTTCCAGGATTTGGAAAAGACTAAGATCTTTGTTTTCCCATCATTCAAAGTTAACCTGTTGTTATTACAGTAGGTCAAACATTGGTGTAGAAGATGCCTCAGTCCAATTTGTGAACATGAGAGTAAGACAGCGTCATCTGCGTATAAAAGAACTGGAAAACGACGTTGACCAATTTTAGGGACATGTCCGTCAATTTCAAACAATGATGGAGCCAGGTCATTTAAAAGCAAATTAAAGAGTGAGGGGGCAAGGATGCAACCCTGTTTTATGCCTTTACGAATTGGAATTTTAGGGGTTAGATTCCCCTGTAGATTAAGTTTAACCTGACAACTGGTATGTGAATGTAGTTTTTTTATTTAAGAAAGCAATCTGGGATCTATATTCATTCTAGCCATCTTATCCCATAAGAGGTCTCTTGGAATGGAATAAAAAGCCGCCTTAAGGTCTAAAAAGGTAGCGAAAAGCTTATTGCCTGGTTTCCCACTGTATTTAGTAAAGACAGGTTGCTTACCTGTAACTGGTGATCTTCGAGTGGTCATCTGTGCATTCACACCCTTGGGATACACTGCGCCTGCGCTGAACCTTCTCGGTACCGATAGCTAGCAAAAAGGGATTTTCGCGCCTCTCCCAGGTCACGCGCCGACCCCACTGCGCATGACCAAGGAGGGGCACGCAGATCCCGCCAGTTCCTTCTGACCACCGCCCAACAGCCTTCAAAGAAACAAGATGAAGGGCCGAGAGCAGAGGGGAAGGAGGGCGGGTGGTGTGAATGCACAGATGACCACTCGAAGATCACCAGTTACAGGTAAGCAACCTGTCTATCTTCTTCGTGGTCTCTGTGCATCACACCCTTGGGAGAATAGCAAGCAATAACTCCAACCTGGAGGAGGGGCCGAGGCCCTACACCTGCGCCGTCTGCAAAATAGACCGACCCAACGCCACACGACGAGTAGACCGGACATCCAGGGCATAATGCTTCACGAAGGTGAGCGGAGTAGCCCAAGTCGCAGCGTTGCAGATGTCCTCCAATGGCATACCTCCCATGAAAGCTGTAGAAGCCGCTACCGCCCTGGTAGAGTGGGCACGAAGCTGACCTGGAAGAGGTTTCTTAGCCAAAGCGTAGCATAGCTTGATCACCTCCACAATCCATCTCGACAGCCTCTGGGAAGAGATCTTCTTCCCTTGGGAGGGCATACTGTGAGCAACAAACAAAGCTGGAGACTGGCGAAAAGACTTAGTCCTGCCCAAATAGAACAACAACGCTCTCTTAACATCCAGAGAATGCAATTTCCGTTCCTCTTCATTAGCAGGAGACGGGAAAAACGATGGCAGAACTATATCTGAGCGTAAATGAAATTCCGAAACAACTTTCGGTAAAAAGGAGATGTCCAAAGACAATGAAACCCCATGTGGGGAAAAACTTAAGTATGGTGGATCACACCTCAGAGCAGACAATTCGCTGACCCGACGAGCAGAGGTAATGGCCACCAAAAACGCAGTCTTGAGTGACAGCAATTTTAGAGAGCAAGTGGCCAATGGCTCGAAAGGTTTTCCCATCAAAAAACGCAAAACTAAAGCCAAATCCCAGGCCGGGGTTGGAGGACGACGGGGAGGGTACAGGCGAATAAGACCTTTACAAAACTGTTTCGTCTGAGGATGCGAGAAAACTGAAAACCCATCAACAGATGGATGAAAAGCTGACACCGCAGCTAAATACACCTTAACTGAAGAAAAACTGAGCCCCAAATCCATTCTGGACAAAATGAACGCAAAAACAGACCTCAAATCCACTGGTGGAGGGGATAAATTAGAGGAACTCAGGTACTGCAGGAATAAATCCCACTTCCTAGCATAGGAAGTTCTAGTAGACAATTTACGACAGTTCAACAAGACATCATTGATACGAGCGTCCATCACTGAAAGCGTATTTCCCACAGAGTCAGCTTGAGACTCAGAGGATCGTAGTGAAGGACCTGGCCCTCCTGAGCCTGGAGGAGATCCAACTCCTGCGGCAGGTGTACAAAGGATCCCTTGGCCAACCTCAACAGTGTCGGGAACCAAACTTGCCGAGGCCACCAGGGGGCTACTAGAAGACAATGGGGCTTGTCGTGTTGTATTTTCACCAACACCCTGTGAAGCAGCGGAATCGGAGGAAATAGGTACAGAAAGTTGTGAGCCCACGATATCAACAGGCCGTCCCCCAGTGACAGAGGGTCCAACCCCGCTCTGGAACAAAACATGGGACACTTCTTGTTGAATCGAGTTGCAAAAACATCGATGTGGGGATGTCCCAGACGTTGAAAAAGAGGGAGGAGATACTTTGAATTCAGCTCCCAATCGTGGTCCGATGCTCCTCCTCTGCTCAGGAAATCTGCTTGCTGGTTCAAAGTTCCTGGCAGATGGGCAGCTTGGAGAGTGATGTTCCAATGAAGGCACTCTTCCCATATGTCCATAGCTAGCCTGCAAAGGGATCTGGACACTGTCCCGCCCTGGCGATTGATATAAGCCATTGCAGTTGTATTGTCCGTAAATATTAACACAGCTTTCCCTGCAACCTGTTTGTGCAAGGATCTGAGGGCAAATTTTACGGCCAGCAGTTCCAGATAGTTGATGTGATGACGTTTCCAAAGGGGCTGCCATGGAGCACCCACACAAGTGTCGTCCGTATGAGCACCCCAACCCCACAGGGAGGCGTCTGTGGTGATCGACAT
>NW_015176457.1:406669-412743 GCF_001447785.1 Gekko japonicus | reverse complement strand
TCGGGGGTCTCGGGGGCATCAGATTCAGTGGGTACGGAAAAATTTGCACCATTTTCATTAAAAAGATTTTTAAAATATGAAAACCAGCTATGGGAGGAAATTGATGGTGATGAAATTAATTTCCCCCGAGAAGTGCCTGAAATTAAGGCCCAAAATTTCCCACAGTCGTTTGACAGGCTGAACGACCATCTTTCGGCTATGCTCCTGCAGAGTTCAGGGGGTTGGACTAGATGACCTCCAAAGTCCCTTCCAACTCTAACATTCTATGATTCTATGACCTGGATGGCCTGATCAATAGTTCCCACTGGTCCCTGGCAAACTGGAGCTTCTTGGCTTTGACTAAGTCTGACAGCTGTTGTTTAACAGTAAAGTATTCCTTCGGTAAGGAAGACTTAAGTAGGGAAATAAAACTGGAGACTAAATTATCATATGAAGATACCGCTTCAGTGGGGTTTGAAGAAGTCATAAGGGAGGAACGCAAGTCGATAATCACCTGCTCGGAGGCTAATAGCTGGACTCAGTGTGGTTACGTGACCAAATAAATCTAGGGAGGGACTCAAAGGATAAGTCATTAGCTGCAGGGGCTAAATCAGGTTCAAGATGTGTCTGAGGGGTAATTGAGAGGATTAGAGGGAAATGGTCACTCTCAGTGCGGGCATCAATATAGAACTGCTCTAGATTATTTTTGAAGGATAAAGGGACTAATAGGTGATCTAAAATGCTACAACCTCTAGTTGATGCAAAAGTAAATTCCTCACGGATATTCCTACCATGGGAACCATTTAGGACCAGTTTGTCAAATTGGATACAAAATTTAGTAAGGAGTATACCCTGTATAGAAATATTGATTTCTAAAGGTTTCATGCCTTCCCCTGGAATGTGTCTTGCTGATGCTCTGCTGTGCCTTGTTCCTGTTGAAGCCAAATGGCCTCAATAGCCCTGCCATATAACCCCACATTCTTCACACTTCCATGCTGACAGAGACCAGATGGGCTCTGCCAAGCATGTCAGAGAAGCTCACGTAGCTGAAGCATGTCAGAAGGCACATAGTCCATGGACTAGCTGGAATTTGGGGGTCACATGACTGCAGGTGTGGCCTTCAGAGCTCTAGCCATTCAGATGTTGCACCCATGGCAACTCACAAATTAGACACCCCTATGCCCACTCACAATTGGCTGAATGGCCATAGCTGATTGTGACTGGAATGACCCTATATCTGTTCAAACCCTATGGAGAGAGCTCTCTTCTCTTCTCCTGCTATGCTCTCTGTTACTCTGGTGTTCTGTTCACCTGAATGCTGTCCTGCCATGCGGTCGGTTGGAGGACAAAGGATTGCTTGGTAAGCCAAGCTCATGATTGGAAAAAGATGGACTTCTTGCTCCAAATCCCTTGGGGCTACTGGATTATCACAATGAAAATCTTGGACTATGGATTCCTGAAGTTGGTAATTATGCATACCTCTAATGTTTAGTTAGGGCCAAGAGCCATAGATTTCTTGTTTTCAGTAATCCTTGTAGTCTGTGCTAAATTCTGTGCTGAATAAACTTATCCTGGTTTTCTAACTTGTCTGATGTTGTAACTGGATCTCAAGGCTAAACTCCTGTGCCTACCTGGTCACATGCTACCTTTGTAAGATTAACTGCACAGCTCTGGATTGATTTGCTAATGTGTTAAGTCCCAGATGCCAACTGAGATTCTGGAGTCTCTAATCTCAGGCTGGTGAAGGACTAAGTTTAGAGATTCCTGGTGGCAAAGGTGTTTGGAATCCATAGAGGGTAGCCTACCTTTCTGGGTGTTATTGTTTAATGTACTGAAAAGTATAGGCTTGCCCCTCATTCCTGGACAGGCGTGAGGGCATTAGCTTATACATACCCACCTGATTAATGTGAGGGTCTTTGGAGGACCTGACAAAAATAAGGAAGTTTAGGAGGCTGATTTTTGTGGTACGGCTACTGTTGAACAGTAGCAAGCAGCAGGGCCTGGGTGAGTCATGCAAGTCACCCAGGGTTACTCCCAGGCCTGATTAATCCTCTCTCAAAGGCCAAAACAGCCCTGAAAGGGCCCTGCCCCTTCCCCCCGCCTTTTACTCAGAAAAACCAAGTCTTGAAGTCTAAAAATATCATTGTGGTTGCCTAGCAACAGTCACAGAGGACTTTGGTTTGTTTCTGTTATTTCTGTTATTTTGAGGGGTTCTAAACCGCCCCCCATGTTGTTGTTGTTTGTTTAGGGTTCACATTTTTCTGCAAACCTGCAGTTTTTCCTAGGGTTGTATAAAGATGTCTTCTCTGTTCATGGCTTCAGTCTTCAGATTTAAGTATCCACAGATTTGCCCAAGTCAATAATTAGATATATTGATGATATCTCAGTCACCAATCCCCTATAGGCCTGTATGGTGTGTACTGAGCAGCTAACAACCAATCAGGGCCCATGAATGGTTGAGGAAGCCAGATGGGAGGAGAGTGAGAGAGAACAGTTAACAACTGAGCTTGTATTCTTGAGATGAATATTGGCCTTCCCTCAAACTCAGGATTCTCACAGTGTGAAAGAGAACTCTCTTAAGAAACTACAAATAATTGTATAGGTTTTCTTCAGAAACTGAGCCCTGGGACAACCACACTCTCTTCCCATAGGATTCACTACACAGAAGTCACACTCTGATACTTATATAATCTCTTGGGACAGGTTTTCTCCCATTTAACACTGGAAACACAAACCCTGCCTCCACACATTCACTGTTTTAGCCTGCTTATGCACAAGGCAGACTCTGAAACAGGATCCCTCCAGTTTTTCTGTCTCTGAGGGTTCAGGCCCTGTTTGCTGACAGTGTAATAGCTTTTTCAGTCTAATCAACAGTTAGTATCTGAAACTTCATGCACCCAGCAAAACCTTGTGTAATCTGTAAATATTTTTAAGCCACATTACCGAACATCCTTCTTTCTACTATCCCTGGCAGTGAATAAAATTATTACTTTTTATCCAGTTTCCCTGATGTCTTATATGTAAGAACTGTATTTAAAATGTAAGATTCAGTCTGTCAGTAGAAGGTTGGAGTAGGGACTGCTCTGGTCAAACTGCATAGCATACTACCTCTATTTAAATGGCTTTTAAAACATCAAACTTCACACCATCCTATTGCCAAAACTTTTACTGTTGATTGTCTGTTTCCCAACTTTAATCCTCACATCTACACTCTTTTACCTAAACAGTTCTCTGGGAATCTATGGGATGTTCTTTCAGGTAAAGAGGTTAAGAATAGGTTGTAAGGTTGTAAATCATTAGTCTGATAAATGAGGAAAAGTGAGGGCAGAGCTCAATTTCTACATAAGAATAATAAGACAGATTTGTTTAACTGGTGTGTTTAACTACAGACAATTTAAAGTTTAAAAGAAAGAAAATCATGGCTATTTAAATCTTTTCATGCCGCAGCTGACATTTATAGCAACTGAATAAGATTAATCATTTTGCTCTCCAAATGAATCATGTTGAGTAGCTAATATTTAAAAAGTAATAAACTTTGGATTCACATTAATTAAATACTGAAGTTCTGATTAATGTTTTAGGTTCCTGCAGTCCCATAAAATGACAGCCTCACATTCCAGTATTATTACGATTATTTTGTAGCAAGGTAGGTTGAATTTTGCAATGATAGTGGATGATGGTCTTGCACAAAATCTTCTGTCAGTCACTGCATACTCCCTTAAAAGAGTAAATTGTATGAAAAACCAAAGAAAAATCAAAGGTCTTTGCATAAGTGCGAGCAGATAATTTATTTTGGATTCTAGAGTCACTGTATTGACACAAATTTAAAATGTGTCAATACCTAAGACACCAATCTAAGATATCAAATAAGATATCCAAAATTTCCCTCTGTCAGGCATAATCTAAATAAAATTATTTAATTGGGGCTTTTGTTTGACCTAGAGTAAAAAGTACTGTAGCACTTTAGGTGCTAGCTTTGTATTTCATTATGTATGTGTGAATAACTATGACATATCAGAATTGTTTTAGAGATTTTAATTTTACAAATTATCTATTAAACTTACTTGCCAAGAGTCTGCAACCTGGTAATTCAGTACACTACATTTTACACAGTACACAAAATGCATTTTTGAAGATAGGATAGAGAGGTTAATATTAGACACTAGAATGATTTATACTTTTATTACTATTAATATGTATTCTATGACCTTGGGCAAAATAAATATCCATGCAAGACAATGTTAAGAAATTCTCTTTAATTCATGATGAGACACTATCCAAGAATGCATAACAAGCCAAGGGTAATCTGAATTTTATCAGTCCTTCAGGTAGCAATCACAGCTTCCAGAACAGCAAGCATTATAGAAAGCCAATAGGCCATACCAAATGCTTTTAAAAGACCAAACAGTAAACCATATGTCATTGTAAAAAACATTCCAGGAATTGGCATTTCAGTCCTTCAACTGCCCCAATGCATAATACACTGGCTGTCAGGAGACTGATGAAATAATGCACTTTTATGAAGAGCATAACTCAATAAGCAACAAAATAAAAACATTCTGCCATACTACAATAATCTCCATTGTTTCTTCTGGTACAACTAATAAAACATAATTAATCAAGGACTTAAAATACACATTTAGGCATGATTATGGCATTCAGCCAGAATTAAGATTGCTGGGAAAAACATCAACAACCTCAGATATGCAGACGATACCACTCTAATGGCAGAAAGTGAAGAGGACCTTAAGAGCCTCTTGATAAGAGTAAAAGAGGAGAGCGCAAAGGTTGGCTTGAAACTCAACATCAAAAAAACTAAGATCATGGCATCCGGCGCCATCACTCCTTGGCAAATAGAAGGAGAAATCGTGGAAGTAGTGACAGACTTCACGTTCCTGGGATCCAAGATCACTGCAGATGGTGACTGGAGCCATGAAATTAAAAGATGCCTGCTCCTTGGGAGGAAAGCGATGGCAAACCTTGACAGCAATAAAAAGTAGACACATCACCCTGCCAACAAAAGTCCATATGGTCAAAGCAATGTGTGACGTCCTCCTTATTGGGAAGTACTAGTTTCACTTTAAAAGTGTTCTTTATTTTCTTTTACTGGGTATATACGGATACCACCAGAAAATTTTAAGGATTTCCAAACCTTTATGCTTTTACTTTTACTCTTATTGGTTAGGTAGACCGAGTTCAAGGCTTACAAGGGACTATGTGGTCCTGAGGAAGTATTTCTTTCAGAGCTGGTCTACTTGAATTAAAGAGGATTTATTGAAATAACTCATAAATGAGGGTAGAACAATGTAACTAGTAATGTGTAAATAATGAACAATTGCTTGGTGTATCACACAATCTTCTCCCTTACTGACAGGGATCTTTTCAGGTAACTTTGTATCACTGGTTTATCTTAATGCCATACAGGTTCACTGTCTCTTTCCAGTCTGTTATAACACCCAGACTTTACTATAACATTTCTTCACTTAAACTTCACGTTTTCCAAGACTTAGCCCTCAGATCTCTTATCCTTTCTCTCAGAACAACCTCAGCTGTTCTTAACTGCTTCAACACAGAAATATTGTCCTCAATAACATTATGATCACTGTTCCCAAGTGGTGCAATCACTTTTACATCTCTCACCAGGTCTTGGGCGTTACTTAGGACCAAATCCAGGATTGCCTCTCCCCTGGTAGGTTCCGTGACCATCTGCTCCACATTGAGATTGTCTAGAAACTCAATCTCTTTTTCCCGACTTGAACACATGGTGACCCAATCAATGTGTGGGTAGTTAAAATCACCTATTATGACAAAGTTATTTCGTCCAGCCACTATCTTTAATTCATTCATAATTTTATAATCCTCCTCTGTCTTTTGATCTGATGGGCAGTAAGAAACTCCCAGTGCTAAGCTTCCTTTTGGGCCCACTGGGCCCACTATTTCAACCCATAGCATTTCCAGAAGTGAATCCAATTCTCTTACCCTCTCAATCTTACTGGACTGCATACCCTCTCTGACATACAGAGGTCCCCCACCTCCAACCCTTCCCGCCCTATCCTTCCGATATAATATATAACCGGGAATCACCGTATCCCACT
>NW_015176457.1:401828-405374 GCF_001447785.1 Gekko japonicus | reverse complement strand
AGGCTCGTGCCTCTGGAAAAGTGCTGCCTTAAATAGAAGCTTCCCCTCAGCAGAGGGTGTGGCCAGCAGCTATGTAAATTCACCCAGTCACTCACTTACAATCAAACAATGACCCTTTCACACCCTATCTCAGGCAGCCAGGACTCTGCAACAACTCACAACTCACCCACACACTCCCAAACACAGTCCCCCACACAGTACCCCCTCAGCTAAATCACCTCAGCTGAAAGTAAGTAAAAAATACCACTCATCCCTCTAGCAGCTCTATCTCCTGCTCCTTCTCAGAGCTCAGCTGGGTCAGCTCTGCTTCTGGCAAGGTGCTTCCTTAAATTTGTGTATTTTTTCCAAACAGTGGTAATCCAGACTGCACTTAAATCCGCTTTTAAAGCTTTCCTTTTTTAAAAAAAAGCAACTCATGATACACTCAAAGTTACTATTAAATAAATAGTCAAAAGTTATGAGGAACTTAAAGCTGTCTGACTCTTGGTTCTCATTAAATTCTCGGGAGAATTTAGGGAGTTATGAAGACATTAATAATCTTATGCAATTAATCAAGGTAATACATCTAATATTTCTTTTATTTTGAAGGATGAAATATAATGTATGCTGGTAATTCTGCAGTGGCCTGACCTGCATGGGCCAGGCACAGACAATCTCAGAAACTGAGCAGGGTTGGCCCTGGCTAGTATTTGTATGGGAGACCATCAAGGGTTGTGACATGGAGGCTGGCAATGACATCTCTTGCCTTAAAAGCCCTATGGGGTTGTCATAAGTCAGCTGTAGCTTGACAGCAAATAAATAAATAAATAAATCGGTAGTTTCTGTTATAATTTGAGCTGGTTGCAATCCCTTTGACATTCTGACCAACTTGCATCTTGATTACAAAATGATGATAAGCTACTGGGAGCTGCTATGTTTATAAACCACCTGCAGTGGGTAACGCAATACAGTAGCTAGTTCTGGACCAATGTTCCCTCTAAGCTATGGAGTCTTGTGAGCAAAAATTCTACTTTGTGAGCTCCTGGCATTAAAGTTGTGAGCAAGCGATTGGGCTAAATTAGTTTGCTTTGGAGCCATCCTTCCTGAGCTAAGACAAAAATCTTTGAGCTGGAGGCTAAAAAACTGTGAGCTAGCTCACACTAATTCAGTTTAGAGGGAACACTGTTCTGGATCATAGTAGGTAATCCAGAGGTACTCTAGGGATTATGCCCTATCTATATATCTAATTCTTAACAGTCTCCTCTGCAAGTGGATATTTATTTCCACAAACAGAGGGCACTTTCCCCCAACCGGAGGCTGGCAAACCTAGGCCAAGCAGCACCCTCTGGGTGACTTGATACCACATGACTTGCATGATTCAACTAGGCCTGGCTGCTTGCTGCTGTTCAACAGCAGCCACCCTGGGAAAGTCAGTGTAGTATAATGGTCAGAGCTTCAGACAGGGTTTGTGAGACCCAGGTTTAGATCCCCATCTTGCTGTAGAAGCTCACTGGGTGATTTTAGACCAGTCACATACTTTCAGCCTAACCGACCTCACAGGGTTGTTGAGTGGATAAAAAGGACAGAATAATATAAACTGCTTTGGTCCCCACTGTGAAGAAAGACCATTGTTTCCCTCAGTAGAAGCTGCAGGGGGAAAGGAGACGGAAAGCAGAAGACAGATAAAGTTAGGTTGGCTGTTCGGTGGGAGAGATGCCAACTCCAGGTTGGGAAATTGTTGGATATTGGAGGGGTGGAGCCTGGGGATGGTGGGGATTGAGGCAGGGAGAGACTTCAGACAGAAGTCTCCAAAGCAGTCATTTCATCCAGGGGAACTAGTGTTGCCGACCTCCAAGAGAAGGCTGGAGATATCCTGGAACTACAACTGATCTCCAGACGACAGAGCTCAGTTCCCCTGGAGAAAATGGCTATTATGAAGGGTGGAGTTTATGGTATTTTAACCTGCTGAGGTCACTTCCAAGTTCAAAAGTCATCCTCCCAAGGCTCCACCCCCAAATCTCCAGCAATTTCCCAACATGGAGCTGGCAACCCTAACTGATCTCTGTATTTTGGCAATCTGTTGTGATTCTGGAGAGCAGCTGCCACCACTGCTGCTATGGGAGGGAGGAAGTAGGTGGGAGGCCGAGCTAGTGACAGGGGCAGAAAGCGTGATGACGGATAGGCATGGAGGGCGGAAGGAAAGAAAAGGGGTGGCAGAAAGGAGAGAGTGTGAGAGAAGTATGGGGAGAGGGGAAGAAGCAGAGGTGGAGGCAATGGGATAGCTGCTTCCACAAGTTTCTTGCAGGTCCACACTTGTCAACACTAATTAACGTCTAAGACTGTAATCTAAAAAGACTGGAATACCTTGAAAAGTGACAGTTCCAGATTTTTACATACTTGGCATTCAAACTGCCTAACACCATTGCTTATAATTTTGAAACTGTTCAGTATTTAAGCTTTACATCAAGGAGCTTGTGTCTGTATGGCAATCCAAGAGAGACCAGGTGTGTTTTCAATTCATAGCTACCCCTTTTATTAAGTTGTTAGCGAGGCTGCTGTAGGATACAGTGTCAACGACAACACTATTTACATCAGTAGCATTTCCTCATCCATATTCATATACTGACTTCATTTCACAACTCACTTTCAACATTGTAAGCAACATTATAGAATCAATGTGGTTCATGTACTTTGCATGGCAGTTTTGACCCAAGGGTGGAACAGCTACTTGCTTTTTAAAGAAACAAAGCTGACCCTACTTTCTGCAGTCCTGGTTTAGGGCACAAACACTGAATTAAGAACAGAGTTGAAATCTCTCATCTGTGTGCACCTTAAGAAATGACAAGTTAACACCTCTCAGACATGTTTATCACGGACAAGAGGTGATGAAAAAACAATCATACTGTGACACTATGACAGCAAGATTCTTTATGTTAAGTAATCATGACTCTGTTCAATATAATGGACATCCCTTATTTTATCACAGTAGGGTAGCTGTGTTTGTCTGCTGCAGCAAAATAAAAGAGTATCGTAGCACCTTAAAAACAATTTTTATAGCATATACAGAATCTTCACACCTTGTAAAAGGAGAACTCATTCAATATACACGAGTTCCTGCAACTCTATAATATAGCTCTATATAATACTATCTGTAATTCTTCTATAATGTAGAAGAATATATATAATACATAATCATGTTGATTATATACAGATAATCTAGAGAAGTGATAGTGGCTCTAGAGCCACATGTGGCTCCTATGCCACCATTCACCAATCTGGCTACTGCCCCCCATGTTACAAGTGGAGAAGGCCAATGCTCAGTAAGGCTTTTGTTAGTCAGATGGTTTTCACCTCGAAACAGCTGTCACTGGAGGGACTAGACAATAGTTTGCAACCTGGCCACAATAGGGTGGCAGTGGCTTTACTCTCTTTTCTCCACAGCAGCAGACCAATCTCTGTGCACTTTCGCAATTTCACTTTCCCATTCAACTAGCTGCCTCATGCTGAGGAGAGAGCAGGAAGGCAGCGAAGGAAGCTCTCTCCATACCCAGATTCCCAAGGTTCAGC
>NW_015176457.1:345907-401806 GCF_001447785.1 Gekko japonicus | reverse complement strand
TCAGCAGAGGTGAGGAGAAATAATTCTACATATGCAGAAGTACTGTGATAACTAAAAATATAGTTATATGTTTAATATTAATAGTTATATTTTATATTATTATACATGTGTGTTTGGTAGAGATGTCAACAGATGGCTGACACCCAGCAGGAGATGAGGGGGCAGGGACATCAGATAACATCCTCATGTGTGACATGATGTTACTTTCAAGGGAAACTCAAGGGAAACTCTACGAACTGATGGCAACTTTATGTTTTTTTTTCAGTTTTCACTTCCACTTACCTTTGGAAGTGATATCACATTGCCCAAAGGAATGATGGTAGGAAGTGGGGGGGGGTGAGAAGTCTCCCACCATAGTGAGAGGCCTAGGAACCCTAGTGTTTGGTGCAGTAGAACACTGCATGTACATTTTGTGGCTCTTTTGGTTGATGGTAACTGCAAATGTAGCTGTCCACAAGTCATTAACTGAACAACACTTAGATATTAAGCTAAAGGACAGTCAAGTAAGATAGCCTTTCAAACCATCCCCAGAAGTTACTAGCCTATAAAAATGTGAATTTGTTTATTCTTATTTGGCATCCACCTCTCCAAGTATCAAAGGGATTATAAAAGTTGTCAAGCTTGGTAATTAATCACAGATGAGTGGTTCTTTAGAAACCCAAGCTAAATATACCATAATTAAAATGCGCTTGTTTATCCTGAACAAAAGACCTGGATAATCAAATTTTGATAAATTTCATGGGGAACAGAGTTCCGAGAAATAGTTTTGTAGAGCTTGTCTGACTGTATTCATTTCTGGGCACTACATATTACCCGTCTCAGTGGAAAAAAAGAACAGCAAAGTTGTTTCCTTGCAACAGCTCCACAACAATACGGGAAACCAAGCCAAGTTCTGCAGTTGTCTTACCACCTGTGGGGCTTGGCAAAGGACCAAGATTGAAGCTTCAGAAGCATATAGATGACTATATCTTACACACACACAACCAAAATAAGCACACTGCAAATGTTCCCAAATATGCCTCTCACCTTGACAGCAAAGCAATAATTCTCAGCTGACCATAGACACTGAATTAACATCTTGTTTGAAAAAGAAATAATTAAGCTTACTTCCCCCTCAACCCCTCTCAGTATTGTGAAGCCAATAAAACTATGAGTATGATAAGCAAAATTCCTGAATAATTTTTAAAAGACTGATATGAAGGCATGGACCTCCCAGAATGTGAATGACACACCCTCACACAAACATATATATTAATGCGGATTGAATAAGAACATTATGCCTACCTTGCCTGCTATACTCATCTGACTCCCTGTGGACCAAATCTTTTACCCGGTTTCCATACAGTAATCTGGAGGAATCATGATCAAAAGCTTTCAAGGTTTCACTTGAACTGTAAGATTTCTGTGTAGGCACTCTGCACTCTTCGTTTTCTGCTGAAGAATTTGTGTAACGCCGTTCCTTGTCTCTTCTGCTCTTTGTCAGGGAGCAATAAGGTCTGCGTTCTTTCACATCCATGCTTCATTCCTTCTGTATGCACATCAGGCCAGGTTATTTGGAAGTATCCTCTACATTCAATTTAAGTCCACCTATAAGAGGATTTAGAAGATTATATAATATGTATTTATGTACTTATATAGCACCACATAAGTTCATATGCATTGGCAGCTATGTAATTACTGGAAAGTAAAAGCCTCAGTCAAACAACATAATGCTGACTTTTGGATACAATTGAGCTATATTTGACAGTGAGATCAAAATAGGGCACTTATTCAGCATTACAACCAGTAGATCAGTTGAGAAATCCCTGCCAACAACAGAATTACAGAACACACTCCTAAAGGTGCAATTTATCCAGCAGAGCTAATTTGCCCACCCATTCAAGACAGCAAGTAGACATGAGGAAAAGTTAGATACCATCAGTTCTTGGTGGACTCCACTTTCAGCTTATAAAATTGTTATTTAAGGAGGCTTATTTAGAGATGGGCATGAACTGGCTGATGAACTAAAGTTCATCACAAATTTTGGGCAGTTTGTGGGTTGTGAAGCAATTTTTGCAAAATGAAGAACAGCCACCAACTTTCACAAATTTTGATGCAGTTTGTGGTGGTTCATGAAAAACAGCTGAGTGGCAGGGAGCTCCCCTCCACTCAGCTGTTTGGTTTAAATGGTTGGGAGCCATTTAAACTACTTCTTTCAGCTCCCCACAAAAACCTGCGGGGAGCAAAAAGCAGGGGTTTAAACGGCTCTTAGCCCGAGGCTGGCTGGGGCTGGCGATCCAAGAAAGCCCCTTTAAACAGCTGAGCCATGGGTGCAGGCTAGGGTTTCCAGTCCCCAGTTGGAAATGGGGGGTCCCCTGCTTTTGTGGGCTCCTGCACGTCACCAGCCAGCTGGCTAGTGGGAGGAAATCCCCCCCCAACAAAAGGTGGCACTCTAGATTTTGGGCAAAACTCTATGGTTTGAGGTGGATTTTACTATAGTGTTTTGCCCCAAAACCAAGAGTGTGGCCCCTAACCTGTCTACATCACCTGGAAGTAATGTAGGCACAGTGCGTGATGTCAGCATGTCAGGGGCTTACAGCTCCTGGAGCATCCCACCCATCCCCCCCCCGCTGGCATCTCAAAGGGACCTGGCAACCCTGGAGCAGGCTGCCCCCATGGCTCAGCTGTTTTCAATCTAAAAAGCATGGGCAGCCTGTTCCTGCAGTTCAGCTGTTTAGAGCCCAAAACAACTGAGTCATGAGAGTATGCTGCCCTTAACAAACCCAGTTCAGTTCATATGCAAGCTGACTGGGTCCGTTGGGTTCGTTGTTTGGTTTGTGGTTCGCTCACAAACTGAACTGCATTTTTGGAGTTTGTGCCCATCCCAAGTCTAATTCAGAAACTAGGAAAATGCTTTTATATTTCCTGTTACCGCCACTTTTTCTTTGTTGGCTATAAAGTATGCAACCATTTATTTTGTAGTTTTTGGATTAACTCCTTCTCTTTTCCTGATGTTCACATTTAACAGAGTGCAGTCAAAGTGAAATTTTAATATCAGCTGGACACACTGATCCTATGTGCTAAGAAAATCACATTATCTTGCATTAACATACAATTCTGGGCAAACCTTCTTTCATGTAACAGAACTGGTATAACACCCAACAGCATAACAACTGCTTGTATATATTTCCACATGAGCATCAGTCTCATATAGCTTTAGGACTGGACAAATGTGTTTTTGCACTGAGATTTTAGAAATACAACTTTATGAGCATTGTGGAAGGAAGGATGTTTTTCTTCTTCTCTTGTGACCCAATGAAGCTCACCGGCAGTAGATGACAAAAGGAAGTAACATATAGAATTTACCACCAGAAGATGTGGTGATGGCCCCAGCTTAGTTTTTAAAAAGTATGATACAAATTCACAGAGCATTCACATACCAGTGACTTCAAACCATTATAGCAAAATGGAATTTTCTTGTTCAGAAAGCAGTATGCATTCCATTACATTTTCTGGCAAGAAATAACAGAGTGGTCAATACCCTTCACACTATGCTTGTGACCACCCAGAGCTATATGGGTGGTGGTAGCTAGAAGTACATGAAATTAAGCAAACTCTGGAGCATGATGGAAGACATGAGGGCCTGGCATGATGTGGCCCATGGGGTCGTGAAGAGTCAAACTCGACTGTGCAACTGAACAACAACAACAGCTGGAAGTAGAAGACTAGCCTAGATACCACTGACCTAGCAGTGGTCAAGGATCCCTTGATCCAATAAAATCTGTTGTGGTTTAGAAACACTCCTAGATTGTGTGTGTGTGTGTGTGTGTGAGTGTGTGTGTGTTTGTGCATGTATAAATATTGGCACTGGGTGGGGACAAAAATTAGAAATAATTTCTAGATTCATCAAATGAATATTTAAGATGTTATATCTGATGGAACTTTCTGTTTAAGGCATTTGAAATATGCCACTTAATTACTGTACAAAGCTAAGGAATGGAAGCTAAGGAATGGAATACATGGAACTTGCATGTATTCCATTAAAATTGTGTGGATTTTTGTGGATAAGAATACTTATTTGAAGCCTATATATGTTCTTTGCAATAATAATTTAAAAGCCATTTATTACCATTGCCAGTTCTTGTAATTTTATCGTGGCTGTATAATTTGCTTAAATGTAAAAGCTCTCCAGATTGTAACACCAATCCATTTTAACTGGGGGAAATGGGGCTGGATCAAAAACTGCTGTTCTTGCAGTAATGGGGAAGGGAACTGGATGTTTGTTGGGTTTTTTTGCCAGTTTCCCTCTGACTCCAGAACTTTACTTCAATCCACCATGCTCTGACCCTCCGAGTTTAAATTTCATGGGGAGGAAGGCAGTGAGAAAGTCCTGATCCACAACCTTCATTCAGCTCACAACACCGTAGTCCTGGTATATAATCAATGCAATGGTGCAGAGTGTGTACATCATTACAGTATTTCTTATAAGTTAGAAAGCAAATATTAAACAGGTATTAAAATTAAAACATTTTTTATAAACAGCTTTGCCATTTTCCCCCCTCTAATGCATAAACCAACCTCAAGATCTGAGGACTGAAATCCCTGATTTTAGCTCACTGCTGTTATAGGTAATTTTTTCCACTGTCTTTGGGAGGTAGGACAGAATGCCATC
The DNA here is from genome assembly GCF_001447785.1 of Gekko japonicus. NCBI lineage: Eukaryota > Metazoa > Chordata > Lepidosauria > Squamata > Gekkonidae > Gekko > Gekko japonicus. Next base: position 397,155 of record NW_015176457.1, on the reverse strand, counting down.
TCTTTCCTCAGTGCTTCTTTCTGTTTAAGGCATTTGAAATATGCCACTTAATTACTGTACAAAGCTAAGGAATGGAAGCTAAGGAATGGAATACATGGAACTTGCATGTATTCCATTAAAATTGTGTGGATTTTTGTGGATAAGAATACTTATTTGAAGCCTATATATGTTCTTTGCAATAATAATTTAAAAGCCATTTATTACCATTGCCAGTTCTTGTAATTTTATCGTGGCTGTATAATTTGCTTAAATGTAAAAGCTCTCCAGATTGTAACACCAATCCATTTTAACTGGGGGAAATGGGGCTGGATCAAAAACTGCTGTTCTTGCAGTAATGGGGAAGGGAACTGGATGTTTGTTGGGTTTTTTTGCCAGTTTCCCTCTGACTCCAGAACTTTACTTCAATCCACCATGCTCTGACCCTCCGAGTTTAAATTTCATGGGGAGGAAGGCAGTGAGAAAGTCCTGATCCACAACCTTCATTCAGCTCACAACACCGTAGTCCTGGTATATAATCAATGCAATGGTGCAGAGTGTGTACATCATTACAGTATTTCTTACAAGTTAGAAAGCAAATATTAAAGAGGTATTAAAATTAAAACATTTTTTATAAACAGCTTTGCCATTTTCCCCCCTCTAATGCATAAACCAACCTCAAGATCTGAGGACTGAAATCCCTGATTTTAGCTCACTGCTGTTATAGGTAATTTTTTCCACTGTCTTTGGGAGGTAGGACAGAATGCCATCTCTTTCCTCAGTGCTTCTTTCTGTTTAAGGCATTTGAAATATGCCACTTAATTACTGTACAAAGCTAAGGAATGGAAGCTGCCAGTTCTTTTGCAAAAAGACTATTACAATGAATACACAGTACATCAGTAAGATGTAACAAGTTCTAGTTCTTTCTTGTCTAACAAAAAAACATAAAACAAAGGTTCTTTTAGATCTATTCACCTACCACTATTTAACATATTTAACTTGTTTAAATTAAAGCATGTCCCTAAACTGAGTCACAGTATTTACACTCATATTTTAATTTGAAATTCTAAAAAAGGTAGACCTTTAATCATCACATCTTTTCATTTTTAGATTATAGAAAGCTAAGATGTATCTTTTCTAATATGAATCCCAGGTTTCTATACATATGGAATACGTATGTTTAATACAGGAACTGTCCCTTTGAAGGAACTTCTGTCTATAAATGAAAAAAAAAGATAATTTCAGATCTTCCAGGGATAAAAAGCTTTTCTTAATGTCAGAAAGTGTGGAGCTTTTGTTCAAATATAATGTCATAGGTAGTGACAAAAAACCATTGTCAATATCAACTTTAAGGATTTTACCATTGGTACCATTATGTGACTTTCATGATCAAATGGAACACAAAATTAATTTATCATTTGGTTATTACTTTCTACTTTTGCATGTATTTCATTATCTGAGAAAGACACATTAATAACTTCTACATCTCCATATAAAGTCTGATATTCATACCCCAGAGCCTGTCATTTGAAGACTGCAATTAATAAGCCTATTTCTTAGTTATTTTTACATCATTTAGAGTCCACCATTGATACATATAATGTTATGTTACATATAATGTAGACATTTCCATTGTAAACTATGCCAAAATATAGTATTAAACACTGAGGGTGAGAATAGTTTAGTTTGGGGAGTCTTTAAGTGTTCAAGGGTCTGTAGCATTTTTACAGTCTTTATATGATAGCTTAAGGTTTTTTTTAAAATAGCATTACTGTGCACAGCTTAAAAACGACAATGATTTAATCTATGCTGTAGTGTTAGCGACTACTGATCTCCTTCTCACAGAAGTCAATGAATTCAATACACTTCAAAGGCAGTTTTCTGGGTTATCTATTGCCTCTCCAGGCTAAGAATGAGAAGGTTAGAAGTTACAAGCTGTTTAATGGAACTGCATTATTTGAACATGTTGGCAGCAATTATAAATTTATCATAAACAATAATATGCAAAAGAAACTGCATTTTTGCATAATGTATATGGAACTTCATATAAACAAATATTAATTTCATGAAATGCTGTTTTTCTGAAACACTGTGTTCCTGAGACAGTACACTTGAGGTATCTACAGAATTATACCTTTACTAATTGTCTCTGCAATATTTGTGCTGCAGAATAAATAGAGTGCTGCAGTCTGTTTATAGTATTTATGAGGGCTGGGGGGTTCTTTGTTAAACCCTGTACACACTTCCATCTTCTCAGTCAGCTAGGAGCCGCTGAAAGTCTGGGATAAAAGGGATCTGCTTTATATACAAGAAAGCCCAGAATATGGCGGCAAGCTCTGAAGCTGCTGAGTTAGCGTTGTTGCCATGGCAAAACCCAAATTACACAGGCTCCTTAGTGAGTGCTTCCTCAGGCAATTCATACCAAGGAATAAGCTATTGCTAAGGCTGGGTGCAGAAGGTGCTTCTTTGCACTCGCCATTAAGATTACCAACCTCAGGGTGGGCCTGAAGTTCTCCTGGAATTACAACTGATCAGCTTCAGAGGGCTGACTGTATGTCATCATATCCCTGCCAAGCTCTTTCCCCTCTGGACACTCTGCCCTCCCCAGGCACCAACCCCCAAATTTTCCAATTTGGATTTGGCTCCCCTACACCTTCAATGCTGCTTTTGCAAGATTGAGGTAGGAAAAAGTAGTCATCTTCTTTGTTTCCACTTGTGGGCAAATGAGAGAATGTCCACAAACTGTACATGTGACTACAAAAGAAAATGTATGTCTGTATGCTAAATTTAAACTACTGATATCGGCTCACTATTCTTAACATTATAAAAGGCCAGTGGCAATGTATGGGTAAAGTGCAGCCAACCAAATGCCTCTCATAATTTATAAATTTCACCTGGACATTTATAATGGCAAAACTGGTAACTCTGTATTTAAAAACAAAACAAACAAACAAACTTGCAGGACAAGTGTTTCTAACAAATTCCTGATGTACGCTTTTCTGCTTTATACCATATTGTTGTTGTTTTTTTAATTTTTTAGAAAACAAAGCAAAGATGTGAAGAGGATACAGAAATGAAAAAGGGGTTGCATATCACAATTACGTATATAAAAAATAATTATGTGACACAGGGTATATGAAATTTAAAAAAATTCTATGATCCAGTATTTTTCTTTCTTTTACCTACAAAAACAGACGATCTGTGGGAGTGAGACAGGAGCTTTTTTGTTTCAAAATTGACAAGAAGCTGCCAATCGGCAAAGCAGATTATTGTCCCTAGGGTTGTCTAAATGGGTGGATTTGTATGCATAATTCTTTCAATTTTGTTAGCATTTTGTTTCCATTTCCATTTTGTTAGCATCAAACCGTACCATTTTGGTTAGCACACAAACTGACAGACCCAGAACAGTCTGCCAGATTTTACCGAAATCTATAGGCAAGAATGGGGGTGGACTGGTGAAAGCAACTTGAGACTGGCCACTATTGTTACCCCTAGGACCCCTTTCCCAGATGTGTGCTGTCACACATCAGAGGCTTCCAGCTCTACTCTTCTCTTCCAGAACCAGCAAACTTTCTTACTATTTCCTTAGGACCTTTGGAAGCTCTGCTTAAAGGTTCCCTACACTGAATCTCTGGTTTATCTAAACAGACAACATGCTCTGCCCAGCTCAGTAGACTGAGTTGCTTCTCTTGGCTCTCTCCTTTTCTGTTAAAAACTCTCCTTTCCCCCTCTGGTGTAGTGGTTAGGAGTACAGACTCTAATCTGTGAGAATCAGGTTTGATTCCCCACTCCTTCACATGCAGCTGCTGGTGTGACCTTGGGTCAGTGGCAAGTTATTTCAGAGCTGTGCTCTCAAGAGTAGTTCTCAAAGGAGCTCTCTCAGTCCCACCTACCTTACAGGGTGTCTGTTGTGGGGAGGAAAAGGGAAAGGAGATTGTAAACTGCTCTGAGACTCCTTTGGGCAGTGAATCTCTTCTTCTAATCCCTCTCTCCCACTTCTCTCTCATGGCCATTCCCTTGTGCAGAAATCTCACTCAGGCAGCGATATGGTTCTCTTTCAGTTTCTCTCCTCTCATGCAACTCTTCATATGCATGTCCTTCTGAGCAAAACAGTTTGCTTGAGTACTTTTTCAATTACCCCTATATTTCCCTCAATAAATGCTAAACCTTGCTTTGGAAAAGATCTGATTATTTCATGGGTACTGGGAGCCTGAGGCACTTTGAGCTTGCTTGCACGCTATCCAGGTAAAGATCCCCATATCACATATTAGGCTCCTCTTAAGTATTAGTTTTACAAAGTAGCCCGGCTGTGGAAGCGGGAAAAGTGTTCCTCCTGACACTGAGCTTAATTCCCCCAAATTGGTTACAGTTCTGGATGAGTATCCCTAACCCAATTTAGAGAGTCTGCATACATGTGAAAGGGAGCATATGTGGTAACACTATTTATGACTGAATCCCCTGTGACAACGTTAGCACACCAAGAAAGGAGCTAAGGCATGTAGAAGAGAAGAAGAAGAGATTGGATTTATACCCCGCCCTTCACTTGGAGTCTCAGAGCGGCTTACAAACTCCTTTCCCTTCCCCTCCCCACAACAGACACCCTGTGAGGTGGGTGGGGCTGAGAACTCTGACACAAACTGCTCTTTTTCAAGGACAGCTGTGCCAGAGCTTGTGACTGACCCAAGGCCACATCAGCAGGTGCAAGTGGAGGAGTGGGGAATCAAACCTGGTTCTCCCAGATTAGAGTCCGCACACTTAACCACTACACCAAACTGGCTCTCAATGTAAAACTTCAGAAGAGTCCATACTTTTGCTACCTTCTATACAGTTCATGGAAGTCAACTTTGGTTTCTCTTGTTCTTGATCCCAGCAATTGAGTTTTCTTCCCCATGCCAGCTTGCACTGGTGCACGCACAAAGACCTGCCTGCCTATTTGTGTGCCCTGAGCTCTGACACATTGATCAAACCAAGTCTCATGCCATACGTTCACCTCTCTGGACTTACTGCCTAGGATTCCTCCTGAATCACTTGCTAGGCGTCTACCTATTCCCAACAATTTCCTGACATAGAAAAGGATAGATAATATTTACCCTCCTTTTTTTTTTGCCTCCTGTCTCTACCCCACTTTATTCTCGTTCCCTTTCTCTTATACTCTATGGCACACATTATTCTGTGGGGTAGTTACTAGAAGGCTCAAGAATCAGGTACTGATAGGTTATGGCATTTTTGTGCTGAAAGGTACTAAAGTATTGTTCTGAGTGCTTGCCTGTAACCCTGATTCTCTGCAATTCTGATTATTTCAGCTTCTTACAGCCTTCATCTTCATTTCTCAGCCTGCTCTGGAGGTCTGTCACTTTTCATTTTGATCCTAAATATATGAGCACACAAGTATTCAGTTTTCTCCATTTCAGCCTGGAACCATGTCCTGTTCACATGGTCAAAGAAGGGTGTACATGTGCTGCCCCAAGCCCAGTTAGTGACAGAGTGTCTCAGAGAAGACAAGAAAAGGTATGCAAAAGTCTTTGCAAGTGACATTCAGCTCACAGAGTTACTTAGTAGCATGTTCATCACTTGAAAACTAAGCCAGTTAAGTGCTGCGTCATGGAGAAAGACAAACATCTAACATTTAGAAATTCAGGGTTTTTTAGAGGACTGTAGTAAAAAAAAGTCTGCAGTATTCTCGATGTTTTTAGTATGTTTAGAATAGTACAGAACAGGACTTGAACTACAAAGTGTATATTTCTGCTAAATTTAGGAAAATATTTGAAATGAGATTTTCAGTCAGCAAAGCAGGTCAAAAAACAAAATGTGCTCCTGGCTTTTCAATGTTGAATTTCTTGAAAACATTTTTCATATGTGCATGCGTGTGCTTGCGGGCGTGTGAGTGTACCTGGAGGTCATGGTGACCACTGATGACTGACCCCTACTGGGGGCATGGAGAATATTCAGAGAGGTGGCTGAATAAAGCCTGCCCCCACCCCCCACATTTCAAGGCAGTCTCCCAGTCAAGTACTTGCCAGAGTTGACCCTGCTTAGCTTCCAAGATCTGACGAGATCAGGCTTGCCTGGGCTATCCAAGTCTTGAAATCACTTTTAAAACTACTTTCACTATCACAATGCTACTTCATTGTTGTATAACATTTTCACTTTGTCATATTATGACCCTCAGAACCAAAGCCTTTTCCCATTTCATCAAGAAATCAGTCCTTTGTCATCACAGTAAATGTACAGCAAACAAACTGCAAATGTCAGAATTGAGGATGTACCTTTCCAGATATCAGATCATGTTTCACAGCCTAACATTAGGGTAATAACTGCATTATACAAACTTTTTTTAAAATAAAATTTTAAAATTATTTTTACACAAAACAGACAGAACAAACGTACAAATGAGAGTAATCTCAACACCATTATATCTCTTAAGCTGCCTCATAGATAAGTTTCTATTTATCTACCTTTCTACCAAAAAGCCATAAAATTTTGCAACTCTATACTTTGTCATTAAGAATCTTTTACTACTTAAGCATTATCTAAGCTTTCCGTTATAATTTTCTATTAATATAAATTTAAGTATACCTTGGAGTTTCATAAACAGATATGCTCATATACAGGTTTTCTTATCATTCTATAATTTTTTTAAGTGGTCTCTCATTGCATAGCTGTGTTTACACTGATTTAGTGCTTTTAAAGAGGCTTCCCTAACCTCTCTTACACACTTATAGTTACTCAACTAAATAATACAATTTGACCTTCTACATTTTGCCTTTTGCCAAGAGTTGCTAAATATTTTGGTTTCATCAATAAGTGTATAAAATCTTACTCCTATCTATTACCATCTTTATCTAAGAAATTTAAATTGATCTTCCCAATCAAGTTCCAACATCACAAATCTTAATCAGTTGCCATATAAAAGGGTTCCCTAAACGAGCCCCCAACACTTATAATTATCCAATCTTAATAATACAAATTTAAACTTCTACCATTCTTAAATCATCTTTTATCAGGAATACCTAGTGGTTTTAATTTCATCTTCCACTGAATAGGTTTAACATGTAGCAATGCTCTATAAATATACAAATCCAAATTCCAACATAGCTAGACTTAATCAGTTACCATACAGAAAGCTTCCCAATCCCAGCCTCATTTATAAAACTGAAATATTTTTTCTTTTTTTGGTTTGTTCTCTTCACTAATGCCTTAGCTCTATGTCTCTTGTCTATATAAGTGAAAAGGCATTCTTTTAAGACTCTCCATATATATTCAATCCTGGCAGTTGAGGATTCCATAAATTCTGTTGTATCTTCTCCCTGGAATACTTTTTCCTTCATATCTTTGAGGATTTCAGTGTTTGTCTGACCTTTAAAAGCTCTGTTAAAGTTTTCTGCAGAATTTTTTCCTTGTTTTGGTGTATACGTCACTCTGCAGAGTTTGTCCTCTTGCTTGTAAATTTGATCTGTACCTTTAGAGTCAGCTGCTGAGGTTCCTTTGTCTTAATTGTAATTTGTGTTGAGGTATTTTCCCTTTTGTCTTGTGTTAAACCAAACACTTTTTCAACAGCTAAACTGACTGTGTCGTAAATTAAGCATTTGAGCTCTCTTGTGCACTCATTTTAACACAGTATCGAAAGCTAGCTCAGGCCCCGGTCACACGGGGGAAAATGATGCGGCCAAAGTGCGGCTTTTTAAGCCACACCAAAAGAGACACATGGCAGTGGGATCAGACAGATCCCCTGAGCTGCCGCGCAGTTGCTCTTTCTACCAGATGCCGGGGGGGAAGCCACGGAAGGGAGAGCGAGGCAGCCGACTGCGCATGTGTGCGCATGCGTAGTTCTGCCGGGAGCCTCAAATGCTCCTGAAGACGGGCGCGCCGGCGATCCCACAGCCGCGTTTGCTGTGGCGTTTCAAGTAGATACTGCTCTTTTGTAGGTTCTTTTTTGCTGCGCGTTATCGGCCAGAAGGGACGGATTTGGGACGGGTGTGCGCCGCTTCCCAGATGTTGCGGTGTGATCGCGCCCGTTTGCTGCGCCCCCGATCCGTCCCTCTTGTGGGGCTAAACCTCCCGTGTGACCGGGGCCTCAGTCAAGCAAAGCAAAAGACTATTGTTTTTCAATAGTCCCTAGACCACTGACAACATTTGAAGATAGCTTCTCCAGCAGAGTCATTAACCACCAGGAATCTTTCAACATAGGTCAGCTATTTTGCAGTTGAAGAATGGAATCTGCGCACTATGAAGTTATATTTTCAACAATAAGACTGATGTTATGGTAAACTGTTGCAAACCCAATGATTCAGTTTTAAATGTCTCTCTTTCTTTCTTTCTCAAGGAAGATTTGTGGTTCTTTCATTGAGATATATTCTCTGTTAAAGTTATTTAGTCATTTTTTAAAAGCTGTATATAAGCCCCATGAATCGTTTAAATCCAGAAGCTGAAAAGTAACAAGAAAATCCAAGGTTTACACAGATCTATAGTCCAAGAAAAGATACTAAGAGCTCAGGTAACAGCCTTTATATCCTTTTTGCCCCAAAGGAGTTTTAGTGCAGGTTCCCCCCCCCCAATTAACTCATCCTCGCCGCTGCAAAGTGGAGGGAGGGGGGAAATTTCACCCTTCCTTTCCTTGTCTTTTTAAGATTTAAAGGGGAATAGGCAAACGATCATTGAGTTCTTTAATGTTGCTTTAGTACTTATGGTAAGAATCTTCATCAATGTTACAGATGAGGCTCAGAATTACTCTCATTACAAGCGGCTGATCACTTCTTTGTGCTCAATGGCTTCCAAAGAGCACTCTCTCACAGTTCCCCGCTTCAGGACGATCTGGGGTCTACTCGTGCACCGCCACTAGGCTTGCCAAGCCCCCGCTGGGGGCGGGTAAATTCCCGCCCAGGAGGCCCGTTACCCACCACCAGCGGATTGGGCCCCAGGGGGAACTCCACCCCCTGCCGAAGGGCGTCCCCAGCGTGATGATGTCACCCGGTTGTGACATCATCACACTGGCCACGTTGTGGGGGGACACCCTGTGAATCGAGGGAAAACTCGATGGTTTTTCCTCAAGTCACGGTGCCCCGCCCCCAACATGGGCAAGGTGATGACTTCACTTCTGGTGACGTCGTTGTGGTGCGCACGCGGGGAGACTCCCGAAGGAGCCCGGAATCCCCCCGCTTTCCAGGTAAGTTGACTTGGCAACCCTAACTGCCACACGTGAGAGCCCCCGGATCAAGTCCTCTGCAATAAGCCCCCCTCCGGGAAGACTCATTGGGATTTGGAGAAGTCTAGACCCCCCTAAAGGACCTGGAGATTCGGCGTTTCCATGCGAGCTCTCCCGGGAAACGCCCGAAGGCAAAGCACCACAAACCGAAAGTCCATTATACAAACTTAAAGGAACAGAATTACTCTAATATAATACATTTATCTGAATTTTTAGAAACATAACAGAATTAAAACTACTTTATGACATACTAGTAAAGGTTTCCCTTGCTGAAAAGCCAGCCGAATCCGACTCTAGGGGGCAGTGCTCATCTCCATTTCCAAGCTGAAAAGCCAGCACTGTCCAAAGACGTTTCCGTGGTCATGTGGCCGGCATGACTAGATGTCGAGGCACACGGAATGCTGTTACCTTCCCACCGAAGCAGTACCTATTTATCTATTTGCAATTTCTTGCTTTCAAACTGCTAGGTTGGCAGGAGCTGGGACCAGAGACAGGAGTTCATTCCGTCATACGGCACTCGGGTCTCGAACTGCTGAACTGCTGACCTTCCAGTCTGCAGTTCAGCGTCTTAACCACTGAGCCACCGCAGACCCATTATGAAATACATGAAAAGGTGTGTGTATATGACATACTACATACACCTTTTTCTTCATTTTCAAGTCATATTGCTCTCTTAAGTAAAAGTTTGTAGATTCCTACATAGCTGTTCTCCACTTGACAAAATTATAGTTTAATGTCTCTTTATTGTACAACCAATCAAGTCCTCAAAGCTGTACTAAATAAATGAGACTGACAACTTTAAAGCACGTTTCAGACACTTATTTGTGCAAATCAAGGATTTTATGTATGGACCAAACCTTCCAGGTCATGATAACTGCAGAACAAGTTATATTCCATTTGTAATATTCTGAGGGGACCAATTCCTAGGTATAAAAGTCTAGGTCAGTGAATCTCCTTTAAAATTCATTCAAATGAGCTTTCCTTTTTTGTTTTTCAAACCATTTATATCAATTAAGTTATCTTGTTTAGTAGTGCACTTTGTATCTGTTGTAATGCACTCATGGGATGGCCCTTAAAGACAATTAGGAAATTTCAGTTAATGTAAATTCTGTCAGCTGATCTATTGTCAGGGGAAGGCTGTAGGGGTCAAAATAGGTTGTATACCTATTTTGTGATCCTTGCGTTGGTTGCCTATTGGTTTGTGATGCAATTCAAAGTACTGGTGGTTTCCTTTAAAGCCCTTCATGACCTGGGTCCCATGTACCTGAATGAACCCTTCTTCTGGTATGAGACCCTCTTTCTGATGATTGTTTCAATATTGTTGCTTTTTAGTATCACATTTTTGAATGGTTGGCATTGTTACCCACCTTTGAGTCTTAGTTATCTGGAAAAAAGGTGAGCATACAAGTGTTTTAAATAAATAAATAGTTCACAATGAAGCTAGAGGTCAAATGCAAATGAAGGCTGGCATGCATGTCTCCAGTTCGATGTAGAACTACAGATGCCACAAATGCAGGTGCCTCTTATTGATCAACAGCTGAAGCTGCAATGGCTGGGACATAATTTAATAGGGTACAAAAAAGCTGAGACCCTTAAGTTCCCCCTATCCTGCCCAGTAATAGATAGTCATACACGGGGGGCCCAACTACTTAACTAAACTACTTTGGACTTGGGCATGATATGAACAAGTTAGTCATTAGTGGCTGCTTTTACACACATAGGATAATACACTTTCAGTGCACTAATCAATTGCTTAAAAGAGGATTTTCCTGTTTCACACAGGGAAATCCACTTGTAAATGACTGCTAATGTGTATTGAAAATACATTATGCAGTCTGTGTGAATGCAACTTTTGTTTTGATTAATAAAAATTCCTAATACAGTAATTACCTACAAATATTTATTATTCAGCGCTTCATAGTGAAGATAATATAATTTTATGATAATTTCCCTTGTAAACCACCTTGAGCAGGATTCTAGAGAGATGGAATATAAATTGTACTTGTTGTTAAGAGCAACATACAGTTACTTCTCCTATCAAATATGTTTAAGTCAAATGAAGAGAACACTAACTAAGTAGACCAATACAGCACAAAAAGTTTCTAAAATGCTCATACTTATTGTAACTACAACAACTTAATAAGTACTGACACACTACATTATTGAATTTTCCAGCTCATAACTTACTTTATAAGCATTTGTCATCTGAACTTTTAAAGGATGCTTAAGATTTCCAGTGGTGCTAAACCAAAATTTATAGCACAATCTTATGCAGAGTTGCTCCAGAGGTAACCCCAGCAACTTTATTGGGCCTTAATTAATGACTAAATAAAAATGCTACAGAATCTTCAGCTCATTCTATCTATAGTTCTGCTTACTAAAATAGAAATTAAAGTGTACAAGAGGAAACTGAGAGGTAAAATAATGGTTTTAATTTGTTGATTTTTGAAACAAAAAATTCTGTATGGGTTCCATAGGACTGTAAATATATATTGTAGCATATATTTTAATTGTTGTGATGTACATTAGGCTTTAGGGTCATGTTATTGAGTGTTAACTGAAACATCCAGCTAGAGCTTTAGCATGCCTGCAGGCCTTTTAAATTGCTAAGGAAAATTACTGCGTTCACTTAAGAACAGTAGTTCCACCCCAAAATTCCCTCAAGGATTATTACAGTCTATCAACATAATGCCAGTTTCATCTACTGCATATAAACACTCGTAATATCCACGTCATACATATAATTCTTCCTAGGTACAGCAGCTGTAGAAGAATAAGAGGTTCAATCCGTTAAAAATGGTTAAACTTGGAGTACAACTAACAATAGTTTACAATGTTGATTCCTAAAAAAAAAAGACAGAAAACCACACAAACCCAGAGAAAAGTAAATTTTAAAAGACATTAGAGTCATATATGCATTAGTGACTATGGGTTAAGGTTGCCAGGTACTCTGCTCTCACTGGCAGGGAGTGGGAGGGAGCTTTCTGGGAGTGGGGGGCAGGGCAATGTTGCCACATGTGATGCCCCCAACATGATGACATCACACAGAAGTGATGTCATCACACTGGAGAGTCATACTGCGATGCTCTAGTAATCTGGGCAAAACTCTATGGTTACCATAGAGTTGTGCCCAAAATACCAGATAATCACCGTGCAACATCCCCGGAGTGATGTCGTCCCTTCCATGTGATGCAATCACGCTGGGGACATTGCACTGGCTTGTGGCAGTTGGGGTGGGGCTTTCCCCCACCGGTCAGCTGGCTGGTGGCAGACAAAAGCCCACAAAATCAGGAGATCCCCATTCCCACCTGGGGGCTGGCAACTCTACTATGGATTGCATCCTAAGACTCTTTCACTGACTTTGCAGTCTCTTTAGAAGATCTATACCCTTTCCTTTGGCGTGAATGAGAGTCTTCACTACTACCTACTTCCTTGCCAAACTTTCCTTCTGTCTGTGTTCAAACTGCTCTCTGCTAATGCTGAATTCAAATTGTGTTCAGTCAGTTAGAAATCTGACTTGCTCAGAACTAAACCCTTTTTTGACAGGGCTATTCGTAGACAGTCTGATCAGAACCCTCCTCACAGTAAAGGCAGGAATCTGACTGACTTTTCCTCAGCATCCAGCTCTCGCAAGATTTTTTTTTACTCAGCTGATGCTAAACAATCAGATTGCCTAGAGCTGACTGTGACTCAAGGCTCTCTGGCTCTGTGAAGAATTAACTTTTACAGTACTTTAGTTGTTGGTACAAGCACGTCTAAGTCTCTTAAAAAGTGCAGTCCATCACAGCAGTGTACACAAGAAACCAGTCCTTTGTAAAATTAAGTTTAATAAATACTTTCAGAAATCGTTATTGTTTCTAGGTACCCAACACTTTAAAAATTTTGTAGCAGAAGAAAAGAAAAGCTAACTTTTTCTAACACATTTATTCCTTTCACTAGGAGTAAGGCCTGTTGTGGGAAGAAATACAACAAGCTCTAGAAAGAAGCTCCAGATGAGTGTCCCGGCTGTGGCTGGTGGGGGGGGGCGGGGCGGAGGGAAGTGGAAAATAGAGGAAGGCAAGCCATGTTTATTTCCTTCTGCTTAGCTATAAGGCAAGGCTGTCTCAAGTCATTTTGCTGCCCCAAGTGGGTAGTATGGGAGAAGAGCTGCATGGTAACAGGTATGGTTCCCACCACCCTGACTTATGTTGATTTGGAGCTATGCAGGGCAGCTAAGATGGAAAAACACCTCCTCCTATGCCATATTTTCTGGGTTCCAAGGGTCTGGAAAACAGTTCCATTGCCAGTTACAGGGTTGCCAACTCTGGGTTGGGAAATACCTGTAGATTTGAGGGGTAGAGCCTGGGGAGGGCAGGGTTTGGGGTGGGGAGGGGCCTCAGTAGCGTATAATCCCATAGACTCTACTGCCCAAAGCAGCCATTGTCTCCAGGAAAACTGATCTTGGTAATCTGGAGTTCAGTTGTAATAGCCAGGAAATTTTCTGTAGGGGAAATGATGTGCTGCGGCTGGGGAACAGTGATTTCTGGGCGATCTCTAGGCCCCATAGGGAGATTGGCAGCCCTAGTGAATGTTTAATGGAAGATTGGGAGATGTATTTTACCTCAGGACACATTCAATTACTCCCAAGAGCAACAGCAAACTATTTAGAATGTTGGAGTCAAGGGCTAATCAGGCTGCATATGCAAACGACCTCAATGTTCTGGCTGACTACAGGGTGGGGGAAGATGACATGTGGAATGGAGCAAGGCCCAATCAGCCTGCATATGCAAATGACCTTGGAAGGCTGGTCCAATCCGATAGAAGGTGAGTCGTTGGGAACATGGCTAGCCTTGCGAAGCAACCGACTTCTGAGGCAAGGAGAAGAGGAGTTGGTTTTTATACCCCGCTTTTCTCTACCCAAAGGAGTCTAAGAGTCTAAGAGTCTAATCACGTTCCCTTCCTCTCCCCACAACAAACACCTTGTGAGGTAGGTGGGGCTGAGAGATCTCTGAGATAACCAGCAGGCTTCATGTGGAGGAGCGGGGAATCAAACCCAGTTCTCCAGATTAGAGTCTGCCACTCTAACCACTACACCACACTGGTGATGGCTTAAGCGTTCTCAATGTAGCCATGCATTGCAATGCTAGCACATCATAGTCCAGGCCTCAACTCACCAAAAATCTCCAAAGTTAGCCTCCTTCACTCAGGTTCTTAGTTCACTTATAGACTTGAACCAACTGGCATCAGGTAATGGTAACAATCCAATCAGGACATATTCTCGCTAGAACCCTCTAGAAGACTACATCATCACTCCTGATTTCCCCCTCCCATCTGGTGGGCCACAGGTGGGACAGTTTGGTGTAGTAGTTAAGTGCGTGGACTCTAAACTGGGAGAACTGGGTTTGATTCCCCACTCCTGCTGGGACAGTTTGGTGTAGTAGTTAAGTGCGTGGACTCAACTGGGAGAACTGGGTTTGATTCCCCACTCCTGCTGGATGACCTTGGGCAAGCCATAGTTCTGTCAGAGCTGTTCTCTCAGCCCCACCTACCTACCTCACAGGGTGTCTGCTGTGGGGAGGGGAAGGGAAAGGAGTTTGTAAGCCACCCTGAGACACCGAGTGAAGGGCGGGGTATAAATCTAATCTCCTCCTCCTCCTCTCCAGGTTCTCAAGAAGAGCCAATTATCACATTCCTAACTCTGGCCTTGAAGATGATAAGGGCCATGTAGGCAAAGAAGCCCAGTGACTAACACCTGCAAGATAGAATAAGCCTATTTGTATTCACGTTAACCCTTTTGGGAGAAATCAGGGGTGCTTTGCCTCACAGGAGGGCTCAGCTTTTTGGTGCTGTCTGCCACAGCAGAAAGTGGTTAGACAGAAATGCCTAGGAAGACAGCCAAAGTAGTTACTGTACCCCTTAAGGACCTTGGATCTCATGGCAGTCTACATGGGGTATACACAGCTTGCTGAATATTCTTTGAAAAAGACTGGGAAGTGGCCGAGGAAGACCTGCTCTGCCTCCCATCCAGACAAGCATCAGCTACAGACAGAAGAGGAAGAGGAAGGAACTGGTGGAAATTAACCTCTGCCTTCTATTTCAGATTGAAATGGACTGTCCTGTGTGTAGCAGGCACTGTGAAGGACATACAGAGAGTTTGGGAATCTGCAAAATCAATAAATCAATCAAAAAGGGAGGGGTCCTAAAGTTACTAAGCTGAGAATTGCTGACACAAACCATTTTTAGAGGTTCTTTTGGACCAACAACAGAAAGCTATTTTCACATGTATGAAAGGGAAAACAAAATCAACACAGTAAACACTATATCTGCTCTAAAATGGGGGGGGGAACTACATACAAATTGCAGTTTATGAAAAAATTAAGAACCAGCCATTTCCACGAAAATGACAGAATTCACATAACTAATCATCCATAAAACCTATTACAAATAAACACTCAGAAAAATTCACAACACATAGGAAAGTGATGGAATTTCCACATCAGTGACTGATAAAGTGAGATATGTCAGAAATCAACTGAGCTGGAAAAATGACACTCTGAAGAGGTGCTTAAGATGATCTGTGACTATGGTCTACCATTAGTCAAACTGATGACTCTTAATACATGGATATTTCAGGTCATCATATCTAGAATCTTAATATCAGTATTCTGTCTCCTGGTACAAGAATATGAAGTATGATTCTGATGTTGGCACTCTGAATTTTAAAAAACCCTGTCAGATAAGCCCTTTATAAGCCAAAACGAGAACACCTCCAAAGTCACCAGCTACCCCAACATTTTAGAATTAATCAAAATCAAACTAGCGCATGATCTGTTTCTCTACAACTAGTTTCAAGTTAGTGGCATTCTGTTTTGCTTTTTGCTGCTAAAAAAAGCATATGGGATAAATCAAATTTTGTGAGACCATGTTTTATTTATTTGTTTATCAAATTTATAACCAGCCCTCCCCGCAGAGCAGGTTTATCAAATTTATAACCCGCCCTCCCCGCAGAGCAGACTCTGTGAAGTGGACCAGGAAGACATTGATTCAAAGCTCAACTTAGCTACAAACTTTACTGGGTGAATCTTGGACCCTTATGACATGAAGACAGGAAGGAGATTGCAACTTTGTCCGTCTTCCTGATGTACAATTTTCCGTGCACAGGCCATTTCACATTCCTTAATAGACTGAAGAACAATGAAATATGATTCTATCTCACAGTCTGAAGTGGTCCAAGTCCAGAAGAGCTTTACCCTTGTGAGTTTACTGAGCATTTAGATGAACTTAGTAACATTCCTGTGAAAACAATACTCAAATGTTTGTAAAAACAAAAATACACACATACATTAATTTTAAGATTTAAAGCAAGCAAATTCAAATTAATCTAGTAAATATATCAGTCAGCATGGTCTCTACATAGTTCAGTACATACAATCAAGAGATTTTCTTACTTTTCCTCAAACTTGTTTCCCCAAATTGTTCCACTTCAAAAAATTATGAAACGACTTGTCAAAAGCTTCAATAACAATATCTCCAAAAATGAAGGCTACGTGCACTGCCATGTTAGTCAACCAATTCTTAATTATGTAGAGATATAGTTTTGAGAATCCATCTGTAAAGCTATCCTCTCTCTCAAGACTGTGATTTAAAGTACTGAAAACACTTTCTTTGGAAATTATAGCATGGAACACATTCAGCACTTTCTGGGGCAGTTGTATGAAGAAGAAGAACATGCAGAAGCTGATAATTTGACATGACATTGTGGGATTATTTGATAATAGTTTAGGGGGATTGTACAGGATTTATTGGATGTGATTGCCAGGTTATTGTGGTGGAGTATTTATTGTTGTTGTCGTTGATGGTGTGAGTGTGTGTGAGTGTGTGTGGAGAGAGGATAAATGAATTCTGACTTCAAATTTTAACAAAAGAGATCTGTCTAAGGAGGAGAACTGACAGGGGGAGGATTCCAACTGAATAGTGGCAGTGAAATGACTCATATAACTGAAAGAGCATTGCACTTGTGAGCATCAAACGGAATATGTGGGAAGTAATGCAAGTTGGTACAGTGGTGGAGACTGATAGTGAAATGCTATAGGATAACAAAGGAAATGAAATAGTATCAAGGAACAATTACTACTCACTGTTAAAAAAAACAAGTATGTGGGAAAGGAAAGGAAGGTACTTTCCGAATTTGTCAGCCACTCTGGATTTTCTCAGTGTTCCAGTCGAGGCAATTTAAGTCCAGGGCAAAACAGTATCCAAATAACCCAGGGCAAGAGAGGGTTTAAAACCGGGCTGACCACTGAAGGGAGGTAATGTAATGCAGAATGGGGGAAAACACAGAATAAAAAGAAGGTTGAACTCAATTTTAGTGCAGAATGGGGGGGGGCTGGATTAAAAAGAAGGTTGAATTCGATTTTAGTGTAGAATTGCTTGGAGGACACCACGGTAAACATGGATTAAAAGGAGAGCGCAGGAAGGGCCAAAAACAACAGAAAAACTACAACTAAATGAGGAAATAATAACAACAATACTAAAAAGATAAAAATGAAGCCAAGATACAGCAAGAAATGTAGCTACATTTGGAACTAGAGTAAAAGGTAAAGGTTCCCTTGCTCGAAAGCCAGTCGAATCCGACTCTAGGGTTGCGGTGCTCATCTCCGTTTCAAAGCCGAAGAGCCAGCGCTGTCCGAAGACGTTTCCGTGGTCATGTGGCCGGCATGACTAAACACCAAGGTGCACGGAACGCTGTTACCTTCCCACTGAAGTGGTACCTATTTATCTACTTGCAATTTTTTGCTTTCGTACTGCTAGAACTAGAGGAGCTGGAACTAGAGATGGGAGCTCACTACGTCATGCGTCACACTTGGGTCTCGAACTGCTGAACTACCGAACTACCGACCTTCCACAGCCTGCAGTTCAGCTTCTTAACCACTTGAGCCACCTTGGCAAATTCTGAACACTCTCTCTTAGAAAAATGCTTATAAAAATGAATAGTTTGCTTTTTGTGACAAACTGTTTCCTCTGACATTGCCTCTCCCTCCTTTATCTCTCTCCGCTGTAAGTAAAAAAAAGTTATAACAGGTTAGAAAGACATGCTACAAAATGAATTCACAATCTTGCCAAATAAAGAGACAAGTTAAGAAACTTTTTGGGTCATTCGGAAAAACTACAGCCATCTGGAACCCACTGATGCATTTTTAGAAAGCGGTCCAGAGGAGAACCAGAAAATTACTGGCCAGTTAGCCTAACATCTGTCCCAGGCAAATTAATAGAAACTGTAATCAAAGACAGAATTATTAGGCACACAGAGGAGCAAAGCCTGCTGAGGAAAAATCAGCATGGCTTCTACAAAGAAAAGTTACTCCAAGTTTTAATATAAATAAAGGGGTTAAGCAGGGCTGTATTTTGGCCCCTTCCCTTTTCAATCTTTTAAAAAATGACTTTGCCCCTTTTCTGTCTTTAGTTGATGGACACAGCCCTAGACTTGGGTCTACGCATATATCTTTACTACTGTACACTGATGATGCAGTCCTTTTGTCATCGACTCGTTTGGGGTTAAAGCGTTTACTTGATCGCTGTTATGAATATTGTGCTGCCAACTACCTGGAGTTAAATTATGAGAAGTCCAAAGTAGTGGTCTTTTCCAACTCCTGGAAGGTTCATGACTGGAAAATCAATGGTCATTCCTTGGAACAGGCCAAGGTCTTTAAATATCTTGGTGTTCATTTTCAATACAATGTCTCTTGGGTATGTCACCGAAAAACAACAATTAATACGGCCAAAGTAAATGCGGCAGCAATTTCCAAATTTTATTTTTCAGGAAGAGGTAACCAGTATATACCTTTTGCTTTAAAAGCCTTTAATGCTAAAATAGGGGCCCAGTTATTATATGGAGTGCCTATTTGGATCAATACAACTGGAAATCTCATAGAACAGCCTCAATCCTATTTTCTGAGGAAAATCTTTGGGGTGCCAATGTGTGTCCCCTATGCAGCTTTATGCCTGGAATGTGGCCAGAACATGTTGATAACTAAAGCGTAGCTAATTACAATTAAGTACTGGTTTCGCCTTCTTTTCAATTTGGACCCTTCTAGTTACACCTATCAGCTTCTACTGGAATCTAATGACTCTAACTGGATTACACTATATAGAATCCAGAATTAAATCCCTGGTTATCACCTTAGATTCCTTACTCCTTACTTCCGAATCTGAGGCTTTTTCAATTATAAGAGCCAATCTACTTTGTTCTGAGCTACATTCACTGTTTAATGCTGCTAATATAACCTGTTCACCCCTGTATTTTGGAATATCTCCTAAAGTCGGCCAAGCTGCCTCTTACCTGTACCAACTTCACACCCCCAAACTCCGTAGAGCCCTCTCTTTGGCAAGATTCAATGTATTACCTTCGGCCTTATTATCTGTCCGCTTTCAGGGTGTGCCCTTTTCTGACAGATGTTGCCCATGCACAAATGATAATATAGAAACGATTTCCCATGTCTTGTTTCAGTGCCCCTTCTACCATGCACTACGACTGAAATTTCTAAATTTTACTTTGGCTCAACTAGAAGAATATCCTGATTGCCTAAAGATTCTTATTCTTCTTGATAACCCAGACTTTGAGATAACGGAAACTGTTGCTAAATTTCTTTTTGATGCCATTTCTATTCGTCCTTTATTTAATTGATGGGTATACTTACTTGGTAATTCCTTGTTTCTGTATTTTGCAGATATTATTCTATGCTGTGGTTGTTGTTTTTTGTTGTATATGGGTTTGCAAGGGTTACATGCCAATAAAGGTAACTGGACTGGAAGAAAAGTTCTGCCTCACCAAACTTTTGGAGTTCTTTGAGAAAGTGAACAAACGTGTAGATAATGGTGACCTGCTAGACATTATCTACTTGGACTTTCTAAAGGCTTTGAGCAAGACCCCCTCACCAAAGATTCTTGAGTAGGCTTAGCAGTCATCATATAAGAGGATGGGTCCCTTTATGGATTACAAATTGGTTAAACAGCAATCTGAAAGTAGGAGTAAATGGACAGTTCTGTCAATAGACAAAAGTAAGCAGTAGAGTCCCACAGGGATTAGTATTGGGGCTGGAAAAACAAAGTTTGAGTGTGCATGCACATGAAAGCTTATCCTCAGAATTAAATTTTGTTGGTCTTAAAGGTGCCACTGAACTCAAACTTTGTTTTGTTGCTTCAGACCACATGGCTACCCACTTGAATCTTATTGTGGCTGTTGTTATTTAATTTGTTCTTAAATTATTAGGAACTGGAGGTGAGCAGTGGCCAGGTTTGCAGATGACACAAAATTATTCAAGACAGAACTGTGAAGAGCTCCAGAGAATTTCCACATATTGGGTGAGTGGGCAACAAGGTGGCCAGTGAAGTTCAGTGTAGGTAAATGCAGGGCTATTTTTGGGCAGGAACGCACAGGAACAGAGTTCCGGCTGGCTCCCGAGTTGGCCATGCCCAGCAGGAACTCATTAGCATAATAGGCCACACCCAACAGCAGAAAGTCATTAGGACTGGCTACGTTAGGGGTGTGTGGCCTAACATGCAAAGGAGTTCCTGCTACAAGAAAAGCCCTGGGTTTTGACAACAAACAAGGTAAACAGAATAAGAAGTAAAAGGTGGGTGTGGCTAGATGACTACACTTCTGGTAACATGGGGGTGCGGCCTAATATACTAATGAGCTGTGTTGTCAGGGGTGTGGCCTAATATGCTTATGAGTTTCTGCTGCTGGGTATGGTCTATTATGCTAATGAGTTCCTGCTGGACTTTTTCTACAAAAAGAGCCTTGCGTAAATGTAAGATGAATACTGCAACAAAAAATTCACAACTTCAAGTATATGCTAATGGAGTCTGAACTTGCTGAGACTGAGAGGAAAAGAGACCTTGGGGGTCCAAGTGGATACCTCAACAAACATGTTCACCCAGTGTGCCACAGAAGTGAAAAAGACGAACTCTATGATGGGGACCATTAAGAAGAAGACTGAAAATAAAACAGCCAGTATGTCAATGCCCCTATATAGATGTATGGTACACCCTCATTTAGAATACTGTAGGCAGTTCTGTATCTCAAAAGGACATTGCAGAGCTGTTGAAAGTACAGAAGATGGCAACCAAGATGACTGAGGGGTTGCAGTGTCTTTCCTATGGGGGAAGGCTGAGGAGTCTGGACATTTTCAGTTTAGAAAACGGACAAATAAGGGGACATGATAGAGTTTTATGAAATTATGCACAGGGCAGAGAGAGGGGACAGAGAGAACCTTTCTCCTTTTCACAAAATACTAAAACTTGAGGGCATCCAATGAAATTAATAGGTAGTACATTCAGGATAGACAAAAGGAAATACTTCTTTACTCCATGAGTGGTTAAAATGCAGAATTCACAGTCAGAGCCACAAGCATGGATGGCTTTAAAAAGGGATTTAAAGGGTGATTAGACATATTCAAGGAGCTGCGGTGGCTCAAGTGGTTAAGAGGCTGAACTGCAGGCTGTGGAAGGTCGGTAGTTCAGCAGTTCAAGACCCGAGTGTGCCGCATGACGGAATGAGCTCCCGTCTCTAGTTCCAGCTCCTGCCAACCTAGCAGTTCGAAAGCAAGAAATTGCAAGTAGATCAATAGATACCACTTTGGTGGGAAGGTGACAGCGTTCCGTGCGCCTTGGTGTCTAGTCATGCCGGCCACATGATCACGGAAACGTCTTTTGACAGCGCTGGCTCTTCGGCTTTGAAACGGAGATGAGCACTGCAACCATAGAGTCGGACTCGACTGGCTTTCGAGCAAGGGAACCTTTACCTAGACATATTCAAGGGTGATAGACCTGTCTGTGGCTACCAGCCATGATGACAAAAGGGAACCTCCACATTTAGAGGCAGTAAACGTCTGGATACTAGTACCAAGGGGCAACACCAGTAGAAGGCCTTGGCCTCTTATTGGCCCTCCAGAGGAACTGGTTGGCCACTGTGTTGGATAGGATGCTGGACTAGATAGAACACTGATCTGACCCAGCAAAGCTCTTTTTATATTTTATTTTTGCTACAACAGACTAACATGGCTACTTTTCTGGACTCAGATTTGCAAGTGAAAGCACGAGGATCACAGGCTGACTACAGCCCCAAAAGAAAATTCCATCTCCAAAAACCAGTTATATATATACAAAAATTTATGAGATATGAGGCAGACGTCACCTTTGGATATAATGCTTCAGTCACATTTTACATTGATATGAAAGTATGCCTTCTAGTGAAGTCAGCAAATTGCTGCCAATGCAAGAGTACAAGAATTCTCTTTTAAAGTATTTTTAAAGTTTTCTGCATTTAGCAATAAAATATTATTTGTATGTTTCTATATACCTCTTGAGAGCATTGTGGAGAAAACAATACTTCACATTCTTAGATTCCTGTGTAATGTTAGCAATCTGAATTGGAGTGGAGCTTATAAACCTAGAACAATTCTATTGCAAAAAGGAGTGCAGCTCTTCTCTTACCCTTATAAACTCTCTCTCTTTCTAAAGGAGTGGTCCAAGCTGGAAAAGAAACTATACTTAAGAGCCTAGTGACTGCTACTTTCCTATCCACAGAAAGAAATCAGGGAGCACAAGGTATTATGTACAAGAATGTTATTACATTTCTTGTGGTGAGCAGTTCCTGACAGGATGCATTTAATCCTTCACCCATGCACCATTTCTTCCCTACAAATCCATGCCCTGCGCCATCTGTTTTTAACTGATTTTTCCCAGCCAGTCTCTCAAGTCATAAAAAAGCATAATAGGGACAAACATGGCTGAGGGTGCATTTGTATGGGTAAACTGCTGGGCCTAGGAGATATAAATAACTCTCCTACTATCTATACCCCCCACTGTAAACACCTCCTCCTGCTCCCACCATTCCCATAGACCATTTATCTGTGTTGAGTCTCTACAAGAAAGGGAAATGCAGGGTTGGGAACATTCTTTTGCAAAGATAATATCTAACTCCAAGATTATCTTTCTTTTGGGATGGATACTATCTAATTCCATTGAAATCAATGGGATCTCAGTAGCCAGGCTGCATACAGGATAGCAGACTCTGTGATTAAACCACAACATCTACTTCAATGGACTAAAAAAACCCACTACAGTCAACAGGTAGGGTAGCCAAGTCCATTTTAGCTGCCAGCGGAGGACTTTAGGGGGCGTTCCCGGAGGGGGCGTGTCATCCATGACATGATGACGCCATGTTGCGGATGTCCGCCCGCCTGCCAAATGGATGTGTAGAGGGAGAAGAGCTAAGGAGAAGTTGGTGCAGACTAGGATTGCCAAACCCCCTGGTTTGGCAGGGGTCCCCCGCCCCCAAGCCCCAACACCCACAGCCACCCCTCTCCCTTCTCTCTTGAGAGAGAGGAGGGAGAGAGGTTTGCTGTGGGCCATGCGCCCGATCTCCACTTGAAGATCAGGTGCACGAGGAAACGCCAGCTCCCTGCACTTAAAGGGGCTCCCTGCACTTAAAGGGAGAAGGGTAGCTGCGGGTACTAGGGCTTGGGGGCAGGGCTTCCCTTGTTAGCCAGCTGGCCGCTGGTGGGTAGAACCCCCCAAAATGTGGGGGGGCCCTGCCAAACCGAGGGGGTTGGCAACCCTATCAACAGGGATTACTTGACAGCACAACATATAGTGTTTGGGTACCGTACCCATACCTTAAGAAGTCTCCCAATGGAATGTTTGGAAAACAATAAAATATAGTGGAATGGAAAATCCTAAACTGAATCCTAAAAGCTGTGTACAGTACAATACATAACATTTTAAAAGCCAAGCATTGATAAGGGTGAAAAAGATATCAACAGCATTGATCAAAATAACTTTCTGATAAAGAAATTTTATTGTGGGGTATGTTGTCTCCTGAAAACTCTAATATATGCATAATGAACACCATGTGACAATTTATAAATCCTAAAGTTTAGAAAGATGACAGATCCCAAAATACATCTGAAATGGTTATATGGTGTCTGGAGCTTTGGACAGAGTCCTTAAAATGCTTCTCTGCCATATCAAGTCTCTCTTGTATACTCTTCTACCCATCCCATTATTTTCTTTAATTAGAGAAGATTAGTAGGAAGCAACACAAAGAGCTCCTTCCTGCTGCTTTCCCACTTCCCCCTCAGAATCCCCTCACTGCTGGTGTCCCCCCCCACACACACACACAGGTGTGTTCAATACTGGTAAAAATTCTGCCTCAAGAAACTGCAGGCTCGATTATGCCATCCAACATTTAAATGGGCCAGCAGAAGACTATGTGCACACATATGTGAAGACCTGTGTCTTCAAATAGGCAAAGTCTGTATGACCCTTTTCAAACTGCCTTTGTATTCCACTTCAGTAAGTGGTTATTTCAGACCCATTTTAGTAACCAGCTTTTGAAGGAAACTGCTTTTTTCCATTTTCAACCCCATTTATTGGGTAGCCATATGTGCGCTTGCCTATTTCTCCCCTTTCAATCGTAATATGAAAGAAGTGCAGAACATGGTAAATTGCTGCAGATGTGATCATTAAGCCTGGATAGATAGTTCCACTGATGATCCTCCCTGTGAGGTATCATGCTTGGTCATCAAGGCAGTTATGGAATTTGTAGAAACCCTCTTCTCCCAGGAAGTGAGTTGTACGGTAATTAAAATATGGATCAAATTCACAAATGACCCTCTCAAATCTTAGGACAGGGAACAGTCTGGAATAGAAAGATAGTACAGCTGCTATTGACAGGATGAGGAGCTTGAGGAGGGTGTCTTGTTTCTCATAGGACAAACGGAGTACTAACTTGGTCATTTTGGCAAAGGCAACAAAAAACAATGAACATCTAGGACCTGAGAATTGCTCTCCGCCTGCTCCTCAGCCATCTGATCCACGCTCACCTGCTCCCTACCAAACTGCATCAGAATTCCAAAGGTTCCTGCATGCTCAAGAAGGCTAGGGATCCTGGTCTATGTTTCTAATGCCATATTTTATTATCTTTCAATGTTTTGCTTCTATTGTTTTGTATTTTGTAAGCTGCCTTGGTCAGTTTCCTAATGAGGCAGCTAGGATGGCCCCATCCACTTCCCTTCCTCAGAGGCAGGATTTTCCCTTCGTTTTTCCTTCCCTTTCTGACTGAGCAGACCTAGTGGTCTGTTTTCTTCTTTCCTGAAAAACTCTGGCTACCCAACCCTCTCTTGGTATGACATTTCATTGCTGGATCAGCCCAGGACCCGAGGGAAGGGTCAAGATCAGCCTTTAAAACACTGAAAATGGCACTTGAGACATTTTTATATTCAAAATTAACAAAATATTTTATTTAACATACAGGAGAAATGTCAGGTGAAATCCAGGTTTGCAAGTTCTGTATCAGAGGTTGAAATTTCTGAGATAAAACCAGTACATGCACAGACTTCTAATGTTTCAAGCTAATGAGAATTTCTGAAGCTTTTCACAGTGACCTAAATCTTTATGTTGAGAGGCTTTTCTTCCAGTGTTTTCCCAAAACACTTCAACAGACTGTTTTGAGTATTCTCTAACTCTAACTTTGGTTTCCAGAAGGCTGGTATGCTCTTTCCGGTACCCAAAACTCTTGAAACACCAGTACTCGTCTTGAGTTTTTAACTGACTCTTAAGGTCTTTTAATGCAGTTTCTAACCACAGCAGACCAGGGATCCTTGCACTCTTCAGAGCTAACTCCCTGTTTGTCTGGGTAAGGAAATCCCCCTCTTACTAGAAGATTTATTCCCTTCCCTTGGCCTGGATGGGAGCCTATGTAGGAACACTGTAATAAGTCAGAGATGCATATAAACCTGTTCACTACCAATCTGGGCTTCATGTACATGTGGTGAAATAAAAAGCTCACAAAAATGAAGCACATGCAGTTTTCCTGCACAAAAGTGATATCCATGTAGAAAATTCAAAATATACAAATAGCAGTAACTGTTTGCTCATGTAAGTTGAAATATGTTGCTGAAGGAAATGAATAAAACTGTTGATTTCTTCCCTGATTTATTGGAGATAATGCAACAATCTGAATTTAAGACATCATACAAAAAATAAATAAATGTTCAGATTGAAAAGTATAAAATCTTTCCATATAGTGATACTGAAAGACTTCATGAGGTCTTCTTCCAAGGAAGTGTGTCTCTTGGTATTTTGAGATTTTCAGAAGACTTGAACAGCTATTTCCATCCAAGAGGTGTTTTGTTGTTGTTCTTGTTCAGTCGCACAGTTGAGTCCGACTCTTCGCGACCCCATGGACCACATCATGCCAGACCCTCCTGTCCTCCGTTGTCCTCCGGAGTTCACTCAACTTCATGTTCATTGCATCAATAACAGTGCCTAGCCATTTCATTCTTTGCCATCCCCTTCTTCTTTTACCTTCAATCTTTCCCAGCATCAGGGTCTTCTCCAGTGAGTGCTCCCTTCTCATTTGGTGGCCAAAGAATTTGAACTTCAGCTTCAGTATCTGGATTTCCAGGGAACAGTCAGGGTTGATTCCTTTTAGGATTGACTGATTTGATCTCCTTGTGTTCAAGGGACTCTCAAGAGTCTTCTCCAGCATCTTCAAAAGCATCTATTCTTTGGCACTCAGCCTTCCTTATGGTCCAACTCTCACAACCATACATTACTACTATGCAGGGGTCATTTTCTGCCGGAACGCGCGGCAATGGCGCTCCGGCACTAAGGAGCCCAGGGGCGGGGCGGGCGCTCCCCACTTTTCCTAGCCCGCTGGTCAAGGTAGAAGGGCCGGGGAAGGCCTGTAGAGCCCTCCCACTGCCTGGGGGGATTTAAATGCCTTTCTTTCCCTTCCCCAACTGGGGAAGGGAAAGAAAGGCATTCTAAACATGCCTGGGTTCCCTGTCTGATCTTCTCTAGGTGCCCCGCAGCCACAGGGCACCTGGAGAAGATTGGGCAGGGAACCCAGGCATGTCTGCCTGCCTGCCCTTCCCTTCCCCAGCCAGTCCACTGTGGCACTTTAAACATGTCTGGGTTCTCTGCCTGACCTTCTTTTGGTGCCCTGCAGCCGTGGGGCATCTGAAAAAGATCGGGCAGGGAACCTAGGCATGTCTGCCTGCCTGCCCTTCCCTTCTCCAGCCAGCCTGCCCTTTCCCCTGAGCCTCTCCGCTTTAACGGGGAAACTCGGGGAAGTGGGGAGGATTTAAATGCCTTTCTTTCCCTTCTCCAGTTGGGAAAGGGAAAGAAACGCATATTAAACATGACTGGGTTTCCTGTCCGATCTTTCTCCAGGTACACCACAGGCAGGGAACCCAGGCACCTGGAGAAGATCAAGCAGGGAATCTAAGCATGCTTGCATGCCTGCCCTTTGTCAGGGGGTGTGGCATATGCAAATGAGTTATGCAAATGACCTCCTGCACCTCTTTTTCTACGAAATGACCCCTGCTACTGGGAATACCATTGCTTTGACCATACAGACGTTTGTTGGCAGGGTGACTTTTTTTATGCTGTCTAAGTTACTATGCATCAGTGCTTAAGCACCTTGATGACTGTTTCTATATATGAAATTATTTTCCTTGTATAATTACTGTCCTGTGAATAAGTGAAGTCTTTGAATCACCAAGTATTTGGAGTGAAGACAGGAAGAAAGGTCAGTGTGCCTATCTAGCTATCTAGCCTCTTTTGCCACGAAGTCTGGAGGTCTGAGACAGGGGACATTGCACCTCTGCTTCTGAATCGCTGTGTTGTGCTGATTGAGAAGTCCATAGCGCTTCCTACAATGCAGCTTTCCCCTGCCCTTTTTTGCTGCACAATCTTCCTCGGACTACCTGCTCAAGCACTTTCCCCAAAAATGGAATGTTAGTCACTAGGCAGTAGTTGTTCAGGCCTCTTTCAGGGCCGTCTGAACTACACCTTCCCACAGAAAGGTGTTTATTACCTCTCAGTTCCCTTACACCAACCCAGCCTGGCTTGATACCAACAGCCACAAAAGGCAAAGGTCAAATCTAGACATGGAGACCAAAGCAAGAATATTGTTACATATCATCTGGATCTTACTTAACATAGACAGAAGGAGTTCAAGGGATGGTTCTCTTTCCCCTTCCTCAGTCAGTCTCCTACACCTTAATAAAAGCTGCTCCAGAACCTTAAGGAACCCTCATTAACACAGGGGAATGTGATGTGGAGGCTGAAGCAAGGAAGGAGAATTTGCTTTATTGATGGAACAGCTTGTTCAGGGAGTAAGGGATTAATTTTTGTCAATTCAGGCTACATTATCCTATATTGCATCCACACTGCACAGCTTTTTGGAGGCTATGGGAGAAAGGAGAAGGGGGAAAGATGCATTTTGTGGACTCCTGCTCCAGGTTTCACAGGACCCAACCCAATGACATCATCTCCTTTAGCTATCTTTACCTGACATACCTAGCTCTGATTTGAGAAACTAGGACCAATTCCTCTCACAACTACTGGATGCATACCTACATGATGAAAAGTTCAAAGTCTGGGGTTACATTAATGTACCATCTATTCTCCCACATGGTGCAGGGTCTACTCTTAATGTCCTTAGAACAATTTCCATTGAGACGTACAGTATATACACACACATTACTTAAAGTACAAGGTCTGAAATACTCCAAGCACTGGAATTCATCCTTCCCATCACTGCCCGTTCTAAGCAGCAATTTTTGACTCTGGCATAAATTCTCATTTTCACCTCATTTCTTTTTTTGTTGTTCAGTCACACAGTCGAGTCCGAGTCTTCGCAACCCCATGGACCAGATCACGCCAGGCCTTCCTGTCTTCCGCTGTCCTCTGAAGTTTGCTCAATTTCATGTTCGTTGCATCTATGACACTGTCTAACCATCTCATCCTTTGCCATCCCCGTCTTCTTTGACCTTCAATCTTTCCCAGCATCAGGGTCTTCTCCAGTGAGTGCTCCCTTCTCATTTGGTGGCCAAAGTATTTGAGCTTCAGTTTCTTATCTGGCCTTCCAGGGAACAGTCAGGGTTGATTTCCTTTAGGATTGACTGATTTGATCTTCTTGTAGTCCAAGGGACTCTCAAGAGTCTTCTCCAGCACCATAGTTCAAAAGAATCTATTCTTCGGCGCTCGGCCTTCCTTATAGTCCAACTCTCGCAGCCATACATGACTACTGGGAATACCATTGCTTTGACCATGCGGACTTTTGTTGGCAGGGTGATGTCTCTACTTTTTATCATGCTGTTTAGGTTCGCCATCGCTTTCCTCCCAAGGAGCAGGCGTCTTTTAATTTCATGGCTGCAGTCACAGTCTGCGGTGATCTGGGATCCCAGGAACGTGAAGTCTGTCACTACTTCCACGACTTCCCCTTCTATTTGCCAAGGAGTGATGGGGCCGGATGCCATGATCTTAGTTTTTTTGATGTTGAGCTTCAAGCCCACTTTTGCGCTCTCCTCTTTTACTCTGAGCAAGAGGCTCTTTAGATCCTTTTCACTTTCAGCCATTAGAGTGGTATCATCTGCATATCTGAGGTTGTTGATCTTTTCCCCAGCAATCTTAATTCCCGCTTGTGATTCATCCAGGCCAGCATTTCGCATGATGTACTCTGCATATATATTAAATAAGCAAGGCGACAATATACATCCTTGTCGTACTCCTTTTCCTATGCTGAACCAATCAGTTGTTCCATATCCGGTTCTAACTGTCGCTTCTTGGCCCTTATACAGGTTTCTCAAGAGACATGTGAGGTGGTCTGGTACTCCCATCTCTTTAAGGACCTGCCATAGTTTGTTGTGATCCACACAGTCAAAGGCTTTAGCATAGTCAATGAAGCAGAAGTAGATGTTTTTCTGGTACTCTCTTGCTTTCTCCATAATCCAGCGAATGTTGGCAATTTGATCTCTAGTTCCTCTACCTCTTCGAAACCCAGCTTGTACTTCTGGTAGTTCTCTATCCACGTACTGTTGAAGCCTAGCTTGTAGGATCTTGAGCATGACCTTGCTAGCGTGTGATATGAGTGCAATTGTGCGATAGTTTGAACATTCCTTGGCGTTGCCCTTCTTTGGGATTGGAATGTATACTGATCTTTTCCAATCCTGTGGCCACTGTTGCGTTTTCCAAATTTGCTGGCAAATGGAGTGCAGAACTTTAACAGCATCCTCTTCTAAGACTTTGAATAGCTCAGCTGGGATACCATCACCTCCACTAGCTTTGTTGTTAGTAATGCTTTCTAAGGCCCATTTAACTTCACATTCCAGGATGTCTGGCTCGAGGTCAGTGATTATACTGTCGTGGTTGTCAAGGACATTGAGGTCTTTCTTGTATAGTTCTTCTGTGTATTCTTGCCATCTTTTCCTAATCTCTTCTGCTTCTGTTAGGTCCCTACCATTTTTGTCCTTTATCATGGCCAGCTTGGCATGGAACGCTCCCTTGATTTCTCCAATTTTCCTGAAGAGATCTCTATTCCTTCCCATTCTATTGTTTTCCTCCATTACTTTGCACTGTTCATTCAGGAAGGCCTCCTTTCTTTTTATTTCTTTTTAGAATAATAGAAATATATCTGTAGGGATCAGCCCTACTTTCTTTGTTACAATTCTAAGAAAGCAAATAAGAGTCCTTTGATGACTTGAGCAGAGCCAATGGCTCATTGATAATTAAAAAAACACCTGGCAGAATCAACTTCAGTGTTGGGAAGATGAAATTCTGTCACTCTAGCACACCATACCAAATGACTCGCAGTGTAATCCTAAACAGAGTTAGACCCTTCTAAGCCCACTGACTTCAAAGGATTCAGAAGGGTGTAAATCTGCTTAGGACTGCACTGTCAGGTGTAAGCAACATTTTTCAAATTAAATGCCCTAAAGCATGGGAAGGGCAATGTACAGATAATACTTGGGCTGAGAATTAGAATGAGACCATGACATTGCCCTACAACATTAGATGAAAAATGATGCAGAGATGCCAACTGTACTAAAACAAATCCCATTAGATAATACATTTTTTTCAATAAGCCTCCTATCCTTCACAGGTTTTCAGAGATAATTTTTATTGTTAAACCCACCATTTGGGGAACAAAAACATATCTAAACAATCATACACACACACCAAACCCAGGAAAGAGTATTTACTTCAACAAATTTCTCTACTTGCAGTTCCTTACGAACATTCTAAATATATACTCATTTCCCCAACTCTATCAATATAAATGAGCTCTTCAAAGACATAATTAAGCTCTCTTACACAGAACAGAACAAATGTTTACAAAAAATCGACAGTCACCATAAAATTCAGAGATTGGGTTGGAAGGAAAATTCAGATTGCAAAATGTACTTGATTTTAATGCATAGTATTGATAACATTCAATAAAAATAAAGTTATTAATACAGTACTTCATTAACTAAAATACTGATAGAGTAGGATAATGGAGACCAAATTACATTTCTTGCATACATCTGTACTCGATCCCTGAAAAATTACAATCTGAGACAGTAAATCCTTCAGTTACTGAATTTCTGAAAATCAGTGCTAAACTCTTAATGTGTACCTGTTTGACCCAGATTTCTACACAGGAGACAGAAGTGGGAATAATTCTGTATGTGAATCCCTTTTAATAAAAAAGGAAGAAGCTAAATTCCTAAAGACAGTTTATGGGGAGGGGAAAGTACCTTTGATGTGTTACCAGGTCAGACATTTTGACAATAAAAAAACTCCCCTGTCTCTATGCTCCGTTGCTGCCACCATTGCTAACAATTATAAGCTTTCAGTGTTGTGAATAATTCAGAATCTCATCTGTTCCTTTCGGTGTAAAGGCAATGTTGAGAGAACAAGGTCAGGCTCCTCTGCCCGCCAAGCCACTGACTTTTCCACCCTGACACCAGTCTGATTGCATGATACCCCTGGTGTTTGACATGCATTCCCTGACAGGTGCTTAACAGCAGTTAGTCTACTTAACTTAACGTATAGAAAATAAGGGCACAATAAAGGGAACGATTTCATCGGTTAGAAAAACAGCATCAGCATTTACTTTTTCCAAAGATATTTCAAATAATTAAAACATAATAGGGCTATATTTCATGGGCAAGAAATGTTGACAGACGTCTGTCCATATATTTCATTAGCAGACAACTTCTGGCATCAAAGCAACAGCATGACTTATATATGCTGTATTAAAACAGATATTAACACTACAATCTCCTAGTTACAAGAAGCTAGGCTCGGTGAATAAACCCGTTGAGCTTGTTAAGGAAATAACTACAAATTCTTGTTGTTCAACCTTTAATTTTGCGATGGAAAGTAACTGGAATAATGGGCAGAATTCTCCACATTCCACTATTCATTTTCCTCTGAAAGCGATGTGAGCCACTCAGAATAAGAAGCTTTTCATCAACCATTATCAGAACAGGGAGTGTATGCGGTATGAGTATTCAGTATTTTCACAGGCTTGTTGAGATCAAGTATTGTTTAGGGGAAACCTGCCTTAGGTATACACTCTCAAGTATAGTAAATAGTAATAAATGCTTGCTTTTAAAGAATGCTTGACATTTTTAGAAAGCTGATACAGTTAATCCAATCAAAATATAAAATACTGAAATCATATACAACCATCAGGCAATATGGAGACAAGCTTGAATTAGTTATATTATTTATTTATTTATTTATTTATTTATCGTATTTATACCCCGCCCATCCCGCGAACGGCTCAGGGCGGCTAACAAAGCTGTACCATGTACCTAATAATATACCATAAAATCTTAAAAACTTACAATCTTACAAAATTTCTGTTTTATATACAGTGTAGGGCTATTTCTAAGCACAGTATGAGTTAGTTTTAAAAAGTCAACATAATGTTTATTTGGTTGGCATTATATTGACCCTGTTTTCCAGTACAAGCAGAGAGTGTATTGTATACAGTCTAACCTTTGCCAAGATGCAAGGATTTCTGCACACAGAACACAATTTTCCTGCCTCTCCCTTCCTGCGACAGGCTGAAATGGGCTTCAAAATCCTGCTCCTAGGAGTCTCATCTCCCCAAGAACAGAATTTGGAAAACTGCACTCCATGGACAGAAATCCTGGTGCCTGTGAAAAATCTAATCTGGATCCAAGCCACTGTCTGTCACCTTCACAGCCCTTTTACTGCCTTGTATTATGATGACCCAATTTGCCTCTTCAGTCATGTAGACATACCAAGTTCACAATCAGGATAAAGACAAGTAGAGAACTGAATACATTAACAGATTTGTGTATTGTACATCTTTTTGCTTATCCTTGCCTCCCTCTCTCAAAGACAGTACTCATTCTTACACTCCCCATTATCCTGTTAATAAACGACACTCATACTACTCAGAAATGACAGTCATTCACACACATTCTCCTTCAGACACTGAGATACTGTTGCCCGCTCTTTTCTCTGCTGCACATATGCCCAACAACAACGTATATATAGACCAATCTATCACTCGAACGTGTATGCTGAACATTTTGGAAGGCCATAAACATTCCATAACATTTTAACTGCAAGCTAGCGAGGCTCATATCAACAAAATGAAGTCAGATTTATAGTAAACAGTTATGCAGGTTTCAAAGACTTCAGCCTCTGATGACTTTATCTTATGACACTTGGAGTTCCATGAATGAGCTTCCAAGCATTTGTATTCTGCAAATTGAGTTGGGAAAAATGATGTAGCTAGCAATAAATGTATGTGGTTAAATGTGTATAATAAAAGCAAGGGATGAAATAAAAGAAAATGTGACAAAGGAGAGAGATAAAGTATTTGTTGTATAGATACTGTTTACACCCAAGTGAATAAAACAGGAATTATACCAGCTTCGTGGAAACATGCAATAATAGTGCCAATATATAAAAAAGGCATTAGAAGTGACCCAGCAGATTATCGACCTATCAGCTTGCTCTCATCCTTAGGTAAAATATATGCAGTTTTCCTCCATTCTAAACTACAGTCTTGGCTGGAAGTCGATTAGGTCCTTTATCCTGAGCAAGCTGGTTTTAGAAAAGGTGCCTCTACTTTGGATCATTGTCTTGTTCTTTACCACTTAGCTGAGAAATATTCATCTAAAGTTGGTAATTGTCTCTATGTGGCATTTATGGACTTAAAAGCTGCCTTTGATTCCGTCCCTAGATCTCGCTTGTGGACCAAGTTAAACAAGTCCACAATAAATAAAAGGCTTTCATGGCTCATTTTTAAATTGTACGAAGAGCCCTCTGCGCAGATATGTTATGGCTCAGAAGGCCAGCTAACAAATTCTATCAACCTTGCTCAACGGGTAAAACAAGGCTGCTTATTGGCCCCTACTCTTTTTAACTTTTATCTCAATGATATGGTGCCTTACATAAAATAACACGCCCATCACAGCACCTATTTTGGCAGGCCAAGAAGTTCCTGTATTATTGTATGCAGATGATGCAGCCTTGTTATCCAGATCTGAAGTTGGCCTTCGGAAAACAATTAATGCTTTCTCTGAGTACTGCAGTCAAGAGGGGCTCATGGTAAATTACAAAAAATCAAAAATCATAAGTTTTTCTAAGAAGTTAAACCATAAATGTAAAGTATGGAAAACTAAAGATGGAGAAATAGAATTGACAACTCATTTTAAATATTTGGGAGTGGTCTTCTCCAAGAATTTACCATGGAAACATCATCTTAATTTAGCCCAAGGTACTGTTGGACTAAATCTCAATGCATTTATGAGATATTATTACTCAACAGGTGGCCAATATACCCCTATGGCTATTAAAGCATTTAACACAGAAATAATACCTCAGTTCCTATATGGAGCAGCCATTTGGATTTATGCAGTTTCTGAATCCTTAGACAAAGTATTAACCCAATTCCTGCGTCAAATTTTGAGAGTCCCCAACTGTGTGGCGGGAGCTGTTCTTAGGTGGGAGCTAGTACAATGCTCCCTAGAACTAGAGCTTGGTTGGCTGCTTTCAGATTAAGACTAAAAGCTTGCATCAGAGAGTTTGATTTACAGACTAAAGGAGGATAATTATAGAAATACCTGGTTAAATCAGACAGACAAGAAACTGAACTTCCTTGGCCTCCCGATATCAACACTCAAGAATATATCTCAGCAAGAAGCATGGAAACAGATCAGATCGAAAGCAAGTAATTGGGATAGGGCTAGTACCGCTGCACGTGCCAGGTGTGTATGTTCTCCTCTAGCTCTGGGAATTCCTCTTTCACTGACCCTTCCATCATATCTAAGCCATTTTACCACCCCCTCTCATGGATTTGCTTTTACTCTTGCAAGATTAAATGCTGTACCATCTGCAGAATTAAAGGGACGTTTCTCACGAACTCCATATTCAGACAGGGTATGTACCTGTGCTTCTGGAGAGATTGAGATGCTAACGCATGTCCTTTTTGTTTTGTTCTCATTGGTTAGCTCTTAGGTCATATTGGGTATATCCAATTTTATCTAAATACCATCTTCCACTGGAGCCATGGGTGGTCTCTTATCTGCTGACAGATACTGACCCAACAATCACCACCTCAGTAGCAAAATACTTAGCTATTATAATAGCATTGAAGTGTAAATAACTGCTGCTAAGGGGAGGTGTGCACTTTTTGGTTCTAATTGTTTTCAATTTTTTCAGTTTTATGACTGCAATGTCTTATAGTTTTATATTTTAAACCTTTATACAGTTTATATTTTAATTTGATGTGAAATGTTAACAGTTTTAAACTCTTACATTGGTATTTTACATGTTTGTTGTATTCTGTGGGTGTGCTTGACACCACTGGTCCTGTGAGCTAAATAAATAAAATTGGATTCTGTTAACTGGCTCTTGTTTATGCCTAATCTTCTACTTGGATAAAGTTTCTTTAAAACCAGAAAGGTTTGTACACTACAACATCACAATAATGTGCCACAATACGATCCAAGGGACACATCGATGCTCACACATGCAGCAAGAACTGGATCACAATAGTAGATCCAGTTGGTCAGCCGTTTTGGTCTGAAGCAGTATGTGGCGTCCTCTCTTTTGGGACGACTGGTTTTCCCTTTAAATGTGCTCTTTGCTTTATTAAACTGGGTAGATTCGGCTGCCACCAGGAATTTAAGGATTTCCAAACCTTCTCTCTGTTTATCTTTCTGGTAAAGTAACCCAGGGTCTAGGCTTTTCAGGGATCTATGTGGTCTTGAGGAAGGATTGAACTCAATTCTGGGATAACTTAAACAAAAGATGATTTATTGAACTAAGAACAAAATATGAGGTTGGTTATTCTGTAACTGTTTAGGATAAAGGGACTTGTAAATATGTTCAATTTTTTTCCTTTACTTTTGTCTGTCTGACACTCAGTTCCAACATTAATAGGATTTACTCTTTCCTTTAGAGTCAGCCACTCAGGCTAAGAACATATATGCTCCCCTCTTAGAGATCTCACACAGAACTATAATAACCCTCACTGACTGAACACACTAACTGAACAATTCCAACTGCCTTTCATAACTTTCATAACTGACACACACACACACACACAAATTCCTTTCAAAAAAACCCAGACAGTCATCCACCAATCACAGCACATTTGTCTCTCTCAATCACTCTAGTCTGCTTATCACCACACTGCAACCAAACATTTAAAGGCACACACACTCATAAAACAAGGAATCATTACACAGGTCCCTGCCACACGGCAGGGAAAGGACGCTCGAACTGCGGCTAATGTGAGCCGCAGCAAAGTTGCGATGGCGCGGCGGGATCTCACGGATCCCCCGAGCCGCGGCGCTGTCGCTCCCCGGCACGATCAGATGCTGGGGAGAAAGCGATGGTGGGGAGGGGGAGCCTGGCGAACTGCGCATGCTCACACATGCGAAGTTCGGCCAGGAGCCGGGGATGCGCCGGTGCAAGGACGCACCGGCGATCCCACCTCGGTAGGTGGTTCTTTTTTGGTGCGGAGCAGCGCTGGAAGGGCCGGATCTGGGACGGAGATGGTACGCTTCCCAGATGTTGCAGTGGGATCGCGCCCGTTTGCTCCGCCCCCGTTCCGTCCCACTCCCGGCCCAAAAGGCCTCCTATGGACAGGACCACAGTACAACAAATCTAGAGTCCAATGGCACCTTTAAGACCAACAAAGGTTTATTCAACGTATGAGCTTTCGTGTGCACACACACTTTATCGAAGTATTTGATCCTTGATCACAGGAAAATGCCATATGCTGAGTTAGTCTATTGATCTATGTACTCAGTAATGTTTAATCAGACAGGCACAGATTTTCCCCCAAACTTGAAATACGAAATAATTTTACCTGCCAAGGAGTAATTTCCTTTTTTTTTAGGTGGGTGCTTATGAGAAAAGATATTTTCTGCAGTAGCCCCTCATCTCTGGAACTACCTCTTTACAGCTACTCACTCAGCATCTACCCTGGATAGTTTTGGAGTGCAAAGTGAATTTCTTTTTGTTTGCTTAGGTTTTGGGGTGATTTTTTTTCTTCTTCTCTTAATGTCTGCTTGGAGGGAAGGTAGCATGGTATAGCTTGATCTCATCAGATCTCGGAAGCTAAACAGGGTTAGTACTTGGAAGGGAGAACTCTAAGGAAGGCTATGGCAAACCACCTCTGCTTCTCACTTGCCTTGAAAGCCCCTGACGCGGGTTGCTGTTAGTCGGCTGGTACTTGATGGCATTTCACATACACACACAATGGCTGCTTCCTGATTTCATGTGATTGTATGTACTTGTATTTTATGGAGCATCATTGCCAGTGACTTTGGAAGATAGCAGGCTAAGAGTTTGCAGGGATGCATTTATTAAAATATTTCCCCACCTTTTCCTGTCACAGAGCTCAAAACCGAGTAAATAAGGTTTGCAGGAGGTTTCCTATGTAGGTAGCCCACCAGACCCATATCTATTTCAGGGTGCTGGAAAATGTGCCTTTAAATCATATCCTGGGATTGAACCTGGAGTCCTCTGTATTTATTCTCTTACTAGTAGACTGTGGTGGAGGGGCTGCACCTGACAGACAACCTCCTGTTAGGTGTAGGAGATGGGGGGAGGGTGTTGGAAGCCATCAGAGAGGCTGGGCCAGCAGCTTTGCTTCACCTCATAGGTGGTTCTTGGCCACGCCTGATTTCCTCAACTGTCATTAGCTTTCTGCAGTCCCCTGTAACTGTTGGGGGTTTTTTACCTCAGAACACTGAGCTGTGCAGCTGACCAATCAGAGAGTGGGGGGTGCAGAGAGGCAGCTGCCTGGAAACCACATAGGAATCAATGGGGGGGGAGCAGTAAGTGAATACAATTTCTAAAAATCCCTTCTTAGTGAGCACCTACGCCATGGTAGGAGCACTCTCCCCGAATTTGGTGTCTCTAGGTCCAGCGTTTTGACCTGGGCGTTGATTTTACGGTGAGGGGACTTTCTTTTCTATATACAGAAGGTAAAGGGTTGCCAAGTATATCTTCGCCGGGAGCATCTTGTGTGCGTGCGAGTGCCACACGCATGTCACCCGGAAGTGACGCGAGGACACCAGGCACACTGGGGGCGGGGCCATGGCCATACAAGGGAAAACCATAGCGTTTTCCCTTGCATGGCCGTGGCCCTGCCCCCAGCGTGCCCGGTGTGCCTGCGTCACTTCTGGGTGACACACACGTCGGGGTGGAGATCCCCCCCGGGGCCTGATCCGGCGGCGCCGGGGAACGGACCTCTGGGGTGGGGGTTTCCCCACCCCCCGGGGGGACTTGGGATCCATTTTTTCATATATTATCAGACATTAAGTGACCCAGTGAGCAAAACCAGAATTCCTGAGGAAGCCTATGAGATCAAACCTATCTGTTTTGTCTTACAGAATTTGGCAGTTCTGTAAAAAAGGAAAATGCCTTCCCAGAGATAATTTCCATTTACGTTAATATGCCTACGAACACTTGAACAGTTTGGTGAATTTTAACTTGTCAAATTCTAATGAATTTTCTCTATGAGACCTAACATTAATAATATTTATTTATTTACATATTTTGGAACAGGCCTGTCCCCATTCCCAGACCTGCCCTCAGACTCAACTGGAAGCTGCAGAATGCTCACTTGGGAACCCACTGTGCCAACAACAGGGAAGTCTGCCAGGATCGTCAGTCACTGCCAACAGCTGTCAGCAGCCTGCACTGGCCCTGAGGGCTCACAAGACTGCTAGTTCTTATGTCACTTCAGGGGAATTGACTGAGCATGTGCAACCTTGCTGTTCCGGCCTCATAAGGGCCACTGAAGCAGGCCAGTGAGGAGGTAGGAGCTCAAAGGAGACCCAGCAGAGAGGAGAAGGAACCAGGTACTACAGCCCCTCTCTAGTTCTGTGGTTCTGCAAGCCCCAAACAGGACAGAGAAGGGCATGATAGACAAGGGAGCCACTGAGGGCAAATGCCACGATACAATTAAACTGTAAATCATACGAATATAATCAGCAGCTTTCAGATTATAATTTCCAACACCTGTGTAACCAATGCCAGGAAATAATGCAGTTTGGAATATGACTACACCTGCAGAATCTATGAAGATGATAGAGATTGGAAGAACCAGGTGAGCATTCAACTCTGTTTACATGAGAAAGTAAGCAATGCAATGAATGTAGTAGCCTTCTATGTTTGTTCTTCATTGTACTCATCGTGGACATGATTCTTGTTGCTTTTTGTATTATCTAAAAAAAGAGGAATACAGCAAACAAATAGATCGTCTGTTTTAAACAATGTTAACCAAATTACTGTACCAGATGCAAGTAATAGTAGTGATCAGAACTATTATTTTACAAGGAACAATGCGATGATTCCTGAATGAAATGGCACAATCCTACATTCAAAAAGGAACGTGTCTCGTTTCACTCAGCATGACTTACTTCAGGTCATGCAATGATAGCTTATGACTATTTTGCGGCAATGTGACTGGTCATTTCTTCTAGCACATGTGCTACTGAAAGAAGGGTGCAGCAGAGCCTTGAATAAGAGTCAACATCCTGGAATCTCACAAGGCTTCATGACTATAATAGACACAGTAAGTGGGTAGATTTAACTGGTGGCAATCCAGAATGCCCTTCAAAAGCATTTGACAAAACAGTTGGTAACACGTTGCAAATGTTCTATATTTGTGTCTATCCAGCCAAGCATTAGCTGATTGTGACCAGGTATAATGCAGTTTCAAACCATGAGAACAATGTCCTTTAAACAAAAATAAATCCTCAGCTGAAGTGGAAATAATACTTTGATATCTATTCAAGTACCCTATTATAAAGGTAAAGGTAAAGGTTCCCTTGCTCGAAAGCCAGTCGAGTCCGACTCTAGGGTTGCGGTGCTCATCTCCGTTTCAAAGCCGAAGAGCCAGCGCTGTCCGAAGACGTTTCCGTGGTCATGTGGCCAGCATGACTAAACACCAAGGCGCACAGAACGCTGTTACCTTCCCACCGAAGTGGTACCTATTTATCTACTTGCAATTTCTTGCTTTCGAACTGCTAGGTTGGCAGGAGCTGGAACTAGAGACAGGAGCTCACCCCTGTCTTGCGGCACCCGGGTCTTGAACCGCTGAACTACTGACCTTCCACAGCCTGCAGTTCAGTGTCTTAACCACTTGAGCCACCGCTTTATATTATATATATATTATATATATAGCTTTATATTAATAATGGTTTCAACAAATTGTTAATTCAAAAGCTAGAATGACTCATTAACCTCAGTCATAAATGTTTTCTCCCAAACTGTCTGCAATTCATGTACAATGTTCTTGCCATGGCAGCAAATACGTATGATTAGCAAAGTTTTGTTGGCACAGTAGTGATGTTGTACTGTTCTCAATATCAGATAGCCAGCATCTTTCATAGCTTATACGAAGATGTAAAATATCTGGTCCAAGATTTTTACTCAAGGATAGCTCTATTATATAATTTAGCTATTAAGCCTTTATATCTCTTCATGCACTTTGACATCCATCTTCAAATGTTCATATTCCATATGTATATTATGTTATGCTGCCATCAAAACGTTTTAACTGGAATTGTAGAGGCTTTTATAAATTATTATTTATTGTTGAATTATTATTTATTGTTGAATTATCATTTATTGTCTTATCAATTTTGTAAATTACCTGAGCTCGCTTGCAGGGTAGGGCAGGATATAAATTGAATAAACAAAACAGAACTATTATTTTAATTAGGCATACAAGTATATAGGTATAGTTAGAAACTAAGTACTGACATACATTAAACAGTGATATAGGAATACTACCATCACAAAGAAGAAGACGACAAAGAGGAGGAGGAGGAGATTGGATTTATACCCCGCCCTTCACTACCCAAAGGAGTCTCAGAGCAGTTTACAAACTCCTTTCCTTTCCCCTCCCCACAACAGACACCCTGAGATAGGTGGGGCTGAGAGAGCTCTGACAGAAACTGCTCTTTTTCAAGAACAGCTGTGCCATAACTATGGCTTGCCCAAGGTCATCCAGCAGGTGCAAGTGGAGGAGTGGGGAAAAACAGAGAATCCATATATCCACTTTCAGAAGCAATTGGTTAACACCTCAGTGTCCACTCACATAATTAAAATAACCTTGATTTTTAAAAAAAAACAAAAACCTTTAAGCAGGCTAACTATAGGAATCTCCTGTGAAAATTCCTACTGTGGCTCTGGAACCCACCCTCCAAGTTTCAGATAAGGGACAGAATAATCTCTCATCAAAAGTTTCTTTAATGAAGGGGCATGAGTAGAGACGGGAGGAGGTAGTGCTAAACAGGCATGGAGAAAGGGAGAGTGGCAGGGCTTCAAGACCAACAGGCATGTTGTTTTCCTTACGCTACGATTTCAGATGCTGAAATTGCATAACATCTCACGCTGTCTTATCTGTTTCCCTGAGCTAGTCCTATTTGTATTTCATGCTGCATACTCAGAGTTTCGAACCCAAGCAGTAATACACTCCCACTCTGGGCAACGGCAGTTGTTACTTGGAAATCATGCCAGCATGGCCATTGCAAACCTGAGGAAATTTACACTGAGGAAAAACTAAGGGCAGGGTAAAAGCTACCCCTTGTTCTTTCTTCTCAGTACTGCCTCGTTGTATTCAACAAAGAAAACATTTATTCCTCTGCCCCAAGATGAAGTGAACAACCCAGCTTATTCCTTAATCAAATGGTTTAAGCCTCATTCAACTGTGTTACAAAATGCAGTGATTATATTGTCAGGTACACATTTTAATTGTTCTGAAAAATGCGGTTCTCTACTATCCATTTTCATGTACTCTTCTTGGCAGGAAGTATGTTTTTTGTTGTTGTTGGTTTTTTACAAAGGATGTATTGATTCCAAGATAATAACAAGTGGTAGCTCTCTGATCTTGGCAGTTTTCCTTCTGAAAAAGGATACAGTGATAAAGTAATACTGTAATACTTGGGCCACTATGATTGCAGCTCAAATCAATCTATTTTTTAACTGCTGCTTGGATTATGGCAATTACTTTCAGAATTTTCCTTTAAGTGTTGGCTCTTACTTAAAGCAACAGGCATGCCAAAAGTAGCATGGCTTGTGAATGATTTCAAGAACTAGTTCCAGTTTTTAAAATAACACAAAGTTTCTCAATAATTTTTTTAAAAGCATTAGAGGTGGAGCTTGTTGTTACAATAAACATGGAGATGCCCTGGAAAAACAGCAGCGCTATGTCAATCTTTCCCCTCCACGTGTCCTGATACCACTATGCTGTGCTCTCTTCTACTCCGTTGCTAGTAGAATGGAGAAACAGTCAGCAGAGTAATGTCAGGGCACATAACACATTTACTGCACATTATGACAGGGCTGAGAATACCACTTTGGGAATACTGGGAGCTAATGGGAGAATCAGTCCTTAGGAAGGTAGAGAAATGGGTCTATAATAGGCACTTTGAGCACATAATGACTTCCATGCCTCCTAACAAAGGGTGTGAATGTTATGCAGTATCAAAATTGACTCATAGAAGAATGTATTAGGGCAATGGTGGCCCTGTATGTCAGAAGGCACATGACATACAACTCTTCTTGACATTTTGGAACCAGTGAGTGATCTTGGGACAAGTTATTACTAAATATGCATTCTTTGCTTTTAGCACTGGAAATACAATTTCACAAAATAATACATTTTAAAAGACAGACATTTATCCTTTGATTTAGGGGAAGGGACCATGCTTCATATACATAGGAAGAGAATTTTTTTTTATCTAACTCCATTCTCCTAACTTTAAAATTGTATTACTTATAAAAAGTAATAAAAAGGTAAATACATAATTTAAAAATAAATAAAATGTTTGTAACTAATATTAAATTAAATTTATTTACAAGACATTGACATTTACATTTCTATTTGTTTTTCATCACATTGCAGCACTGAAAATCTACAACAAGAATTGCAGTTGGTATGTAATATAAGCATTTGTGGACTATAGCTTTGTTGGAAAAATTGGGTAATCAAACAAGCCTAGCAAATATCAAGTAAGTGTGGATGCTTTCTGTGCTATCTGGAATACATCCTTTTGGTCTACACAACAACTCTTAATCTTCCATTTAATATCAGAACCTTATGGAAAGATGTGATTGAACAAGTAATGTATATATATAGTTGTTAATGCTGCAAAAACATCTTGTTGAAATTGTAAATCAAATTGTATAATAATTATAATTGTAGCTACCATTCTCAAAAGAGAAGCAAGGACAAGATCCATTATGATAGATCCCATAAAGTTGTCAATTCTCAGAAAAGAAGTTATGGTAGCTATACATTAAACATCTACTACAGCACCAATAAGTAAGGATTTCCAAGCCCTATCTAGAAGGTAATGTAAATGCTTTCCAAGGAGTACATTTTGGAACTTTCTGTAGACCGATGCTGTCAAGTACAGCAGAATTTCTACCGGATGCTTAAACAAAATGAACATTCAGGAAAATATCCTAAATGTTAAGAAGTACCCCAGCAACAACTATTTTTCATAGTTTGTTCTGTGGTCTATTAAAGAGGTATTCAGTTACCACTGAGTAAATTACAGGTCTGCGCTTACTTGTAAAATGTTAAAATACAGTTTACAGCTACTCAAATACATAATTAGAAACACGTTTCTAAAAGTAATAAATTGAAATATTCAATTTACAAGAGCCCACAAGGACTTTCTGTCAAATATTTTCCAGGGCTGTTTCCCCATCTCCACTTGAATATGGGGTGCATATTTTATAAGTGACTGAAAGCCTTAACAAGACCAAGTTAAAAGTTATGAGAGTTCCCTGTTTGTTAGCTGATGTATCAATAAAACTGTCAGATATTTTTGAGCTGTAAAGTAATTTGCCAGCTGCAGAACAGTTAGTGAACATTTATTAATTTTATGTTATTAGG
Organism: Gekko japonicus; assembly: GCF_001447785.1. Classification (NCBI taxonomy): domain Eukaryota; kingdom Metazoa; phylum Chordata; class Lepidosauria; order Squamata; family Gekkonidae; genus Gekko; species Gekko japonicus. The sequence goes on along the minus strand of NW_015176457.1, from coordinate 352,738 downwards.
AAAGTCTGAAGTGGTCATTTACCATTTCAGGAATAAGCACAGCATTTAGGATTTCCTCACCTAAGCTGTAGAAAGAAATTTTGCTTTCCATATTAGCATACATTTGATAGTAATTATAGTATTATTGTATTAGCTATAATTATCAATGCATGCTAATATGGCTATCCTTTCTATTTCTGATGATTTGCTTCTCCCAACTGCTTTGAGTGCAGCTTTCTCTTCACTTTCTAAAACTGTAGGTTCTTCTTCAAAAGAGTCTTCTTTGAATCTTTTGAAGAAAAATGTGCAGTTTTAGAAAGTGAAGTGAAACTTGCACTCAAAGCAATTGGGAGAAGCAAATCACCAGGAGTATACGGGATATCAATACAGCTATTTCAAGCCACAGAAATGGAAGCCATCGAAGTATTAACAAGAATATGTCAACAATTATGGGGGGGGGGAGATGGCCAACATACAAGAAGCTATTGATCAACATTCCAATTCTGAAAAAAGGAGATGTCAAAGACTGTAGCAACTATTGGATCTTCAATTTCTCATCTGAGTAAAGTAATGCTCAAAATCTTACAACAAACATAATTAGCATATATGGAATGAGAAATACCAGATGTTCAAGCTGGATTTGGAAAAGGAAGTGGGACTAGAGATCATATTGCAACTTTACCTTGGTTACTGGAGTATACAAGAGAATTTCAGAAGAAAATCAGTTTGTGTTTCATAGATTATAGCAAAGCTTTTGATTGTGTGAATTGTGAAAAGCTATTGTTTGGTTTTAAAAGAAACAGATGCACCACAATATCTGATTGTTTCAATGTGCAACCTATATCCCAGACATGAGACTACAGTTAAGATAGAATATGGAGAACGGAATGGTTTCCAATGGACAATGGTGTCAGACAAGGATTATTTTATCTCCCTATATGTTCAATTTGTATGCAGAACATTTCATAAAGGAATCTGGATTAGATTTAGATGAAGGTGGAGTGAAAACTGTCAGAAGGAACATGAGCAACTTGAGATATGCAGATGACACCACATTAGTGGCAGAAAATAATGAAGATATTAAATGACTACTGATAAAGGTTAAAGAAGGTGCCAAAGCAGTGTTACAGCTGAACATCAAGAAGACAAAAGTAATGATGATTGAGGAATTACACAAGTTTAAGGCTGATGATTAAAAAATTGAAAATTTCTATTCCTTGGGCTCAATCATCAACCAAAAGTGAGATTGCAACTGAGAAATCAGAAGAAGAAGGCTGAATAGGAGAGATTGGATTTATACCCCACCCTTCACTCAGAGTCTCAGAGTGGCTTACAAACTCCTTTCCCTTCCCTTCCCTTCCCCTCCCCACAACAGACACCCTGTGAGGTAGGTGAAGCTGAGAGAGCTCTTTCTAAAGCTGTCATTGAGAGAACAGCTCTGACAGAACTATGGCTTGCCCAAGGTCATCCAGTAGCTGCAAGTGGAGGAGTAGGGAAACAAACCCAGTTCTCCCAGATTAGAGTCCGCACACTTAACCACTACACCAAACCGGAGATTGAGACTGGGAAGGGCAGCCATGAAGGAGCTAGAAAAGATCCTTAAGTGTAAGGATGTGTTGCTAGTGACCAAGATCAAGATGATTCATACCATAATATTTTCTATTACTATGTATGGGTGTGAAAATTGGACAATGAGGAAAGCTAACAGGAAGAAAGTTCATTAATTTGAAATGTGGAATTGGAGGAGAGTATTACAGATACCATGGACCACCAAAAAAATAAATTAGGTTCTATCTTATCAAGCCTGACCTCTTCCAGGAATCAAAAATGACAAAACGGAGACTGTTGTACTTTGGTCACATTATGAGAAGGCAAGAGTCACTGGAAAAGACAATAATTCTAGGAAAAATTGAGGGCAGCAGGAAGAGAGGAATACCCAACATAAGATGAATTAACTCAATCAAGGAAGTCACAGCCCTTAGTTTGCAAGATCTGAGCTAGGCTGTTAATGATAGGACGTTTTGGAGGTTGGTAATTCACAGGGTTGCCATAAGTCAGAAACAACTTTATGGCACTTATCACATTTAACACAGAGAGATAGTATTAAAGATGGTAAAACATATTTATTCTTGTCATTGGTTTTAATAAAACCACTAGCTGGAAATGCTGCTACCATTAAAGATCTCAGGTACTTCCACAGGAGGAGGAGGGGGAGGAGGAGAAGAAGATTGGAGTTATACCCCACCCTTCACTCAGAGTCTCAGGGCGGCTTACAAACTCCTTTCCCTTCCCCTCCCCTCCCCACAACAGACAACCTGTGAGGTAGGTGGGGCTGAGAGAGCTCTTTCGAGAACTGCTCTTTTGAGAGCAGCTCTGACAAAACTAGGGCTTGCCCAAGGCCATCCAGCAGCTGCAAGTGGAGGAATGAGGAATCAATCCCGGTTCTCCCAGATCAGAGTCTACGCACTTAACCACTACATCAAACTGGCTCTCTCGGAAAGAAAACTCAAGATAATTTTAATCTAGGTTTTACTGGGCAATTCTATACACGCATAAAAACAGCAAACATAGAAAAGGCAGATGGTGGTAGATAGATTTAGTTACTCATAAATGGCTAATAAATTTTATCTTTTGTTTAATTGACACTGTATTAATTGATCTATTTTTCAATGAGAAGAAGAAGAAGAGATTGGATTTATACCCCACCCTTCACTACCCAAAGGTGTCTCAGAGTGGCTTACAAACTCCTTTCCCTTCCCCTCCCCACAACAGACACCCTGTGAGGTGGGTGGGGCTGAGAGAACTCTGACACAAACTGCTCTTTTTCAAGGGCAGCTGTGCCAGAGCTTGTGACTGACCCAAGGTCACATCAGCAGGTGCAAGTGGAGGAGTGGGGAATCAAACCCGGTTCTCCCAGATTAGAGTCCGCACACTTAACCACTACACCAAACTGGCTCTCAAAACACCTTTCCACCTTGACTGCAACCCTTTATGTTAGCATATTTCACTGATGTGGGAAGTATAATCTACTTGAAGGGTTGGTCCTCCAAGAGTTTTAAGCTTCTATTTTTAAGATTTACTAGTTTCTACTGCCTTTTGGTTCTAAGAGCTTTATTAAAAAGGAAGTTTGTTAATTGGATTTATGCCAGACAATATTTGAAATATGTCTGACATTTGACATTTTACAAGGCAGTTATATTGCTTGATGTTTCTTATGCTTCTGTCTTGTATTATATTATGTTCTTTATGAATTCTGCAAATATGGAGAAAAACAGTACAGAAATATTTTAAATAATTTAAAAAATGACTTCTCATTTTGCTGTTATTTATTTACTTATTTATTTAATTAGATTTCTATCCAGCCCTCACCACGAATGGGCTCAGGGCGGCTTACATTTAGCAGCACTATGTGCCAAGATACATTAAACATATAAAACCATATTATTGTAATTACATATGCTCCGATTTAGTAGATTAGGGTTGTTAGGTCTTCCCTGGTCATCAGCAGGGGATGGGGGAGGGAGTAGAGTTGCCAGCTCCAGGTTAGGAAATTCTTGGAGATTAGGAGATGGATTCTGGGGAGAACAGGGATCTCAGTGGGGTACAGTGTCATACAGTCCACCCTCCAAAGCATCCATTTTCTCCAAGGGAACTGATCTCTGTAGTCTGGAGATGAGCTGTAATTCTGGGGGATCCCCAGATCCCACCTGGAGGCTGGCATCTCTATCAGTAGGTCTGGATTTATATAGAACAGCAAAGGTTTTAGAAATCGCTTATGTTTCTGAACTCCCATTTCAGGTACAATACTGGTAGCAGAAGTTCATAGATCTTATCAACAATGAGTGAACACTGATGACTAAATGTTATGCTACGACTGACATAAAGTCATTTACATGCTTTCACCATATCTTTGCAGCATGCAAATCACCTTGCATTGAGTGGACCTTATATATCATTTCAGCAGAAAACATCTGACACTTTTTTTGTAAACTAGGTCACACGGAGCATTAGGTACGCTAGAGGGACGGAAGATAGGCGGGTTTTCCGGGCGCGATCTCACCACCACATCTGAGAAGCGTAGAGCTCCCGTGGCGCACCCGAGGCTTCCCGCCGAAGATGCAGGGTAAAAAACTAGTACCTCGGAGGTACTAGTTTCCGGAAACCGCGGGGCAAGGGCGGGCGTCTGATCACGTTTCCGGTGGCATCTGGCGCCCGCCCATGTCCCGTCACCAAAAGGCTATTTTTTCCCCTCAAGTCTCCATGGATGCGCACAAACACCCAACGGAGCATGCGAATACTTGGGTTAAAAGGGAAAAAAACCCCCGCCGGATCCACTTCTTTGCCGCGCCACAGGAGTGAGGTATGATCGGCACCTCCCCGGCACCTCCCCCCAACCACAGGAAGTTGGCCGGACGTTTGATCCCGCTACCACGCAGTTGTTCGCTCCGGGGCAAACAGCCACGCCTCCCCCCGCGATATCCGGCCCGTGTGACCAGGGCCCAGGTACCTTTTCAAGTTTTCCTGTACTTTAAATAGCAGAATATTGTATAAGTGGAGTTATTAAGGTTATAAATTATTGTGGCTACTGCTGTATTGTTGGAACATACCTTCTAAGACATCTCTGTGCTTATTAAGGAATTATTTACAAAAACTCTGGAAGATGCATTTAAAAATTCAGTGCAATCAATAAATCAGGAATAAGGTACGTGTCTTTAGAACCTAGCTACTCCTGTTGAAATTTAAAAAACAGTACCTAATTTTGCCTAAAATAAATGGTTGTATTCAGAAAAGATGTCACAACAAATCTGTTTGTTTGCCATGATGTCTATTGGGTTTGTGTCTCCAGTGCATCACAAGATACAATACAAAATCATGGAAGCTGATGACAAGGTCACAAGGTGGATCTCTGGACTGAGACTTACATCTTGAAAATCAAGTCCTTCTTTTAAAACAAGAGTCAGTGTCACCTTAGAGACTAATAAAATTCATTCCAGCATAAGCTTTCATGACACAGAACTTACTTTATCAGATGCACTGATGTGAACAATCATTAGGCCAATATAGTTATATTAAAGGCTGCAAACAACATAAAGGCCAGGGGAATGAGAAGAGTTAGATATTACAAAGAGAGGGCAGTTTAAAACAAAGTCCAATCAAAGGAGAAATCAATCCACTCCCTACCTTTTAGTTGCTTGTAGCCTTTAATATCAATGCACTAGAGCCTAGTGGATATATACTTCAGGCATCTGATGTAGAGCTTATGCTGTAATACATCTTCAACAATCTCTACAGTGTAAAAATTACCTGGTCTGGAGCATACTTACAATGATAGGCATTAAAACCATATTATAGGCCACAATCCCTATCCCTTTACCTATGCTACTTTCTGAATCATTTCATTACTGTACATTTATATTTACCTGTAAAAAAACGCCCTCTTGAATAATTCCATTTTGCATAGCTTACAGAAAGCCAAGAGAGCAGGAACCTTCCTGTATATACAAAATTTAAAAGCTTAGTTGATGGGTCTAGCTTTAAGTCTGTGCAGTGTACATAAATAGCCATAATAGAGAATCCAAGGCATTCTCTAAAGGCACCTGACAAATCATCCTATACCTAATAAGGTGATATAAATAATTGGAGAAAAGTAAATAAGAATATTAAAGACACAGCCTCTACTGAGTCATACCAACACTTCATTTAGTCAGGCACTGCAAGTTCTGATAGGTAGATGTTGTTTAGATGAGAGATAAGTTTGGGTTAGATGTATATTTTTTCCTAAAAAGTCTTAGAAATGAGGGTACCTTAATGATGCTGGGGTGGGATGCCAACTTCCCCTTGTCGATGGAGTACTTTAGGGTGATCCTGGATGCCTCCCTGTCAATGGAGGCACAGGTTGCCAATGTAACTAGACTAGTGTTTTTACATCTACACCAAGCTACACAATTGGCGCCAAGACCTAGCCACAGTAATCCATGCAACAGTCACCTCCAAATTAGACTACTGTAACTCACACTCTGCAGGGCTACCCTTGAGGCTGACCCGGAAACTCCAGCTGGTCCAGAATGCAGCAGCGCAGGTCCTTATGGGGACACAGATAAGAGCATATATTTAGCCAACTGCACTGGCTCCCAGTTGAATTCTGGATCAAGTTCAAGGTTATGGTATTGACCTTCAAAGCCCTAAATGGTCTGGGACCAACATAACTAAGGGACTGCCTCTCCTAGCATGTCCCTCAAAGGGTGATCCATTCAGCTGGTAACAACTTGCTGATGATCCCCAGCCCGAAGGCCATCTGGCTATCCATGATCAGGGCCAGGACATGATGGAACACTCTGTCCAAAGAGACCCGGGCCCTGCACAACTTGAAACAATTTCGTAGGGCCTATAAGACGGAGCTGTTCCATGAGGCACATGGTCAAGGATGAGTGACGGCTTCCCACCTTGAACCATCTCCTGAACTGCCCTTTACTGTACCATCTAGTAAGTAATGAATATTTTGACTGTTGGGATTGCGGATTTTATATTATGTTGATTTTAAGTGTTGTGATCCACCCTGAGCCCTACTGTGTAGGTAAGTGCAGGCTAGAAATCCAATTTAATACATAAAAATAAATATTAAAAATGTAGATTCCACCAGTCACATCATGTAACTGAATTGTGTGGTCTACGATGAATTATACAGCCACTCCTATGTGATTGAAGCACATTGTTCTGTCATTTTCTGTCTCTACTGGAAGTTGATAGGATGCCACTTCCCATATCATCACCCATACAAGCATGCCAAACTCAGTTTATTTTCTTGACCACAAGAATCCAAGAACAGCTGCACTGCTCTTCATTCTGACCCAG
>NW_015176457.1:340771-345856 GCF_001447785.1 Gekko japonicus | reverse complement strand
TCACAGTCAGTTTAAAAAGTACATAAAGCTTTATGTAGCTGGAGACAATTCAATTGCATTTTATAGAAATGTCATTTTAAAATTTAATTATCTAAGTCAAAATTTCTAAGCAAAGAAGCACACATGAAAGCCCCAGTAAAGTTGGTGGTATAGTTTGCTTTTAAAGTTATCTGACACATCAGCAATAGCCATCTTCACATGTGGCAAGGTACACCTAAAAAGTAAATCTATCAATACAGCAGATCAAAGAACAATTAAATGTATGCCAAGTTTCTCTGAAGTTCAGTAGCTATGCTAAGAATCTAAAGCAGGAGAAGGGTGTATTCCATCCAGAAGGAAGTTCTCTAGTAGTTTTGTCTGGGAAGTTCTCTAGAAAATATTGGTTGTAAAATCACAGCAATTCTTGAAAAAGATGAAATTGAAACAGGAAGATATCCACGGCTACCTGTCGGGTCACTGGATTCTTTATTAATGGATTTTGATAATCATACAGCTAAAACACGCTGAAGTATTATATTTCAGAATTTATTGTTAGTGAAAATTTATTCTCAAGAAGATTGTGTAGAATTCAATAGAGAGTAACTACAGAATACTGGATTGTAAAGATACCCCATAAATATTGTGTTACAATTTATTAGTGTGAGGATTTCAGTTAGAAAATAAGTTATATAGTTGCAAGATCCTCAAATATATGGTAAAAACCTGGAAATTAGAATTGTTAACATAATGTAATGTATGCATTGGATACATGCATACTTTTGGAAGTATACAATAAGTTTTTATTCATTGCAGTTTGTACAACAGCATACTATGGCAATGTTTGCCACTACAAACTAGTTTTCCATTTTTAATATGACAAAATTCAGCACTAAATTCTCCTATCATTGACTTGTTGTAATATTGTTACCGTTTGTGTAAATGTTTTGCAGTGGTATTAAGAATAATGGATTGCCCTGGGAGTCAGGCAAAATTCTAAATTCAGACAGAGGTGGTAAAACCACATTTTACCAAGTGGTTAAAGACTCTATGAAGTGTCTTCTGTAGTTTTTGAAAGATTTCTAAGCACATTGACCAGTGGGAGCCTACTGATAATGATTAATAGAGATGGATGTCTATACACAGCTATTGAAGGAAAAACTGTTGAGTATCCCATTCTTGTGAGAGTTGGGGTAGAATTAATTCATATCAATTTTGTCTCCTCCTCTCATTTCCTACCAGTTTCAGAAGAAAGCAACAACAAAAAAGTAATTCAGTAGAAGGAAAAATGGATGAAAAGATGAAGCTGCCTTATACTGAATCAGATTGTTTGTCTATCAAGGTAAGTATTGCCAAACTCAGACAGGCAGCAGCTATTTATGGTCTCAAGAAGTGGTATTTCACATCACCCACTGTCTGGCGATGCCAGGGATTAAACCAGGGACCCTCTTCAACAGATATTCCTTCACTGAGCCATACCTCCTCCCATCTATAAATTGGTTAAAAGATATTGGCTCTTTTCACATTACTGTTCTAAACCAGATGTTATTCGTTGTTGGCCTGATTTCAAGCAAAGCGATACAGGGATGGGGGTTTCATACAGTGAATTTCCTTCCATTAGTGAGCCATTGAGATGGATTTCACAGAAAAGCAGGTTTTTTAAAATGCTGCTTGTGTCAGAGAATCAGGGAGTTCATAGGTTAATCTTCCCTGAAGAGAAGAGCTTATGTGATTGGCCGCTCTATGTGCTCTCTGATTGGCCAACATCAGCTGAGAGAGGAAACAAAACAGCTGATCAGGTGGGAAAAGAGGTCTTTCATAATTTGGTATTTTGCCGTTTGGTCTGGGTCTGAAAAGTAACATCTGGATAAGTAGCCATAGGGTTTCGCTTCTAAGGGAAGAGACATTTGGGACTCAGTGTTTTCTAACAGGTAATAGTCATAAAAGTACTTCTACAGAGAAAAGAGAAACTCCATTGTCTTAGATAAATTAAATCTGCTCTGAGGGAAAGCTACAGAACAGCCTTATACAAAGGATACTAGAAAAGGATTTGGCAAAAGGTCTGGGTAGTTAAGAGAGAACTCCCATACAAGCCAAATAGTAAAAGGAGTTATTGCTTCTTAGGGACCAGGAGAATAACTTCCTGCCAGTGAAAGGGGTTGGGAAGAGAACCCTGGTCTGAGTTAAAGAGGAGAAGCTTAGACACCTCAAGAGTTAATGAAAAGCTGTAATATCTAAAGAAAAACCTAGAACTCTAAAGGAAGAAATCTAGAAACTTAAAGCAAACGCTGTCCTCAAGAAGAAACACTAATAAGAACTGCGTTAGTGAAGTATACTGAACAAAGTACCGGTCAAAGAAAGAACTGCAAAACCTCAAAACAAAACTACAAAACTATGGTTGATTTCCCACTAGAGCTACCTCGATGATGCGCCGCCGTTTGCCCCGATACTATCGGTCAATTTCACACCCAAGGCTGCGGGGCTGCATTTTGACTTGCGGCTTCGCCCGATTCCCCCCCCAGTTTTGTGATCCTGTTTTTTGAGGATCACGAAACTGCGGAGGAAATCGGGCGAAGCCGCAGGTCAAATGCAGCCCCGCGGCTTCGGGTGTGAAATTGACCAATAGTATCGGGGCGAACGGTGGCGCAACATCGAGGAAGCTCTAGTGCAAAATCAGCCATTAACTCTTGAAAGTTCTAAGAATTCAACTCCATATATATCTAGGTCCCGGTCACATGCAGAAGTTGCTGCGGGATACCCACAGAGGCCGGGCAGATTTTACGGGCGTGATCAAATGGGCACATCTGGCAAGCGGCGCCAGAGCCAGTCTAAGGTGTTCCTGTGCCCTAGGCGAGCACAGTTGCCAACCTCCCAGTGGGCCCTGGAGACCTCCCAGCTGGCATGCAGTGCCTCGGGGCGGAGCTTGGCTTTGCCACCCACTCCCTGGGCCTTGCCGGCTAAGTGCCTGCCGCTCCTCCTCCTCCTTCACCGGGGCAGCACTGTGGAGCCCAAGCTGATGGGGCGCCCAACACGGAGGGAGGCAGGGCGGTGGAGGGGACGCCGGCAGCCAGCCCCATCCCGGTCCTGTCTTCTTACCTGCGGCACCCAGCAGCAGCACCACTATCAGGGTGAGCAACAGCGGCAAGAGGCGGCCGCCCATCCTGCGCGCCCCGCCGCCACCACTCCGGCTGCCCAGCCCCGTTGCCGCAACCGCGCACAGCCAGGAGTACCCGCCCGCCCCCCTCTGCCCGGCCGGCTGCTGCTGCTTGGGCAGCCTCTCTGAGGTCAGGCGAGAGGTTGGCTCCGAGGCCCCCCCGGGGCACCGACTGCAGCGCTGCCCCTGCCTCTCCTCCCACGCCATAAGGGCTGGCCCGCACTCTAGGTGAATGCCTAGTTCACCTAGCGGGTGAGCCAGCCCTGAGCGTCGCACACCCTTAGCCAACCCGTCTCATCTGGCCAAAGATCCGGAGTTAAGAGGTACCTGTGAAAGTCCACTATCAAATGCTTGCAATGCGCCGCAGACGGACTTCCTCTGTCTGATCGCTCCAGCGTGCTCCTCTTGCCACGTTGAAGCATGCCAGAAACACGCGCCACCGGAAACAACCCCGGTCTGCCGCCACGACGTCGGATCAGGTAGTGGCGGATTAAATTGTGGCAGCACAAATAGCCACACTTCCCCCCCGCCCATGTTACCAGCGCCCGAAGAAAGTGTTTACCTCAGCAATCTCAAAACCTTGACTATTCCTAATAAACATATATTCTCTGCCTGTTCAATAAAAAATTATTTCTGTTTTGAAAGTTACTTTACCTCAAGTGTCATTTCATAAAGGTTTATAAAACAAGACACCTCCAGTCTTTTCCTCAAGTTCCGAAACTGGGTCTAAAGCCTAAACCAATATCCAAACAAAGGGTGGGAGAGTAGCAAGTTTACACAAAAGGGAAAAAGAAGATATACATGCTACTATAAGGTGACTCAGTCACTGAGGGGAACTGAAGTTTTGGAGGGAAAAATCTGGCAGACAGGTGGGGAGATACAGGGGTTCTATGAAGCGCTATGGTCATTTCATTTTTTTAAAATAAAATCTTTATTGTTTAATTTCATAAAACATTCCATCACCAACACCACCCATGTGCGACCTCCACGCAATAGATGCATAAATAAAATTCCATACAGTATTATATCACAATCAATCCAAGTACAACTCTATTGCTTTATTAAACTTCCATCTTAATCTTATAATCAAATTAACCTCTCAATTTCCTATTAACTGACTAATCATCCCAAAATTTTTAAACTTTCCCAAATGCTTCGCCATCCTTCTGAACCAGTCCTCCTCCTGTTCACTAACCTTTAACCCATTTATTCTACGTATATTATTCATTTTATCCCTCCAATGATTAATCGTCAGTTCCTCGGCTTCTTTCCAATTCCTTGCTATCACTTGTCTTGCTGCTACTAGCATCAAATTAATCCATTTACATTCCCCTTTGAACCTTAACCCTATACCATCCAGACTAATAAGCGCCATTGCTTTAGATATTCTTACCCTTCTTCCCACAATCCCCAACACTTCTATACCAATCTGATCCCAGAACTTTTTTACCAAAGGACAATCCCACCACATATGACTGAACGTTCCCATCTCTCCACATTTCCTCCAACAATTTTTACTCCCCAATTTTGAAATATAGTACAGCTTAACCGGTGTGTAATACCATTTCTGTATCATCTTCAAACCCTGCTCCTGTATTAACCTAGACGTTGTAACAAAGGGAGGTAACCTAAAATCTGTTTCCCAATATTCCTTCAAAACATCTCTCAGTGATTTCCCTATACCTAATAAAACCTTATACAATTTTGAAACTATTTTTGCCTTATCTTCTCCATATTCTTTCACCAATTTTTCAAAGAGAGTAATAATTCTTTTACCAATATGATTAATTTCTTCCTCCTTCAACAATGAGGAAATTTGACTTTTTTTTGCAACCAATTGATCCTGTAAAAAATATTATTCTCCTCTTCCATCATCCCTTCTGTTCCCCAAATCTTTTTCAACTCTTTTATTGCTTTCTGCTTTAATTTATATCCTACCTCCTTTGACATTGATC
>NW_015176457.1:273885-340613 GCF_001447785.1 Gekko japonicus | reverse complement strand
CCCCCCGAGGGTTACTGCAGAAATAATAACTTTTGTGGTGTTTTTAAATCTTGTTACTATTAAATGTTTTAAAAAACATTTTAAAATAAAAGAAATCAAGCACCTTTTCTAACGCAACATATAATTTGCAGATGTTCTCCATATAATCCAGACATTCTTAAGTGTACACAGATATGTTCAAAGGGTGCTTTGTTCTGTAGAAGTGTGCGTATGAATCTTGAAAACCAAAAAGCAAGGTCTCCTTTTATACACTTATGGAATAAAACTTGGAAACAATACACATTTTGTTTGCAAATTTCTAACAATGGATACTACCTGGCACTCCAGATTCAGTTCTTAAAATGTACTAAGGATAAATGTTAATATTATGAAACAAGCAGATGGTCTTTTAACCAGACACATTATTGTCTGACATTTCTTATCAATTCTACTGATTTAATTCTAACAGGAGTAAATGGAGACAGATTTGCAAGAATCTGTCTCCCAGGAAGCAGTATGTGCCTATACTTAAATCATTCCAGGAATTTTAAAGCTAGCACAGTGAGAACCAAACTAATGTGCTTTTTAGGCAATATGTATATTAACTGGAGCTGCGGTGGCTGAAGTGGTTAAGACGCTGAACTGCAGGCTGTGGAAGGTCGGTAGTTCAGCAGTTCAAGACCCGGGTGCCGCATGATGGAGTGAGCTCCCATCTCTAGTTCCAGCTCCTGCCAACCCAGCAGTTTGAAAACAAGAAATTGCAAGTAGATAAATAGGTACCACTTCGGTGGGAAGGTAACAGCGTTCCGTGCGCCTTGGCGTTTAGTCATGCCGGCCACATGACCACGGAAACGTCTTCGGACAGCGCTGGCTCTTCGGCTTTGAAACGGAGATGAGCACCACAACCCTAGAGTCGGATTCAAATGGCTTTCGAGCAAGGGAACCTTTACCTTTACCTTATATTAACTAAAGTAATATAAAACTCAGACAACTGCATACCATTCCAGGATATTTTGAATCCAGCTTCAGCTACACAAGCATTTTACTGTCTTTAATGAGGAATAGTTTCCTCTGATGTTTATGCTCTAGATCTACCCTAAAATGACATCAGGGCTGAATTTGACTTTTCAGCTAGTTTACAGCTACTACTATTAGAGCTGCTCCTACTGCTATTACTTTTGCATTTTACCAGTGGCAGTCATTTTGATGATCTGGATATATCACCCCAAAAGATTAGCAGAGTTGGATAACTCTCGAAGTCAGAGAAACACATCCTGCGATCCCTGCCCAGTTAAGAAGGGAAATAGCTTCTAGAAAAGAGGAGTGGTCCTAGGTATGTGTACAAAGAAGGATTCTGGAAACTTGGTTCTGCCTTCTAAACTTTACGTTAGTGAAACTCAGAAACCTATGCTTGAGTGTTTAAGCAGAAACTGAAAACTCTCTCCGCAAAGTTTTAAAGAAGCTGTTGAATAGCAGAAGCATTTACTTTTGGCAACAAATTATCTGGCGTTTTTGTGAACACAAAGTTACATCAGTTTTATCATCTGTTCACCTCATGCATCCTACACCTGATTCCACCTGACCTTTCCCCCTCCAAGTTAAATAAAACCTTTTGTTTATTTTGAATGTTCTAAAGCAGAATACAAGAAGGTGATTTTGCTTCTTCTTTCAGTTCCCTAAGCGGGACCAACATCCATCCATCTATTAAAAAAAAGCGACTGGGTAGGACAGCCATAGACAAACAATTAAGAAGAAAATAAAGGGGCTGATCAGCAACAAAGAAAGGAAAATCCTATGTGTGAGTGAGGGAAGAGGGTGAGATTGTCATATTTGGAATTCAGAGAACCTGCTTAAACTATACTTACAATACTACAGCATTATAGCGATATTTAAGGGCCTTTTAAAAAGGGTGTGTGTGTGCTGTGACACCACCAATAACAACACTGATGATACCAGAACCCTCCTTTGAAAATCTTCATTACTTAAGTTACATGTGGAACAAAATAAACTGACTCCACAACAGGGAGGGCAGATGTGTAAGCCTAAACCTTTCCAGTACTTGTGGATCAACTCCCCTCCCAAAATCAGGAGTAACTCCAGCATGTCAGAAATGTCTAAATCACAATGACTGAACTGGAAATAAATTGCTGTAACAAAATACTTTTGACCCGAGTGTTGAAGGAAATCAAGAATTTTATTTATAGCACAGAGCTACTGCGTGAGATACCTAAAGATATCCATGAGTTCAGTTGCAACCCTACAATAGCCAATCAACCTGGATGTCATATTAACAGCCCATCTGGTGCTGCATGTTTTTTATGTTCCAATCCAAATGATAGTTTTTACACTGTGTTATGATAACAAAAGAGCAGTGTTAATAGTAATATTTTTATTGTGTGTGTTATCAGATACAAATTAACTATACAAAAATAAATCACAACATGTTTTAAAAGGAAGAGATTTGACCAGGACAATAGTTTATATAACATACCCAAATTTCCCTTTGCTTAAGCAACACTTTGTCTCTTTAGAAGTGAAGTCTTCTTTGTTACTAAGAGATTAAGATAGACAAGTAGCTTTGTGTGTAGCTAAATTTTTGGCAGATGTCGTAAAATCACATTGTAATTCTGGTAGCAAAACTTAGGCTTCCGTTTTAGTGTGTGATGGCTCACTGTTTATGACTTTTGTTGTAGAAAGAGTAATTAATTACAATAACATAACATACCAAAATCTAATTCGGGGAAATTCTTTATAGTGCAAACAGAAATTATTTATATTGGGCCCAATACAAAGTAACATTTTATTTCCATTAAAGTTGATGGGAGGAAGTAAACACATGCTTAACTTGGGCTAAGTTGTACCATTAGCTGAAAATTTAGTTTAAAAGTTTAGAAAACTGTTCTCACACATAACAGTGTAAAACATGGAGGCTGTTGTAATTGTATTTAAGATAAAATGCCTCTAGTAGTATGAAGTAAAAATAAATAAAGCTAACACACTTTCTTTGAATTTTCTATGTGAGAATACAAAACACAGATTAACTGTCATGTTTAAGCAATTATCCCTCATCAAAACGATCAAAAACCTACTTCACACGAGAGATATAGTAGGTGCATTTCCAGTCCCCTTCTAGCTTCTCCAAAATAGCGTAACTGATCTCAGCTAATTCAGCTGCTCATTTAATACAGGTAGAAAGACAAGTAATGCTAAAGGGGTAAAAAATAAGATTCAGGTAGATGGAAACAGAGTGACTTGGGCTTTAAAAACTGAATTTTTTTGTGAAATATTCATTATTGGATCTT
This sequence comes from Gekko japonicus, assembly GCF_001447785.1. NCBI lineage: Eukaryota > Metazoa > Chordata > Lepidosauria > Squamata > Gekkonidae > Gekko > Gekko japonicus. The sequence goes on along the minus strand of NW_015176457.1, from coordinate 337,332 downwards.
TTATTTTCCTGGTTCTGAAATTGCCTTCCAGCTCAATAGTTCATTTTAAATTTTAGAATTTCATTTCTTACACAGAATACCAATAATTTAAATGAAATGAAATGAAAAGGGTACAATTTGGAGGTGCACAGTGCAACTCTAAGTAAGAAATATGAGAGCCAATCTAAATTGATACTTGGAGATGAAATGTAAAAATATAGAAAGATTGCTTGAGGTATGATGAGAAAGTGCTTTAGAAGTAAAACAAAATAATAAGAGAACTTTTCCCAAGATGTCGTTAAAACTCTTCAGTCACATAAACTCTTCAACAGGTGAAAAGGGAGTTAATTTTCAGCTACACAGTGATTCATCACCTGGATGTGTGAACTACTGAATATTAGTAAAGGATTCCCTTACTCGAAAGCTAGGCAAATCTGACTCTAGGGGGCGGTGCTCATCTCCATTTCCAAGCCAAAGAGCCACCGCCGTCCAAAGACGTTTCCGTGGTCATGTGGCCAGCATGACTAAATGCAGAGGCGAATGGAACACTGTTACCTTCCCACTGAAGCAGTACCTACTTATCTACATGCAAATTCTTGCTTTCGATCAGCTAGGTTGGCAGGAGCTGGGGCCAGAGACAGGAGCTCACTCTGTCATGCAGCACTCGGGTTTTGAACTGCCAACCTACAGCCCTTCCAGTCTGCAGCTCAGCATCTTAACCTCTGAGCCACCGCGGCCCTGAATACTACCAATACAGAAACTCGGGCCTCGGTTTTACTTCATAGGGCAAAGTACCACTTGATTTTGCAGTTATTGGTGCTGGTGATGAACTTGCATGGGAAAATTTACCTTTAATCCCTAGATGTACAAAGACTAAAATTTACTTACCACCACAGAATGCATTTAGTACCACAAGATAATAGGTAAGTGATGTGCTAAAGAATCTTAACTCACCTGCATGTGGCATCTTCAGTTTGAAAGCACTGATGATATAGAATTTACTTCATTATATGCTTATGATTTCAACTGATTATTAGAGTTATTTTGAAACTTTTTACAAGGTCCTCATGGAGGTATATAAATGACCTCCTCATCCTCTAAGTATACTAAGGTAGTTCAGGCATAAAAGTGCAGATTGATTCAAGGTTGCCCAGTGAACTTTAAGGTTTAATAGGATTTAAACCTAGATTCTCACATGGCTCTCATGTGTCTAACAAACTAAATATATAGTGAGTACCAAACAGTGCACTAATGTTAAGGTAAAAAAGCATTTTACGTACTAACCTCCTGGGAGACTACAATGGAGAATTTATCTGAGATAATGGTATCATTACAAAAATTAGCAAATGGTAAATGCTACTTCTTTTTCGATTTCTCCTTTCTAAAACTACACTACCTTACTACCTTAACAGTAAGGTTAGACTGAATATTCTTGTGGTGAGGAACAGAAATGCAACCTTGTTTAATCAGGCTCACCTGCGACACACATGATAGCCATAATATATGTATACAGTCCACTTGTGTAACTTTCAATACACCTAGGCTGAAATCATGCTGCTGTTGACCTTTAAAAATCCAGTTAACAACTTTGCAAATACCTACCGTACTTATACAAACATTACAGCTACGACAAGACCATTAAGGCATCTGGAAAAACAGACGGAATCTCAGTGGGGCAGGTGAATCAGATTATATTTCCCCTTTTATGTATACGTGATAGAGCCCTGTGTGAGCTTTGCCCAGTGTTCAGTAGATATATATTTTTTTGCCATCAAGATGCAGACAACTTATGGTGACCGTGCAGGTGTTTTCAAGGCAAGAGACATTCAGAGGTGGTTTGCCATTGCCTGCCTCTGATTAGAAACCCTGGACTTCCTAGGAGGTTTCCCATCCAAGTGCTAAACAAGATCTGATGAGGTCAGGCTAGCCTGGTCTATCCAGGTAGGTAGACAGAAAGATAAACATATTGTGCATATATAATATGGTTATATCCAGCCATCATGAGCCCCTCATTTAGTTCCAAGTTTGGTTCCTAGATCCTCACTGCTCCCTTTTTCTGCAGCTGAAACACAAGGGGCTTGAAGAGTATATTAAGCAGCTCCATATTACGCAGCTCCAGACACTGTCCTACTGATATCCACTTTAGGAGCTCAAGCCCTGCAGCTCAGCCAAATTTCAAACAAGCAGAAGTGAGCCATGGTGGTGCACAAAGAAATACTGCAGCCACAACTTCAGTCACTGTACACATGGAGAGGAGAATGTTCAAGATGGTTCTTTCTATCTTCGTTAGCATGATAATGGGTTAATGATCTGAGCCAAAGCTGTTGATAGTCCAGCCTTTGTTCAGTTCAAAATATCTGCCTTTTAAAAATTTGCTGACCAGGAAACTAAATATGTCAATGTCATGGCTAAAAGACCAAGGAAGACTGAGCAGAATGTGTCTAATCTTTTTATTTTCTATAAGGTGATTAAACTAACAAAATGACTACTATAATTGCACTATTGTAATAAAATGCTGTCTAACTTTTTAAAGTGTGAGAAAGAACAAATTCTGTGTTTATGCTTATCCTACATTCATAATTTTATATGTCTTCTTTCTAAGTTGAAACATCATAACTTTCTATGAGATGATCAAATCGTTCAATTTTTCTGTGTATTATGGTGGGGAAGGCCAGGACAAAAGCTGGAAATGCCACTAATACACTGACTACATAATAGTGCCACTGTTCTTTCCCTTACCTAATATGGTTTGATATCCTCACTGAAAATTCATACTAAATAATATTTCACATGGTTTTCGGAAGATGTTTGACAGTGATTTGGCTGCAGCAAACGGTGAATTAATTTATTCCACCCATTTTTGAAATTTGACCAATATTCATGCCATCTCATGTAATAATTCTTTTAGCACATATGCAGCAACAGGATCCTTTGAGCAATTGCAAAGAACATCTTATATCTGGATGGTTTGGTGCTATCCTAAGCAGAGTTATGCCCTTCTAAGTCAATGGCCTTATTTCTCTTGTGTGCAGTCACTGATAGGGGACGCTTTTCACTCTTAACAAGACTTCCAAGTGACTCAAGCGAGTGTGTAAACTGTGATATAAATAAAAATGATCAAACTAAATATAAACCAACAAATGCAATTAAAATACAAAATAGTAAAGTCCTTCTTACTCCACAAGGGAATTATCAAAAAATGGCAACAAAGCCCTAAAATGTAGGATTTTACAAAACAATATCCTTGATTTAAGTTGCTTTACAAAGCTAGAATTGTATTATTGTGAAACAGAACTAACACCATGCTGCATGCAGAGATAGTAATACCTCTATCTGCTAAAGGAGTCATCTAATTTAATGTGCAAGACAGTTTGGGAAAGGCAGCCTCAAAGTATATGAATCATCTGGGTGGATGCCAAATAACCCCAAAAGGCCAGATCAAAACAATGATATTTACAGCCATGCTTCTCTTCTTACATTTTTTAAAACTACCAGCTGTATTATTCTCTTTCCTGATAATCCAGGCACTGCTATGGGCTAGACAGCTAGTGGCATAACACATGTCAATTACTGTGTCATTTTCCAAGCCAGTAAATGGATAAAATGTGCTTTTTATGAACTGACAGATCATTTGTGTAAATCGGAGGCAAGTTGCTCTTTTAGAATTCTAAAACTCTGAGCTTGGTCACATATTTCTAAACACATGACGGTAGGCAGGTAAATTTCTGACATTATATACACTCTTGTTTCCACACCACCACCACTGTGGCGCATAAACTAATGTCCTTGACCTGAAATAGTACCCAATATATCTGCATTTGGATCTCCCTGGAGTTTTTCTGTCTCTGGATGGAAAGAAGAAGCAAAGTTTTTAAAAAGAAAAGCCAATCTAAAATACCAAATACCTTATCTAAAAGATAATGGGTAGGGTAAAGAATATAAAACACAGGTTCCTATGAGTCACTTCCCCTTCTGCCCTTTGGGTAGCCACAGAGATGAGCCTCTGTGACCTTTGAGGTGTGACTACGCTATCACTGTAATCAGTTCCTCACAACTAACTGTAGTTATTCCCAGGAGCATGCTTCTTTGCAAACTAAGATCAGAGGACATGAATGACCCAGGAATGCTACTGGCATTCAGTTATGTCAATGGATTTGATGGGCTGCAATGAATTCAGTACCTTAAGGAGCCTCAATTTTGTTGTTCAGTCACACAGTCAAGTCCGACTCTTCGCGACACCATGGACCACATCACACCAGGCCCTCCTGTCTTCTGTTATGCTCCAGAGTTTGCTTAAGTTCATGCTTGTTGCATCCATACCACTCTCTATCTCATCCTTTGCTGTCTCCTTCTTCTTTTACCTTCAATCTTTCCCAGCATCAGGGTTTTCTCCAGTGAGTGCTCCCTTCTCATTTGGTGGCCAAATGAGCTTCAGCTTCAGTATCTGGCAGCTTATAGTCCCTTCCTTTCTCCACAACACTGGACCTAACAACATCAACTACACCATCTCAGGCTCATTCACTTGCTTATCACTGCATATGCCATTAAATGCCAACAATGCCCTTCAGTTCTCTACATAGGGCAAGTAGTTCAAACCCTATGCCAAAGGATAAATGGACACAAATCTGACATCAAGAATCACAAGACTGAGAAACCTGTAGAAGACCAGTTCAACCTTCCAGGACATTCAATGAGTTATCTCAAAGTAGCTGTTTTATTGCTAAGGAACTTCAGGAACAGACCAGAAAGGGAAATTGCTGAGTTACACGTTATTACAACACTCAGAACAATGCAACCCCAGGACATAACAGGGATATTGGTTTCTTATCTCAATACATACGCTTGCTACCCTCATTCAGTCCTTACATCTGTATTCTCACCAATCCCCCAGAAGGACTTTTTATTTTATTTCTTATTTGGAATAGTAGATTGGAATGTAATTAACAGTAGAATGGTAGATTGGAATGTATTTCTCTGGTCTGGGGACAGAGGAGACATAACACTGCACAACCAATCACTCCACCTTAAAGAAAAGGATGCTGTTGGTCACCTCCATGCTTGAGAGAAGATGGATGGAGTGTAACAACAGTGTCTCAGTTAATTACTCTCAGCATTCCACAATTAAGAAGGGTATATCTGCCGATCAATCCCCAATTTTGATATATTTATTTCCTCCACTATGTTTTCCCCTGGAGTTAAACCTAAACAAATAGTGACCATATAAACTAAGCCTGTTATTCCAGTTAGGTCCTTGCATCTGTCAAACAACTGTATTATGCTGTATGCTAATTTGCTGCTCACCCTCAACCTATATGTATGAACTGGTAACTTCCATTTCAATGTATCTGACGAAGTATGCATGCACATGAAAGCTTACACCTTGAATAAAAAATTTATTGGACTTAAAGGTGCCACTGGCCTTGAACTTTGTTCTCCCCACAACAGGCACCTTGTGAGGGACTGAGAGAGTTCTGAGAGAACTGTGACTGGCCCAAGGTCACCCAGCAGGCTTCGTGTGGAGGAGTGGGGAATCAAACCTGGTTCTCCAGATTAGAGTCCACTGATCTTAATCACTATACCACTCTGGATCTCTTGAAGTACTACATTCTTAAGAGTACTACTGAAAATGAAATTCTGGTTTGTCAGACTTCTAGTACTGTGAAATCTATGATGTATTGAAATATAAAGAATGCTTGACTATAGAGAAAATTACTACATAGTAACACCATACCAGACTTTTTTTTTTAAAAGGGGGGGACACAATGAATTCTAGAAGACTGAGAAAAGAGGATAAGACTATTTGACTTTAAAATGGGAAAAGAAGGCATGAAATGTTCCACTGGTATTACCCATCAACTAGAAAGCAAATTACAGTACCTGTATTATTTTTAAAAAACCCAATTATCAGAACAAGCTTGAAACTGAAATCTTTCTCTCAATGAATAATATCAAATTTATCCCAAGGGACTATGGAGAATTCACCTGCACAAATATGTATGTACAATAACAGAATTTTCTGTAAAGAAATATGGAGGCGGGGGGAGAATTACAGGTAATGCTAAAGATCTAAAAATGCACACTTTATTATTTATTCATATTGCAAATGATTCCTCCATTACCGTCCATCAGAGTAAAAAGAAAACATTTTCCAGTCAATGTTACTCATCACCTTGTTAAACAGGTAAAGTGTATCCCATCTGCTGGCTATTATGTAACGTAATCATAAAAACACTACTATTACTTACTTTTTCGATTTATAAGCAAATGTATCTACCTGTCAGATTATGTCATGTTAGTAAGGGGCTTGAACTTCTGTGTGGCTTACTATCAATCTAGCCATCAATCTAAAATAAGCCTGTCTCCAGTTCAGTCCTTCCATGCTTAGCAAATAGTCAGTTGGGCAGTTCTCTGTTTGATCCCTGAAAAGATTGCATGAAGAAAAGCGTCACTAAACCATCCAGCTGTCAGGACCCTGAGCAGTTCAACAGTCAAGAAATATGAGAGTGACTACTTTTGTTCATGGAACAGACTATCCATACACCCCCAAGACTGAGCAGAAGTGTGAATCACAAAAGAAGAATGTTATGTCCTTTGCCAAATTATTTTCATACAGTTAACTAAATGCCAGCATGGAATATAAATATTAAAGAATTCAAAGGATTACAGTTGAGGGTTGGGTGTGTGGGTGTGTATCCTATACTTTGGGATGCCATCTTTAAACTAAAACTTTGAATCCCAAGGGACTGGTTTAAACGAATGAAGAATCAGACCTGCTAGCTGACCGACATCTGATTTACGAAGTACCCTCATCAGCTTGCTAAACAATTATTCTTAAAACTATTAACTAGTATTACATGTTGTGATCTTCTTCCAACCCATTATTCTACTTGAAAGAAGGTACACTGAAGTGTCACTGCTTGATCAGCAAATGTGGAATATAAGAGCTAATACTTTACGACATATTCAAAATTCAAATTGATTTTAGCAGTCACTTATCTTCACTAACCCCAGAGTATGTCCAGTTGGTTCAACTTTTGTGAAGTAAGGAAAACAAGAACAACACAAGTGCAGTCCTGTGCAAAGTTACTCCAGTAGTCCACTGAAATTTCCTAAAGATGGAGGGGGGAGTTTGGAAAAAGAAGCTAAACCAGGTCTAGGGAAGTAGGTTTAGGGAAGTAGGTATTAAGGCAAATTAAGGCCTTTGAAGTTGCAGATAATGGATCCAAAAATAAATTACCTACTAGAATGGTTTAAATACAATGTTCCCCACATTGTTTACAGGCTTAAGAAAGTGAAGACAGTATTGCTCCATTTGCCTGCATATTTTTTTCAGTGAAGACAAATCAGATTGTCTATGAATCAATACAGTATCTTCTCTTCAACCAAGAATACATAGTGAGGAAGAAAGAAAAAGGCATTTTAAAAAGAGCAAAGAGCATGAGTATCCTGGCTGCAAACAGCCACCCTTGGAAAAAGAAAGGAAGTGCATTTGAATGTTTTTCAGGGGAATATTTTGCACACACATAAATTCCTCTTCTAATCCCACAGATATTTGCAGGCAATAATTCACCTCAACCCTATGTACAAACAGGTATTTATACAAAAGAAAAGGGTAATGGAATAAAAAGAAATCCAGAACAGCTGGAGCCAGCTCAATATGTGCAATTCTGAGTTTCGTTTGTAATAAATATGCTCACATATTTAACTAATAACAGTCACAATATTTAATATAACTGCATAAATAACTACTAATACAGGAAATGTTTATGAAGTGTCTTTTAATAGTCAAAGTTGCTTGGCATCAGCCTATCTGAGATAAAAAGAGCCCCATGCATATTTATCATATTATTGACAAGTTACCCAGTTTCACAGATATAACAACTCCAAATCTTTGGAAATAAGATTAGGGTCAAGAATCATGACTGCAGAAATGAAGTAACTGCTGTAAGGGTAAAGTGGACTTGGATGAACCCATTAGCCACAAGCAGTGAAGTTGTAATCTCAAACAGGTGGGAACTAGTAATGGAAATCTAGGAGGCTACAAATCAGAATTATCAAACAGCTCAATTGGATCTGCAGACCTTATACAGTTAACATGTTAAGTAGCTGGACTTAAACTGGCACCACATGTTTTTAAAATATTTTCCCCTTCAACAGTTGGCAACTGTCAATTTAAATTCACATGGATATATGCAAAACACAGTTGAAAATAAGCATTAACAGGACCTCGTTCTGAAGCTGTGGTAGGCTCCCATACGTCTTGATCATAGCTGCTGCTATGAACTGTATGCACACCTGTATGACAGTTTTATATAACTATACATTATATTTCTTTACTCATAAGTATTTCTTGGGTAACGCTCTAAATCATGGCCAAGATATGCAAGTTTCAGAATAGCAATCTTACTTGTTTAAACTGTGTTGCATTCCATGCAAAATAGTTACACCAGCCTACCAGGGAAGATATTGTGCTGATCCTTCTTCCAAAGAATTTCCACCAGCCACATTAGTGGATCAGTGAACTAGGGAGGGCTTTCTTGATTTTATATAAGCAACCAGTTCCTTCTTTACGTTGTCGAAGGCTTTCCTTCTTTGCCTGTGTTAGTATTATCCTCTTAGAAACTCTATGTTTGGGTTGGTGCTTTGCTGATTGCTGTATATGATTGTTGTATATGAGTGAGTGGCTAGTGTGTTTCTAACCCGACTCGTAAACGACCAGCTCTATCCGGTACAAAATTTGTAGCAGGGTATGAGCTTTCGCGAGCTCATGAAAGCTCATACCGTGTCACAAACGTCGTTAGTCTTTAAGGCGCTACTGGACTCCTGCTCTTTTCTACTGCCACAGACACACTAACACAGCTACCCATCTTGATCTATCCACTATGTTATCCTGCTCCAACCTTACCTGTCATGAGTCAACAAAAAGAACAACAACATGCATAGAGCTTCTGCCCTCCATGTACTGCTTGCCTGTCTCTTCTTTAGAGGTGCAAGCAAAATATCTTCTGTTGTATTGCTCTGCCTTTCTTAGGGTGTCCAATGCCTCCCTCTGCCAGGTCTGCAACCTTCACAACAAATGAAGGGGGTTGCAGTATGACATAAACAAACACAATAGAACTACTGAAAATACTGCAAACCATGCAAATTCTAATTTGTATTAATGCAACAATATTGAATCCAATCCATTGTACACTTATGTTTTACAGAAAATAAGGACGTCACAAGATGAAATGAAGACGTCAGCAGATGAAACTGGACGAACTCCCCCGGAGTTAACATTCGTTTCGAGGTGTCTTTTTCATATATAAGACCTCAGCTGTGCATCCACATGATCATGAATCTTCCACATTGGACTCTCCTTTGTTCCTATGCGTTTTGAAGTTACTCACAAACAGCTCTTAGCCGACAAACTCCCCCGGAGTTAACATTCGTTTCGAGGTGTCTTTTTCATACATAAGACCTCCTAACAAGAAACACATTCATTACTTATTACAGGAATATAACCCGGCAATAATTAAATCCAGCATATAGCTATCATTACATACAGCTGTGCATCCACATGATCATGAATCTTCCACATTGGACTCTCCTTTGTTCTATAATAAAACAAAATTTGCTACTTTTTCTTTATTGGGGGTACACGCACCTCCCTGTGCAAGCAACAAATGTGTCTAGAAAACCGGGGCCCATCTGCCTGAGATTTGGAAGGAAGGATTCCTCAGCAGAGACGTACAATTCCTGAAACTCTTCATCCACATGTAGACCAAAAAGTACAAATTTATGTCCTTCCTACTGAAACAAATGGAAATGAGTGTGACAAACACAAGTAATGTTTTTGGAACAAAAATAAAATAAAATCTGCACTTCTCTAAAATATACTACTTCAGAACTCCACAAACCATACATGATAACATCTGGTCCAATATATATTATACGAAGGAATCTCCTGTCCTGTCACACAGATGAGCACCTTTGCTCTCCAAAACAAGTACAGTACCTCAGTATTAGCAGCACATGGCTAGGAAAGTGTCAACAGAACTAATTTCTCACCTTGTCCTTCATTAAGCATCACGAGAATATCATTTACAATACTGCTGCACCAGTGACAGTTCTGGTTACTTGCACTTTGTTTTCACTACACTCAGCCTATTTCTTCAAAGGATACTGATGGGTGCTATTTCTCAGAACAGTTCCATTCCCATAATCATGATAAATGGCAGTGCCTTGTGGATACTTTCTTTACCTTCAATAGCTATTTCATTTTTTTAGCCCCTTAGCTGGCTTCAGGCTTATATAATAGAAAAAGTGTATTTATTTCTGTAACATGAATTGCACATAAGTCTGCTGTCTTCTTATAGACCTTCCTTTTTGGGCTTATATGTATTAGAAATATGCCTTGGATTCATCTTTCTAAGCTGAATCCAAGGCAAACCATTCAACATCACAGTAATCCAAGTCTATGCCCCAACCACAGACGCAGAAGAGGCTGAAGTAGACCGGTTCTATGAAGACCTACAACACCTCACAGAACTAACACCAAAAAGAAGATGTTCACATCATCATGCTATATAGGAAGTCAAAAGGTAACCGGAATAATGGACAAGTTTGGCCTTGGAGAACAAAATTAAACTGGGCAAAGGCTTACAGAGTTTTGTCAAGAGAACATGCGGGTCATAAGCGAACACCCTCTTCCAACAACCTAAGAGGTGACTCTACACATGGACATCACCAGATGACCAACACCAAAATCAGACGGAGAAGCTCTATCCAGTCAGTAAAAACAAGACCTGGAGGTGACTGTGGCTCTGATCATGAGCTGCTCATTGCAAAATTCAGACTTAAACTGAAGAAAGTTGGAAAAACCACTAGGCCATTCAGGTTTGACTTAGATCACATCCCTTATAAATATACAGTGGATGCGAAGAATAGGTTTAAGGGACTAGGTTTCATAGAGCGCCTGAAGAACCATGGACAGAGGTTCATGACATTGTACAGGAGGCAGCAATCAGCACCATCCCAAAGAAAAAGAAATGCAAGAAAGCAAAGTGGCTGTCTGATGAGGCTTTGCAAATAGCAGAGAAAAGAAGGAAAGCAAAAGGCAAAGGTGAAAAGGAAAGACTTACCCAACTGAATGCAAATTTCCAGAGAACAGCAAGGAGAGATAAGGAGGCTTTCCTGAATGAACAATGCCAAGTAATAGAGGAAAACAATAAAATGGAAAGGACTAGAGAACTCTTCAAGAAAATTGGAGAAATCAAGGGAACGTTCCATGCCAAGCTGGCCACGATAAAGGACAAAAACAGCATGGACCTAACAGAAGCAGAAGAGATTAGGAAAAGGTGGAAAGAATACACAGAAGAACTATACAAGAAGGACTTCAATGTCCTTGACAACCATGATGGTGTAATCACTGATCTCGAGCCAGACATCCTGAAATGCAAAGTCAAATGGACCTTAGAAAGCATTACTAACAACAAAGCTAGCGGAGGTGATGGTATCCCAGCTGAGCTATTCAAAGTCTTAAAAGATGATGCTGTTAAAGTGCTGCAATCAATATGCCAGCAAAATTGGAAAACGCAACAGTGGCCACAGGATTGGAAAAGGTCAGTTTACATTCCAATCCCAAAGAAGGGCAATGCCAAAGAATGTTCAAACGATCACACAATTGCACTCATTCCACACACTAGCAAGGTCATGCTCAAGATCCTACAAGCTAGGCTTCAACAGTACGTGGATAGAGAACTGCTAGAAGTAGAAGCTGGGTTTCAAAGAGGTAGAAGAACTAGAGATCAAATTGCCAACATTCGCTGGACTATGGAGAAAGCAAGGGAGTACCAGAAAAATATCTACTTCTGCTTTATTGACTGTCCTGAAGCCTTTGATTGTGTGGATCACAAGAAACTATGGCAAGTCCTTAAAGAGATGGGAGTACCAGACCACCTCACATGTCTCTTGAGAAACCTGTATAAGGGTCAAGAAGCAACAGTTAGAAACGGATATGGAACAACTGATTGGTTTAGCATAGGAAAAGGAGTACAACAAGGATGTATATTATCACCTTGCTTATCATTGCAGACGGTGACTGCAGCCATGAAATTAAAAGACGCCTGCTCCTTGGGAGGAAAGTGATGGCAAACCTTGACAGCATAATAAAAAGTAGAGACATCACCCTGCCAACAAAAGTCCGTATGGTCAAAGCAATGGTATTCCCAGTAGTACTGTATGGCTGCGAGAGTTGGACTATAAGGAAGGCCGAGTGCTGAAGAATAGATTCTTTTGAATTATGGTGCTGAACTCTTGAGAGTTCCTCGGACTGCAAGGAGATCGAATAAGTCAATCCTAAAAGAAATGAAACCTGACTGTTCCCTGGAAGGCCGGATACTGAAGCTGAAGCTCAAATACTTTGGCTACCAAATGAGAAGGGAGCGCTCACTGGAGAAGACCCTGATGCTGGGAAAGACTGAAAGTAAAAGAAGGGGACGGCAAAGGATGAGATGGTTCGACAGTGAGAAATTTCAGACAGACGATATAATCCGGAAGAGGAACGGTTCCCAAACGGTTTCTGGTCTGTCATTTCAGACAGAACCATTTTAGAACCGGTTCCCTACCAGAATATATTTGTAATTTCACACACAAACACTTCTGTCCCGTTTAGGAAACGGAGCTGAAGCGTTTTACCTGTCAACCGTTTCCAAGTAGTCTTCAGTTTCCTCTGCCGGTTCCGATGCGCTTTCCCCCACTGTTTTTCGCTCGCGCGGGCGATCTCCAACTTTTTTTTAAAAGTTCACTTTATAATGGTATAACGATATAACACAACAGCATTATATCAACCCATTGGAATGCCTGGAGTGTTTTGTTATAGCGCTATAGCGCTCTAAAGCGAACGTTTAAAAAAAAGCCGGAGATCCCACCCCGCTCGCGCGGGCGATCTCCAACTTTTTTTTAAAAGTTCACTTTATAATGGTATAACGATATAACACAACAGCATTATATCAACCCATTGGAATGCCTGGAGTGTTTTGTTATAGCGCTATAGCGCTCTAAAGCGAACGTTTAAAAAAAAGCCGGAGATCACCACCCGGGTGAAAAACGGTGGCGGAAAAGCGGGAAAAAGCGGTGCAGTCTGAAATGACAAACCGCTTCAGATCCAGCTCTTCACCGGAAGGGGAAAGCCATGTGTGAAATGGCAGCCCTATACCGGTTTACTCCACGACGGATCAAAAACGGCTTCAAAACGGGTTAAAAAGGATAATGTGAAATTCCTCAGTGTTATCGATGCAACAAAAATGAATTCCGGAGCACAACAGAAGACAGGAGGGCCTGGCGTGATCTGTTCCATGGGGTCGCGAAGAGTCGGACTCGACTGTGCAACTGAACAACAAAAATGTTAGAAAGCATGTTCAATTCCATACATGAAACTTGGGCTGGATTATTAAGCGTGTGCGACCACAGCCACTGTCTATGAAACCAAGGTATATGTCATGTTACAGGACACTACTCATGCAAACAAGTTGTTCAGTGTTTTTTTATATCTGTGGTAGGGTAGAAGTTGAAGATCTTTAACAGTACATACTGTGTTGTCCTCTGCATTGGGAACCCCAACATAAATTTCTGGTGGCCATTTTAGCCAATCTGACTGCATGCACAGCTGAGGAGAAAATAATATTCTTTCTTGCAGATGTGGATCCATATGCTACATACATGTCAGCTCTATACACTCTGGCTGCCAAGAAAATATATGAAAAAATAGTGTCGGAAATTTATAATCTATGGTTTTGTAATCTGTTTTAATTATGTGGCATCCTATCTTGATGACTATTCTTATTCTTCCTATGTTTTATTTATGTTTTATTTTAACCAAATTTGTATTGCCCTCTGGCCACACACAATAAACATATACTACATATATGAAACTTACCACAGTACGTTTAAACTCCAGCACATTTCTGAGATCTGAAAATTATGTGATACCACATAGAGCTAACTGCAAAGAAAGATAAATGAACACACAATGGAACTGCAACATTCATTTTCAGCACAACCGAAGAAATCTCTGAGGCCAAGGAAAAACAAAAATAAATATATAGTATACAGAGACTTAAATATTCCAAAGGCTTTTTGCAAAACCACAATCACAGAATAGTGATTCATAGAACATCAAAAATTAATAACACAAGTAAAAGCCAAGTGCTGATTTAAAAACAAAGAAAGTCACTGGCTTGGGACTCCTAAGAGAATAATGTTTTACATTCCTGGACACAGTTGAAAACTCAGAACTTTTAACTTATATTTTAATCTTCCACTGCATTCCATCTAACAGTGTCAGCAAGAGACCCTGAATTGAAGTTTCAAGAAAAAGAGCAGGAATACAAAACCAGATTTAAACAGCCCACAATTTTATGAAGAAGCATAGAAGAGTCATTACAATGATCTGAGCTACATCTTAAAATGTAATGCCCGGCTCAATTAAACTATTGGGCATTTACATGAAACATAAAGCTGTTGAGGTATCACAACAGACAACACAGGCATGTTATTCTATCTGAAACACTTCTAGTGCATTTCAAGAAACCCTTTTTGGTGTCACAGGTTTTGATTTTACATTTTCCTCTCTGCAAAACTGAATCCTTTAAGAGAAATAGTGATGACCTAGGATCCTGCAGCCTGGCAGCATTGCCTGGAAAAGGCATTGGAACTGTATATTTGTACATAGGGAAATGTAATACCACTAGAATAATACCTGTGAAAGGGTACCTGCAAGAGTAAGTGAACATTAAGTTCCAGGGCTCTTTTTGTAGAAAAAAGCCCAGCAGAAACTCATTAGCATATTAGGCCACACCCCCGACAGCCCAGCTCATTAGCACATTAGGCCGTACCCCCATGTTACCAGAAGTGTGCTCATCCAGCCACACCTACCTTTTGCTTGTTATTCTGTTTACCTTGTTTGTTGTCAAAACCCAGGGCTTTTTTGTAGCAGGAACTCCTTTGCATGTTAGGCCACACACCCCTAATGTAGCCAATCCTAATGAGTTTCTGCTGTTGGGTGTGGCCTATTATGCTAATGAGTTCCTGCTGGGCGTGGCCAACTTGGGGGCCAGCCGGAACTCCGTTCCTGTGCATTCGTGCCCCAAAATAGCCCTGTGTATATATTCCTGCCCCAAAATAGCCCTGTTAAGTTCTGTCATGAACAGGAAGGAAAATGATATTTAAAAGTTTTATATTAGAGGAGATTCAGAACAGGAAATTGAACTACAAACTACTGTGGCATGTAGCTCTTTCTGTTACTTGAAATTGCAGCACATATCAAAAGCCCAGGAAATTAAATGAATGTGTATCAGATTAGTTAGTGTACATTTTTAGTATATACATACATGCACGCGCATACATCTTTTGTGTGTATCTATGAGTCGTAAGATCGATCTTAGTGCACACGCAGATGCATTTCTGCTGAAGCACACACAAGTTGCTTGAGAACTAAAAATTTGGCTGAACATATGAGTGTTAACTGGTGAAGCCCTCAGCTGAAAGGTCCCTTGCCACGGCCATTGCTTTCTCCAACCATCACTCAAGCTGAAGCCTGATTATGATTCAATAATGAACTGGGACTCTAGAATGGGTAGAAAAAAAGTGATGGACTAGCAAGTTTTGAAAGAGGGGCCTAAATTCAGAAAGTGTGATCAATGACATAGTAATAGAAAAAATAAAAAGGACGTCCTGTACTGTTATCAAAGTGCCCTTTACAGATTTTTATAATATGCAAGTTTATTTTAAATGGGTTTAATAATTGATTAAATACTAGGGTCATCAATCAGCTAAACACCTTTCAGATGTTGACAGCTCTACAGATTATCTTGTATTTACAAAGTACACTAGGTCCAAACTCTTCACTATGGTTGTTGGACTGCCACCTGCTGGTTGTTCCCCCACTCAGGGTGCCCCCCCCCCAGCAATGATCAGAGCCTGGTCTTATCCATCATGGCTCTCACACTGTAACATGGGCTTTCGCCCTTTCAGTAGAGATCTTTAGGCAGCACTGCAAAAGGCTTGCTTGTTTTCCTGGGCTTTTCAGGTGGTATGAACAGCAGGCATCTTTTAAGGGGAGGAGGGAGATGTTTCGAGGTTTGTGTTTTCATCTGTAATGTTTTAATTGCTATTTGTAAGCTGCCTTGGGCCAAAAGAAAAGGTGGGGTATAAAAGTTTAGCAATAAATAGATTGTTGTGGGGGTTCTGGGGAAAGTTGGTAAAATAAAATGCAATAATTTGGTAATAAGCTTAGGACTTCTTCCACAGCTTGATGTATTATTGTTGTTGTTGTTATTGATATTATTATTATTTCAATTTATTAATCACCCTATCCCAGCTTATGCCGGGCTCTGGTCGATGTACAGGAGAGGGATAATGCTGTAAAACAGAATACAAATTTTAAAATCCAATACAGTTAATCAGAAATAAAACCAGAATAAAATCCCAGATGGCGATTTATGGTTTTCTGTTCCCATTCTGGACTACCTGGTGGGAGGGCATAGGAACTTAAACAAAATATATATAGGAAGGAGAGGGGAAGGGGAAGGGTGCCGGCCAGTGTAACCAACTGTTGCTGTCCTCAACCAGGCCCCGCAGAATTCCACAAGGTCCCGCAGGGCCCCGGTGTCATTCGGCAGAGAGTTCCACCAGGTTGGGGCCAGGACTGAAAAGGCCCAGGCCCAGGACAGCCAGACATTCATGGGGCCAGGGATCACCAGTGAGTTGTTATCAGTGGAAACCAAAGCTCTTCCAGGGACATAGCAGAGAAGGCAGTCCCAGAGGTACATCAGTCCCAGACTGCTCTAGGCCTTAGAGGTCAATACCCAAACCTTGAACCTGACCTGGTACTCCACAGGAAGCCAGTGTAGCTGGCGCAACACAGGTTGAATGTGTGCCATCCATGATGTTCCTGTCAGGACTCACGCTGCCGTATTCTGAACCAGTTGAAGTTTCTGGATCAGTCTCAAGCAATGCTTGCTCTAAGCCATGGAGACTTGTGAGAAAAAATTCTACTTTGTGAGCTACTGGCATTAAAGCTGTGAGTGAGCGATTTGGCTACTGCATAAGTTAGTTTGCTCTGGAGCAATCCTTCCTGAGCTAAGACATAAATGTGTGAGCCGGAGGCTAAAAACCTGTGAGCTGGCTCACACTAACTCAGTTTAGAGGGAACACTGGTCTCAAGGGTAGGCCAGTGTAGAGCGAGTTACAGTAGTCTAGCCTGTAGGTAACCATTGCATGGATTACTGTGGCTAGGGCAGGGCATGACAGAAAGGGAGCCAGCTGCCGGGCTTGACAAAGGTGAAAAAATGCCAGCCTGGAAATATGCGTAACCTGGGCCTCCATCGATGAGGTATCCAAAGTAATGCCCAAACTCTTGACAGATGGTGCCGGTGGCACCCCATCAAGGGTTGGTAACCTGAACTCCAGCCCCGAAGCCCCCTCATCACAGAACCTCCGTCTTCGATGGATTCAGTCTCAGCCTGCTCTTTTTTAATCACCCCACCACAGCCCCTAATCCCTCAGCCAAATTTTGTGGGGTGGTAGCTGTCCATCCAATAACAGATACAGCTGAATATCATCAGCATATTGATGGCACCCATGCCCGAAACTCCTTGTCAGCTGGGCAAGGGGGCACATGTAGATGTTAAATAACATTGGGGAGAGGCGTACCCCCTGACGAACCCCACATACTAAGGGTTGTCTAGAGAACACATCCTCACCCAGTGCCACCCTCTGTCCCTGACCATGGAGAAATGAGGAAAGCCATTGAAGGGCCACCCCACATACTCCTACATCGGCGAGGCGGTGAGTCAGAAGATCATAGTCGACTGTGTCGAACGCCGCTATAAGATCAACCAATAACGGCAGTGCCGACCTGCCTCAATCCAGCTGTCTACAGAGATCATCTGTCAAGGTGACCAGCACAGTCTCTGTCCTGTAGCCGGAGTAGAAGCTGGACTGGAATGGATCTAATGCCAATGTGTCATCCAGAAAAACCTGTTCAGCTACTGCTTTCTCAATCACCTTACCCAGAAATGGTAAGTTTGAAACTGGGCGATAATTGGCTGGATCAAGAGTATCCGATGATGGGTTTTTTCAAGAGCGGTACAACCACAGCTTCCTTGAGACCATCCAGAAAGATCCCTGTTTCCAGGGACTGGTTGATCATATCCTTCAAAGGGCCTCGTAGCCTCCCATTACCAGCCTTGACTAGCCATAAGGGATACGGATCAAGGAGGCATGTGGTCAGCTTAACAGCACCCAGGACCCTGTCAACATCAGCAGGCAAGAGCAGGTTGAAGGAATCAAAAACTGAATCTGAAGACGGCCAAAGGGCCTCCAGTTCACATACTGTATCAATATTGGCAGGTAAATCATGGCGAAGCAACAAGACTTTATTTGCAAAAAAGCTCATAAATGCCTCAGAACTAATAGCCAAATTTCTATGTCCATTTTGGTGCCTCTCAGTAAGGGATGCCAAAGATCTAATCACCCTAAATAACTGTGCTTGTTGGGAGCTAGTGGACACAATGGAGGCCGAGTAAAATTCCCTCTTTTGCAGACTTCACTGCCATCCCATAGGATTTCATAAGGATCCTATAAGATGCTCTTGTAGCTTCGTCGCGAGTGTGCCGCCAAACTCACTTGAGTCATCTGAGTTCCCATTTCGTCCCCCCGGGTTCTGCCATATACCAGGGGGATGTTTTCCCACGAGACTACAGAGGACGTAGGGGAGCAATCTCTTCAATGGCTTCAGAGAGATGGGAATTCCAGTCTTCTATCAGCTCATCTAATGAGGCACTGGAAGGCATCAGATCCCGCAGAGCATTCTGGAACCCATTTGGGTCCATTAGTCTTCAAGGGTGAGTGTAAATAAGCTTGCCACCTAGACAGGAGAGGGCAGAAATGCCCAGCCAGACCTTCAAAATCAAATGGTCTGACCATGGCACCTGTTCCTCCAGAGTCAGATTCACATCCATCCCCCTGCCAAAGATCAAATCCAGCGTGCGGCCTGCTTGGTGTGTGGGACCTGAAACAAACTGGGAGAGCCCCAGTGCTTCCTCTGAGGCCTGAACAGAGGCGGCAGCTTCATCTTTGTGGACAAGAACTAGTCCCCAAGAACGAACAGTCTTAAAAAATCATTAGATCAAGGCAAAAGAAGCCCTTAAAAAAACCCTATGTTCATTACGAAATTCTTGCATTTTATTTTACCAACTTTTTCCAGAACAGTCTATTTATTGCTAAAACGATTACCAACAAAATGTGTGTGTGTGTGTGTATCGTAAAAGCAGCTATGCTAGATCTGACCAACAATCAAACCAAAAGCTCATAAATGCCTCAGAACTAATAGCCGAATTTCTATGTCCATTTTGGTGCCTCTCAGTAAGGGATGCCAAAGATCTAATCACCCTAAATAACTGTGCTTGTTGGGAGCTAGTGGACACAATGGAGGCCAAGCAGAATTCCCTCTTTGCAGACTTCACTGCCTTCCCATAGGATTTCATAAGGATCCTATAAGATGCTCTTGTAGCTTCGTTGCGAGTGTGCTGCCAAACTCCACCACCCTGAGTTGCCAACCAATGGCCCCAAGCTCTACATGCAGAGCATGAAACTCAAAACCTCCTTCTGCTATTTCATAGGGTTTCACTGGAACATGGGGGTTCCATTTAGTCACTGTGATTTAAAAATGGGCATATCTAATAATGCACAAATTACCTGATCCCTTTTTAAAACCAGCTAAACTAGTAGCAATCACTATATCATGTGTCAGTGAGTTCCACAAGTTTCCCACTCAGAAACTTAGTTATTTTGTCTGTTGTGAATCTACTGCCCATAAACTTAACTGTTTTCTTGCATTCTAGTATTATGGGAAAAGGAGATACTATCTCTATCAACTTTATCCACCACATTTGCATTTATTTTTAAATATAAATTTACTATTTTGACATTGCTGTTCCAAATAGTGTAGAACCACAACCTAAAGCTTACTGTGACACTCCTTTGGAGCAGCCGGCTATAACTTTGGGCGGAGTTAGTCTTGTTGCAATAAACCTTTTTCACACCACATCCACAAAGTGAAACTATGGTAGTATGTGTTGGGGTGGCTGTATAATACTGGATTTGCTGGCGTTATAGAATGGCTGACAGACCTCAGAGACAAGCAAAAAAAATGAACAAAAATGGTTTATTTGATTTATGAGTTGTTTAAACAGTTCACTAGTCACAGATTTCCAAACACGGACAAGTAATAACCTGGCTGAGGAATTCAAATGCAGCTTCAGTAAGGTTTTAAGTACATGATAAGTTTTTTGTATCACAAAGACTTTCAGTTCTAGACCCCCTATGGATGATATTTATTCAGCCTGTAAGTCCTTGGGGCCTTTTCTTGGAAACAGGCAGGTTTCTGTCAGGTTTCCTCAGCCTAAATATCAGATTAGACACATGAGGGTTCTAATCTCATCAGCCTGCCTTCAGCCAAGAGACAGACTTATATGTTTACAGATCTGCCCATAACCAGAGACAGCCGCAAAACTGTCCCTCTGTCCTTCTCCTGGGGTACAGCTAACCTTCCCTTTGCACTCCTTCTCAGGCTGAGCTAAACTCAAATGTCTTTCTGAGGCAGACCTGGAACTGTTCACCACTGTAGTACCCACAACATTCAATCAGACCTCTCCAAGGTGGTTGGACCTCAGGATCGCAAAGCTGATTCGCTGTTTCACATTCATGGGCTTGACAGTCTCCTGTTCATCGCATTTACCAAGCAACATGACAAAGCAGACAATGCCTCCAAGAAGCTATTAAGAATCTCTGCGAGCTAGGATTTAAACGGATGCATGGTAGTTTTATTTTTAAAAGCACCTTTTCTGAAAGGCGTCTCACTGGATTCCTCAACTGCTTTTCCAGCTCTTGGATACAAAAAGTGGTTTGCCTGTTTTACATTAAGGACTGTTCAAATTAGAAAGGTGCATTCAATAGCCAAATCTGCATGTGCAAAGTATGTATTAACCACTTTCCCCTTGCACTTGTGCCTAGCTGTTGAGCTGCATTTTTTATTACAGGAGTTCAAAGATAATTTGGGGTATGAGGCATGATGTGGGAAGATTCTGCAAAAAGGGTGGGGGGGAGAGAGAGCAGAAAAACAAATGTGCACGTGTCCCCATGGATCCTGTTCAACACAGATACAGAATTCTTAAATTACTTTAGGAAAACTACTAAAAATTAGTGGCTCAGATCTTCAGCATAGTATTAAGACTTGTGTTGTGGTGCTTGGAGCTTTTGAATTGTGGTGTCACAGCTATATTAAGTCTCATAACAATTATGTCAATACATTTTCAAATCCAAGTAATAATTTAATAGTCACTTACTGCCTGGTTCCAAAATGAGATGCAAGTTGGTTTCTGAACTCTTAACCAAAGCAACAAATTCCATATGTAGTAAATGAACTTTAAAATGTTCTTTGAACCATCCTAGTGGCATTTATCCAAACGTTAACATTTTAATAAAAGTCTGTAGTGGCATGTAAACCACATAGGAATCTAAAATCGTATGCATCTTGAGTAGGATGAAATGCTCTCTCTGTTATTCATTTATTTACTATGTTCTTATGTACTTTTCAGAAGCTTAAGAGGATATCTATAATAGAACTTCAAAATTACAAATTGGTCTCAATAAATAGCTGTGCAACAAAATGCAATACAGGTGTATCCTCTAGGGTTGCCAGGTCCACTTACCTGGCTGGCGGTGGGGGGGTTTCCAACATCCTTCCAGGAGACTGGAAGGGGGGGGTCAACAGTGGGAGGGCTTCTAATGTCCTAGCCCCACTGGTGGACCTCCTGATGGCACTGGTATTTCTGGCCACTGTGTGACACAGAGTGTTGGACTGGATGGGCCTTTGGCCTGATCCAACATTGGCGTATCTTATGTTCTTATTAAGTGATGTCGGGAAACTTTCAGTAAAACCGGAAATACAGGCCCCGCCACAGTGACATTGCCTGGAAATGATGTCATCACATCAGGGGATGATGCTCTGGTTTTTGGGCAAAACTCTACGGTAAATTTGGCTTCAAACCATAGAGTTTTGACCACAAACTGAAGCACCCCTGATGTGATAACATCACTTTTGGGTGACTTCACTACATTGGGGTCTGAACTGGTTTTACCAGAAGTTGCCCAGAAAGGTCAGTTGGCGGTGGGATTTCCCCCCTGCTGGGCAGCTGGCCAGTGGCGAGCAAGAGCCCACAAAAGCAGGGTTTACCCCATTCCCACCAGGGGACTGGGAACCCTAGTATGCTCACAGAAATTACTGTCCTAATCTTCTAATTCAAACAGACAGCCTAATAACTGTTTTCTCAGTTTTCTCCATAACATACATGAAAACTGCTAACAAATGTTTTTGCAGCAATGTGGAGACAAAAAGAATGGTAGTGACTAACACATGTGGAGGGCAACAAGTGGCTTATCTCATGAAGCAGCTGCCATTTGCTGGCAATTCCAAGCAGCCTCCACCTGGCAGCCATTTTGTATGAAGCAAAAGAGCATGAACTGCAAATATTATTTTATTATTAATGTCACTTCTGCATACAGAACATATGGAACTTCAGAGGTCACAGTCACTGGCAGGATCCTAACCTTAGATCTCCCGGAGAAATTTTTTGAGGCACTGACAATTCATTAAAATGACAAAATGTCAAAACTACAAGTATGTTTACTATCTCTTTACCTACAAATAATTTTCTGAATAGTATGTCTGTATCTGCTTTATTGGTAGGGTTGCCATCCCAGTGCTGACAATCATTGGGAGATGTAGGGAGGTAGGCACATGTATTAGACACCACAATGGTGCTGCAATGTCACTTCTAACACAAACCAGAAAGCAACACCACTGTGTCGGCGCACTGCTTTTGTATTCCTCCAGAACTCTATGGTTGTAGGGGAATCCTAGTTAATTGCGTCAATGCAATAACATCACTTCTAGTTTCATAATGAAAATGATGTTGTGGGATTGGCACAATGCCTACACACACCATTTTCTCCCAGCTATTCTACCAAGCAGCAGCAGACAACTGGCCCTGCCAGGTGGGAGACATGGCAGCCCTATCTATCTGATGCCTTCTTAAAACAACATTTGAAACCTACATTACATACAGTTAGCTATGAGTTTTGTAATCATTTACCCAATCCTATCATATACCTATTACAGATAAACATGTTTCTTCTACCTTGAGAGATGCACTGTATCTTTTCACAAAAGCTTATTCCCTCATTAAAGCTAATAAAATAATTCCTTTAAAAACACATCTTCTATTAATATATACTTTCACAGAGATAATGTTACAACAAAGTTTGTAATCCGTAGTGATCTTTCATGCTGTATCTATAGTGTTGGCATGTATTAATTTTAATTAATTCGGCCCTCTTGCTTATGAGAATGTTCGTGCTTTTTTCGTGTGACATATTTCACAGCAGTTAGTGATGAAGCACTGACACTAAGATCAAAGATCATTGCAAAGATCATACTAACAAGTGTTCTGAGTTAGGATTTCTATAATAGCTGGCAAATAGCAAAAGGTTTCTTCATCTAAATTGCACCTTCCAAAATAATAAGGAACAGTACATCCATAGATAAAGAAAGGATACAGCCTTGTCCAAGGGTGCCTATAATAACAGGCTTTAAATAAATATCTGAAAGCTGGAAGAGAAACCTTTTTTTTCTTACAAAGAAAAATAGGGCAAATGTAAAAAAACATTGTAAAACGATCATCAAGAGGTTTTGATACACAATATGTTGCATTGCTCACGATAAATTTTCTAATTAAATTTTAGGGATATAAACAAAGCCAGACTGCATGAAAAGAGGAAGATATTCAATCAAAGCTCTATTATATTGATATACTAATTGGCCTACTAATAAAAACAATTCGTCAAGAAGCTCTATGATGCTGTAATAAGAAACCATTCTGTTTAAATGTTTAGCCTTCCTCCAGGTGAAACCAGACTGGGTGTGCAACTAACGGAGCTGTCCTATTATGCTTTCACTGTTTCTCAATTAGTGCAGAGTAAATATTGGGCTTTCTTGATGATCCTTTGCAAGGGACTTGTTTCTTAACCACTCACCACTGCCTCATTAATGGTTGCCCTCTGCTGAAGAGAACTGCTGACCAGGACGATAAAGCCTGCTCCTCCTTTCTATTGTGCAGTCTGTTCTGTTGGCATTAGACAGAGCCTGAACACTCCTTTCCCTTGGGGGAAAAACCTTTGCAGCACATCCATGCCTTTGCTGCTTTGTTTATATTTAGCACCTACACAGCCTTTAAAATTCTAAAAAGATCCAAATGAAAGGTATCAAAGCGAAGATGTACAACTAGAATAATGTAATGTACATCCAAACTGTTGATGTCTTGGCACAGGGAAGGAAGGAAGAGGATTGCTATAACCTCTGTTGCCATATATGCTGGCCTCAGCGACCTTCTGTCATTCCACTGACTTCCATACTCTATGGCAGGGGTGGCCAAACTTGCTTAACGTAAGAGCCATACAGAATACACGTCAGATGTTTGAGAACTGCACGACATGAACATATATTGCATGTTTTTACTGAGAAATATGCAAATTTGCTTTTTATTAGCATTAAATGAGACTGCCCAAAATAATATAAAAAGTGGTAAATTCAGATATTGATAATTATATTTATTTGTCCAATGATATTTGTTTGTAATTATATTTAGCTTCCCCAGCTGCCCTGCTGGGAGCCACACAATATTTGTGAAAGAGCGGCATGTGGCTCCCGAGCCACAGTTTGGCCACCCCTGCTCTATGGGAACAATCCTACACAATCTACTCAGAAGTAAGTCATTTTACTCAGTGAGACTTAATTCCAGGAAAGGGATTTTAGGACGGCAGTCTGTCTAGTACAACATAATAAACCAAAATATCATGTGTTTTGGTAAATTCCTTAATCTCTTCATACATTTTAAATATTATCATATTAAAATATCAATAAGACAGTGAAGCAGGAACACAGAATAACTCCATTCACTGAAAAGCTACCAGTGTTGAAAACAACAAAATCGGTGACTATTTGCAGTGGATTATTAAATGAATTCCTTAATCTGCTAGAGGGTTTAAAAAAAATTTAAGTGTATATGTTGAAGTGGTATAAAACTGCACTGAAGGCTGCATAGTCATTTTACACATTCATTTTTAATACTAGACATTCGAACAGACTGCACTAAAAAAAAATAGCAAAAAACTAAACTCTCCCTTGGAGGTAATCATTTTCATTGTTGCCAGGTCAGTGATTCAGATTTCACAAGGCAATCCCTGACTATGGAACAGCAAGCCTTTTTTTTAGGTCATGAGGTCCTGTAAGGGCCTCTTCAGAAGCCAAGCATAAAAGTATTGAAATAACAAGCAAACACACAGGTTTCTTAATTTGCCCTGTTGGAATCCTGTAATAAGTGCTTAACAACAGCAGCCCCACAGCAACTCTGCAGTCATCAGCAAGACTATTTACCACATGATTTAGCAAACAGATTTCCAAGTTTTTTACTTACATACATAGATAAGAATCAAGCAAAGGAACAAGGAGAAATACAAACATCTGCCTTAACAGCTAATTTAACATTAGGGGGGGGGGGAGTGAAGCCGAGAATTCCCCAAGATACTTGCTGTCCTTGAAACCCGGGCACACAAAACCTTTAGTAACACAGCCAAAAACACATTTTCCCATAACTGAAGAATACAGATAAAATAGATTAATCAGTGGCATGGAAAGTAGGAGAAGATAATCTATTGTTTCTGTCCTCTAGCTGAGAGAAAAACATGGGCACATGTGAGCCAAAGGGTAGCACACTGACTAGTTTGTTTTGCATAGCACCTCCCTTGTTCCTCTCCCCAAATGGGAGGATACTGAAGTTGAGATGAGTTCCAGGACTTCTTCTTGACCTGGAGAGATGATGCCATCCTCCTGGTCCCAACTCCAGTGAATACCAGCAGTCCTTTGCACACTACATCTCCAACTGTTGCTAGATGCGCAGCACTGCTGCTCAGTGTACTCAGCCGATGAAACAGATTGCCCATTGCAGTTGAAAGCACGTAATGCATCCCAAAGGTTGCCTGATGTACATACAACATTAAAGCCCCACTGCAAAGTCAAAATTGCTGGCAATGAAAGATTCAACTAGCTTTATGATTTCCTTGAGATGCTTTCTTTTTGTTAGTCTTGTCCCTTCAACACACAGATGACTCCACAAATCTGGCTCATAACAGAATGCCATCTTCATTATAATATTAATTCAATATGTGCTTAAAATTCTGCAGACCATTAGACATTCATTGTTGCACTCCTTTTAGTTTGTAATAAGGAGAACATGCTGTGAAATAATTCATATACAAAAACAGCATTGGGCTGAAAAGCTTATGAAACAAATCAATTAACTATGATTCCAGGTTATCCAGCTGTGTAATTACTTGCTCCAGTATTTTTATGTAATATCCTGATAATAAAAACAGAAAAAAATATTAAGTATTCCAGAAACTATATTTCTTTTACTGCAGCCACATCGTGTGTGGGACTGTCCTTGAATACAATCTGGAAACTTTACTGGCACAGAATGTTGTCGGGCCAACTCCTGGGACAATACTGTAAAGACCTTTCAATTCATTTCTGGATCCAATTCAAAGTCTTGGTGCTCACATTAAAAACCCTTTCTGACATGGAGCCTATGTGCCTGAAAAACTGCCTCTCTTTTGTATGTTCTCATGCATGCAGTTTCCCTCTTCCCTATTGGCTGCATTGGCTCTTTATATGGTAAGTCAATGTTGCCACTCTTTGTAGGACACACTGTAAAAGCCCATGCTTGGGCTTTATAGGGGCTGTCCCATGACTGTAGAATAGCCACCCACAAGAGGTTAGAAGGACTTCTACCCTGCTGGCTTTTCAGTGAGACTGCAAAAAGCAGAACTATTTCACAAAGTCTATGAATACTCTGAGTCTGGGCCAAAAAGCAATATGTGTACAGGGTGTTTTTAAAGTGGTGGTTTGTTATATGTTTTATTTAATTCTATGTTTTAATGTTTTATTTAATTCTATGTTTTAATGTTTTGTGATTTTATATTGTTTTGTTTTATTGGTACCTGCCTTGGCTCCTGACTTGGTTAGAAGAAGGAAGTATATATAAATAATTAAAAGCCAATTATTTAAACTGGTAATAAAAGCTTTGAACCACCAAATGGGTGATGGAGGCCTTGAACAACCAATGTGCCATAACCCACATGTATTTTCCTGACAGAATTTCTCATGCATTAGCACACTCTCTTAATTGTCCCTAATGCCTTGTTAATATATTTGGATTGGTTCTGTTAACTTCTTAACCCACACCATAATCGTATGTAAACAAGAGACTGGGGCAAACAGATAACTACAGAGAAAAATGGCTACTATACAAGTTTCCAATTTGTTCACCATAATTTGTGATGCTCCTGTTGCTACCTTTTTATAAACATTACATTTCTTCTTTATATAGTTACACCGCGGCTGGAGGCGAGTAGGAAAATTCTGAGTGTCTTGATCACCCTAATGGCCTATGGAGCTAGGAAAGTTATGTAATTTGTTTTCATATATTTGTATTGAGTCTAAGTAGTGTGAGAGATTCCAAAGGAAATCTTTGTCTAGGAGCTGATGGTAGCTCTTGGCAGTCCTGGGCATAGCCCAACCTCTGCCCTCGGAAAAAAAGTTTCATTAATGGAGTTAAGCATTTTTCATTACCTCCACTCTTCTGCCTTCTCAACTTTGCTTTTGCTTTCATTTATTACTTTCAGGTCTAGGCATACTGGCTTCATCAGTGCAGCATACCCATCTGCGAACACACACTAAAGCAGGACCATCCACAGACCAGATGCCAAGTTCAGCTTCACAGTTTGTATCCGCAAAGATAAAGACATAACAGGGATTTCGAATAGGCCTATGGGCCATATGGCTGGGGTAAAGCATTCCATCAGGTAATCATTGTTCGAAGCTGAGCAGGTTTGTTGGTCTCATTGCTGCTAGTTTATGCATACAAGAATGAAGAAACAGCCAGAGTTCCAAAGTTATTTGATCTTTGTGGGAAGAGGCAGTTGCTTCTTAAAATGGCACTAGCACATTCATTACATGTCTAGCTATTGAAATACATGTTCTGTTGGTCAAAAAGATAACACTTTTTAAAATAACCATGACCCCTTTAGTATCTCCTTTATTGATACCACTGGTAATGGTAAAGAACTCTGATAAATTCTATCACCATAAATTAAATCAATCTAGGATGTTAATGTGTTAGTAAGAATTAGGAAACATTTGACCTACAAGAAATCCATTAGAAAAGAACTCCAAAAAGTAGTAGCATAATTATGACAACTTGAAATGTCATAAAGTGGTGAGCTTGCTTTTTGAGTTTCACAGAACTATTCTAGTAGTCATTACTCCTTTGTGCCAAGATATTTCAAGGGGTTTTTTTTTGTTTTACAGTAAAGCAACTGAAGATTTTTATAGACCTTAACAAGTACAATATTGAATAACCTGTAATAAAAGATTTGACGTTATCTATTATGCAAATAATTTTCAGTCACTTACCTTTGAGAAAGGCTGCATTTCTTTACAGAACATACTTCATTGCATTAAGTTATTACTTCAGAGTACAGGGAACTTCCCTGCTACAGATGAATGGTGAAAAAATCCAAAGTAAGCTTGCTGGATCAAACTGAGTATCCATCTTGTCCAGAATCATGTTAGCTATGCGGGCCAGCCAGATTTTTCCAGGAAGGCCATCAGCATGAAGTCAAAACTGCTGTCCCATTTTTAGCTCCTTACTGTACAGAGTCACACTACGCCTTTGAACCTGAAAGTGCTATTTAGCTGTCATAGCCACAGACAGAATTGCCCTCCAATAATTTGCCAACCGATTTTAAAGACATCTGAAACATGGTTAGGGAATGTAAAATTTCTCAGAAAATTTGGAGCTATTTGGAGGCAGGCATTTCTATTTCTGTCTGGACATATTGGAAAAAATGCAAAACATACAAAACTTTGATATTAGAACTAAAACTTATTTTACTGACATAACATAAAATGCATAATTTACTTAGCATATAAAATTGTACTAGTTGGGATATTTATGTAACTTAGCAGTAAAATACCTTTACTTTCTACAATTTCTGATTATATTCATTATATGAGAGAGTGAGAGAGAGAGAAAAGAGAACCCTGTTTTGAACAGGCCTTTATTGACACAAAACTAAGTTACAATTGCTTGCAGAGAATCATGCTTCCCAGTCTTCTTCCATATAGCCTTTTTCTAGAGCGAATCTAGGTCCCTGACTAATAAATTTAGCTGACTATGGTACTTCTTGTACGTAAGACACTCTCTTGAGATACTGCAGGTCGACTGAATAAATCAGGATTATAGTCAAATATTTCAACTTTTTTCCTTAGAGATGTTTTCAAACTTAAATAAGGTGATTCTTCAGAAGCGTATCTGATTTGTAGTGCAGCAAAAACAATTACAACTGACAAAAGTGGGCATGATGGGGTAAACTGGCTGTTCCACGTTCTAGTGAAGTTGGCTCTAAATGCAAAATTCTAAATGTTGGCAACAACACACATTCTTCTGTTAGAAAGGTCGAAGAGGAATTTTTCTGTTCCAAGGTTCATATCCCTTCAAAAGGAATGAAAGGGTTTTAATTGGAAGCTGAAATAAGATAGTGGAAGTTATGGGGAAGTTATGGAGGTGATTTTTCAGCGTACTCTAGAGATCGGAATGAGGTTGGGGAAGTTATAGAAGCAATCTTTGTATAGAAATATTGATTTCTATAGGTTTCATGTCTCTCCCTGGAATGTCTCTTGCTGGTACCCTGCCGTGTTGATTTCCTGTTGAAGCCAAATAGAGAGGTCCAGATGGCCTCTATTGCCATGCCATAAAAACATTCCTTCACACCTCCATGCTGGAAGCTAGGCCAGCATGTCATAAACTGCATGTAGGCCATGGGTGGGTTGGGATTTGGGGGGCACATGACTGCATGTGTGGCCTTCAGAGCTCTGACCATTCAGATGTTGTCCCCATGGCAACCCTACAATTGGGCACTCCCATGTCTACTCCAATTGGCCCCTGGCCAGGGCTAATTTGTACACTGGGATTGCACTATATCTGGTCATTCCCAATGAGAGGAACTGAAATGCTCTTGTCCTGCCATGTGGTCTGTGGGAGATCAAAGGATCCCCTTGTGCCTTAGAGCACATGAAGGCAAGGAGGGAATGTTCCTCCTCAAACCCCCTTGGGGGTACCTGGACTATTTCAATGGACAATATTGAACTCTTGGATGCTACCCTGATGTTGGTAAATATGCTTCTTACTGTTTAGTTAAGGCAAAACTTGCCTAGGCTTGTTACTTTGAATCCTTATAGTCTAATTGCTAAGTTCTGTGCTGAATAAACTTATTCTGGTTTTCTAATTTGTCTGTATTGTGGTATCTGGAGTTTAAGCCTAAATCTTGCAGCCTAAACCGCTGACCAATTATGCTACCTTGGTAAGATTAACGGCACAGCTCTGGATTGAGTTGCTAATGTGTTAAGTCCCAGAGGCCAGTTAAGAGTCTGAACCTTGCTCTTGGACTGGAATGGGACTATAGTTAAAAAAGGTTCTGGTGGCTATAGTGTTCTGAAATCCAGAGAGCCTATCTTTCTGGGTTATTGTGTACTATATTGAGCCAGTGTAGAAGTCTTTCCCCCATTCCTGGACTGGCCTGGGTGCAGAATCTAGGTTGGGAAAGTTATAGAAGCAATCTTTCAATACATTCTAGATCTCTGGTTTTTCTGCTAATCAGATAAAGCAATCCTAAAATGGAGTTTACTTCCAGGAAAGTTCTCTTAGGATTGTATCCTTTGAGTACTCTCCAAATATTTATAGATGAGTCAGGCATTTGTTATTACAAAATGGTCTTTAAACACCAGTTCAAACTTTGGAATGGAAATTATCCTGATGAACCTTCAGGCAAGCATACTTTCATTTCTCTCTGACGTGCCAGTTTAACATTATATTTTGACCATCTTTATGGATATTCTTTTGTACAGAATTTTGGCATTGAGGAAAGGGCCAGCAGAGACCACCCACTTGAAACAGAGATCAAGCCCCCCCCCCAAACAGTGCAAACAAATTCACAGTACAAGGTAATTGTCTTATTTAGATTTCCAAATGAATCAAATGGACCTCTAAAATATGAAAGAAAGAATGATAATTTTAACTTCTGTTACTGCTGACATGTAGAAAGGAAAGATCAGCTCCCCCCATTAATATTTATTCATGTGTCATGACAAATTGTAAATTAAAATATTATTATCTTATACTCTTCATCTCCAAAAACCTATACCCTACTTCAACAGCACAGCAGGCTCTACCCTCAAATCCCTTCCTTAGGGTAGCCAGGAAGAATTTACTTGTTGAAAGGATAGGATTTGTTCTGAAACTGCCAAACATCTGACCTAAGCAACACAAACTAAAGAATCTATTTTATAAAACAATATTGTCATGATCCGTGAATGCCTTGGGGATGAAGCCGTCATCATGATGAGTAGCAGAGGGAAGGCTCCCAGAACTCAGAATGAGGGGGAGGGGGAGTTACCTAAACCCCCCTCTTCTGGCCTAACAAACCCTCCTTGCAACTGGGTTTGTCCGCCCTGCTTCCCCTCAACCTTTTGGAAGGAGCTTCTCTTTATACCCCTTTCCTTCCAATCCCTTAGCACACCTGGCTTCCCACTGGATCTCCCTCTTTCCAGTTGGTTGGATAGTTCCTAATGGGCCTTGTGGCAGAACCCATCCCTACGTGTCCCTCTCCTCTCAGTGGGGGGTAGGGGTGGAGGGTCTCCATGTTGGCTTGCCTCCCTCAGATTCACTGAGAGACCCACCCGCTCTTTCCCCACCCTAGCTGCCTTGGGAGCTGGATGTACCTACTCCAGAGGAGAGACAGGTCCCTCCTTCTTGAGACCTGTCTGGGTGCCTGCTGCTGGCGGTGGCGGCTCATGGAGTGCTTCCTCCGACTTCTTCAGCCTCCCTGGTATCTCTAGCCTCTTCCTGCCTTGTTGAGGCCATGCCTTCAAGGCCACCACCAGGCCAGTTTCTCCCGGCTTCTCCTGGTTCTTTGCCCTGGCTCCTGCGTGTTCCTCCCAGCACCTGGGTAAGTTGGGCTGGCTCCAGCTGAGTCTGGGCATCAGGGCTTTGGCAGGGTATGGTTTGGGCCTGCCCTGAGCTCCACTGTTGCTGCAGACAAGTGGCCCCAACCCTGGACAAACGTTTATAACTTAAGCATTTAACTCTGAGTTAAAGGATTCAATATTCAGTACCATGGACACAGAAGTTGCTTGACAGTTAAAAGGAATCAAATTTCCTTAGCTGTGCATAGCCAAATAAACAGTAATTGTTTCACATATCTAACATAGTTCCCTATCAGTCCTAAATCATGATAAAAATCCTTAACACTTAAGCATCATACTAATCATATCTCTTCTCCTCCCAGTATAACTGCTGTTCTCTGTCATTTCTTAACTGTCCCTTATACTGTAATCATATTGGCTCACACAACTATGAATAAATCATGATGATGTTTTTATCGTACTGTCAAAGCTAAATCAGAAACTTTAAATGTTTGATGGAATCTAAGTGAAAAGTTACGAATGTAAATTAGATTTTAAAAGATATACTTGTTAGTGGAAAATCTTATTCAGGAACATAAAACCTATAAAGCCTTGCTTAGGATATCTATCTACCTACCTATCTACTTATAAATAAAACCATGAATGTAATGCTGTCCAGTATAGCTTTTCTAGTTTGTAAAGGTTCTCTTATCCCAGGTTCCTGAAAATGCGGACCTCAACAACATACAGGCACACTCTGATGCTTCTGAGGTATATTTTGCAGATAAAATCGCTCATATCTTTCATGATTGTTACATTCCAAAGTTGGTGCAGTTCAGTCTCAGGATGCTACTGGAGTGCAGTCTGGTCCTAGTGATATGGGTGACTTTCTGTTGATGAGGCCTGATGAAGTAGACAAGCTGCTCAGAAGAGTGCAGCCCACCACATCTAAATTCTTACCCTTTGTGGCTGTTGGGATTGAACCAGGCTAGGTTGGTCAAATGATTCTGGGAAGTAACAAATGCCTCTCTTCAAAAGAGTGTGGTTCCAACTGCCTTAAAATAGGATGTCATGCTAACCCTCCCAAATAAGGTATTCCTGAGCCAACAAACTTGAAGAATTACTGCCTGGTAGTGAACATTCTATTTTGGGGCAAGGTGCTTTAGACGGTGGTGCTCAGGCAATCTTGGAGAAGATGGATTGGATTTCCTAGACCCATTTCCATCTGGATTCAGGCCAGGGGTTGGGATGGAAAAGCTCCTAGTGACCCTGATGAATGAACTTCACCTGGAGAGCATTGCATCCCTGTTGTTTCTCCTGGACCTTTCTGCAGCATTTGATACAATCAGCCATGGTATCCTTCTGTCAGTGCTGGTTGTTGGAAGTGGAGAGTACTGCACTTTGGTGGTTCCATTCTTACTCAATTGGCAGGTTCCAGAAGGTGGTAGTGGGTGACTGCAGCTCAGCCCTACAGAATTTGTGCTATGGAATTCCATCTTGACCACCATTCTCTTTGAGATCTACATGAAACCATTGGGAGGGACCATCAGGGGATCTGTAGTAAAGTGCCACCAGTTTCCAAGTGACACCCAGCACTACTTTTCCTTAATAGCTGTGTCAGGTGGGTCTGTGGAAGTCCTGAAAGGTGCCTGGAGATGGTATTTGGATCTGTGCCAATAAACTGAAGCTCAGTCCATACAAGTCTGAAGTGCTGCTGGTCAATGACAAAACTAGTTGGATCTGGCAGTACCCCCCCAAGGTAAGAACCTGACTGAGCCTGTCTTGGAAGAAGTTATACTCCCCCTGAAGGAACAGGTTTGTAGCCTGACAGTACTGCCAGAACTTTCCCTATAGTTGGAAATTGAGCTCTCCTCTATGGCACATAGTACCTTTTATCAGTTTAGGCCAATACACAAGCTAGGACTGTTCCTTGAAGTGTGGTCTGGACATAGTGATCCACGCTCTGATTACATCTAGATTAAATTATTGTAATATACTTTATGTGAGGCTGCCTTTGAAAATGGTCTGGAAACTTCAACACATCCAACATGCAACAGCCGAGTGATTGTCAAGGGCAAGTTATAGGCACCCTATCAGCCCAGTGCTGAAAGATCTGCACTGGTTGCTCATTTCTTTCCAGGCACAATTCAAAGCGCTGTTTCCTACCTTTGAAGAACTAAATGGATTGGGGCCAGGGTACTTGAAGGACTATTTCCTCTGTTATTGTCCAGCCTGCCTGATCTACCTCACAAGTCCTACACTCTGTACCCCACCTTCATAGCAATGTTCCCTCTAAGCTCTACAGTGTTGTGAGCAAAAATTCTACGTCATAAGCAAAAAAGCTAGTAATATTAACGTTGTGAGCGAGTCTACATTTGACTATTGTGTAAATTAGTTTTTCATATTATTTTCATAACCTTGTAAAAATCTCAGAATGAATTCTTTTAAACTATATTTAAACTATATTTTAAGAATAATTTAAACATTATAAGAGAAAACAGAACAAAATCAAATTTCATTACAGAAAATGTTGTCCTCTATGGGGGTAGACCAGGCCTCTGGAGAATAGGTCTACCCACCCCTTTCCACTATATTGGCAGACCCAGCCTCTGGAGAACAGGTCTACCCAACCCTTTCCACTACACTGGTAGACCTGGCCTCCAGAGAATAGGTCTACCCACCCCTTTCCACTATATTGGCAGACCCAGCCTCTGGAGAACAGGTCTACCCAACCCTTTCCACTACACTGGTAGACCTGGCCTCCAGAGAAAAGGTCTACCCACCCCTTTGGTAGACCTGGCATTTAGAGAACAAGTCTACCTGCCCCAGTCCACTATATTGGTAGACCTGACCTTGGATTGTCACCCTGTGCTGAGCCTTAGAAAACATACCAGCACTTGGGGGGGGGCTCTTGCAGTCTACTTTGGGGTTGGTTTTTTTTACTGAAATAGGACAAATTACAGATTAAGTATAACAGAGGTGGAACAATCACTGTCAGAACCCTGCCTAGCCTAACAAACAGGAAGTTGCTTAAATGTTATCAACTTTCCCAAACTACTTAGTTATTCAAATATTTATATCCCACTTATCCGGTGACTCAAGGCAACTTACAAATCATACTGAAAAGCATAACGGGTGTGCAAAAAAAAAAACACTATTTTTTCCGGCTCCATTATAGCCTATGGGGACAATTATAGTCAATGGGCCCCATAGCCTATAGCAGAAAATCAATCCAGGGGTATCTGGGACAGGGGTGGGCTGTTTTTTGAGATAGAGGTACCAAATTTGCAGCATTGCTGCTGGTGCCTCTCCTCAAAAAAACCTCCCAAGTTTCAAAAAGACTGGACCAGGGGTCCAATTCTATGGGCCTTAGAAGGAGGTGCCCCTGGAGAAAAAAATGTCTTCTCAGTTTACTTCTGAGCTGAAGCTCTTATCTCTGAGCTGCCAACTAAAATTTTGTGCGCCAGCACCTTCTAGCACAGCTTAGAGGGAACTCTGCTTCAGAGGTTAAGTGGTGGGCAACCAGAGGCAGGGCTT
Organism: Gekko japonicus; assembly: GCF_001447785.1. Taxonomy (NCBI): domain Eukaryota; kingdom Metazoa; phylum Chordata; class Lepidosauria; order Squamata; family Gekkonidae; genus Gekko; species Gekko japonicus. The sequence goes on along the minus strand of NW_015176457.1, from coordinate 301,634 downwards.
TTTCAGTAGTGGCATCTCTCTTGTGGAATGTCTTTCCACTTGATGCTCACCAGCACTTATGCTGCTTCATTTTAGGAGCCAGGCCAAAATGCTTTTAATTAAAATTTTTGTTTCTAACACTATTTTTGTCTGGAAACACTCTTTTTAAGGTGTCAAATGTCATGCTTTTATGTTGGGCTTGGTTTGTGATGCTGGATTTTAATATCTTTTAATGTTTTATTTTTATTACTTTTATTTTTAAGCCATCTCAGGCAGGTTCCTGGAATAAATAATAATAAATAAATAATCTATGTTTTGATCTAGGGTCAGCTGTCTTGGAAAAAAATGCACGCAAGGTTTGGAGGTCCATTATATTATCAATTGACTGTCACAGTCCAGTATCTGACTAGGAACTGCATGCCAGCAACTGGCTGTAGAAATGTGTCTAATTTTATAACTTGCAACAGCAAATAAAGACGTTTTATAATGACATTTATCTTGGTCAGATTGCAAGAAGAGACCATAATAAAAACTGAACTCAGAAGAAAGGTTCTAAACTAAGCAGGCAGACATTTGTTCTCATTTTTCTAATCTAATAAACCTGCATCTTTATTTAAATTATTACCATGCAGTAGTTTATTTATTTTTTTAAAAAAACTGTATCTCACTTTCTCCAATGATTCGAACAATAAGTCAACTAAAAATACTATAGGCAGAAATACGGTACATTAGAATTACAAAACCACTGGGGGGGGAACTACCTCATAACAGTTTCGAATCAAATGCCCTTTAGGACAAGACTATCTTGTAAATTCAGTGAAAAGGACAACAGAAAATTATTATTCTGGAATGGTGCTCTAGACAGTAGAAGCTATCATGTAAGAGACCACGCCCTAATGGAAAATGATAGCACTTAGTGCAGGGGTGTCAAACATGCAGCCCAGGGGGCAGATCAGGCCCCCGGAGGGCTTCTATCAGGCCTGCAGTGGAACTGGCTGTCTTCTGCTTCTTCCAGTTCTGCTGCTGTTGCATCATTGTAGGTTTGCATCTTACAGATACACACCTGAACAGCATACTCAAGATTGCAGCAGCACAGACGGACTAACAGGTAGGTGGATCAAGAGGTTTGCACAGTTGCCACCCACACAAAGAACCACCTATAAAAGGTAAGGACCAGTCGTCTGGACCTTGCTAGCTGCAATCCCCGCAACACCCCCTGTCTGCTTTAACTCCCCTTTTGTCCAGCTTACTATACCCAAACCCTTGCCTCTACTTGATGTCTTGAACTGCAGTCAAGAGACTCACACGTGCTGGCTGGTTCTAGCTGTGTGTTAAACTTCTCTAGAGTTCTATTTCTCCCCATCCATTCTTCATTGGAACGAACAAAGCTTCAGGACAGATAAGTATCACCCCTCATCACCCTACCTGCTAATGCAAATGTGCTTAAGTTTAATACTGTATTTCTAAGGAATTTGATTGAATGTGTGAGAGCATCAGTATTGTTTGTATGTGATTTATTTTCTTAAGTAAAAGACAGTTATTTCAACAATACCAGCCTCAACTCCTTTTACTGGTAACCCTTGGTGGGAACTGGACCTTGGTAGACACTGGCAAGAACCCATCTAAATGGCCAATTGCTGTAGATAAAGCAGTTCGGCTAACAACACACACAAGCACATACAGGTGTACATATAAAAAAACATCCTGGGGAACCTAATCACATGCCTTACTAAAATCCAAATATATAATATCCACGGCATCCCTATGACCTACCAAATCTGTCACCCGATCAAAAAAGGAAATGAAATTAGTCTGACAGAACCTATTAGGGACAAATCCATGCTGACTACTTCTTATCACCAAGTTATCCTCTAGATGTTTACAAATTAGCCCTTTTAAAATCTGTTCCAAGATTTTCCATTTTTTCCTCCAGGTCTCCACATCTATTTCCCACCACGATAGAAACAAAAAACCCACTTTATTCAAATAGGACATTTATATCTTTACAAGCATTCTATTACTATATATTTGTCATTTACAGTAAGTTTTGATTACAAAGAATTACAGTGGATAATGCCTGGCAGGAAGCAACAGATCAAAGACACTTGCTGGTAGGTGGAGGGAATGGGAGATTAGGACAAACACCAAGTGTTCAAAGTGCCAGAAAGTCACCTTGGGAATCAGGAGAAACTCTGAGTGTCCATTATTTTAAAATATTATTTTATTATTTATTTATTTATCAATCATGCGACAGAGTTATACACAGGAAACACATAATATAAAATACGGAACCAAGTTGATACAACAGTTACGCAGACTGATTGGGCTATCCCCTAAATACCCTAATATCTAAATTTTCAGTCACTCTATCACAGCTGGGGAGAATTCAAAGAACTCCATCACATCACCCTGGAAAGCATGACGCTCACATTCCTGTGACAGGTAGAAAATACTTTGGTGGGCTGCACCACAATCGCATTCGGTTCCTGGTATTTTGCCCCATTTAAACAATTTTAAAATAAATAATTTTAAAATAAAATTGATGTTACAAATCATCATTCTCTCTAGCACTGCAAACTCCATTTGCCTCACTGGTGTTACAGTTTCTTGTTTGTACTTTTACTGAGTGTCTCCATGCGCTGATAATATAGCCAGGTTATGGAATCTGCCATTATGTATATCTCTTTTCAGTATGTGTCAGTATTTCAGTTTGTTTGATTCTTGGAAGATGACTGCCTCTCATATATAATCAGGAAATAGACACAAGTTCTGAAAGACATTCGTTTTTTCCAGAGTACTCTAATATGCTTCACTATCTTTAACTCGTTGGCTTCCAAAATATTATTGTGTGCTAATCACTATTATTTCCATTTGACAGATGTGCAGCTGTCCAAGATAGTAACTTGTCCAGGACTTCTAGGATATGGAAGAACATAGCATTTCTCACCAAACTGAGAAATTTTTATGTACAATCTATTGAAAACAAGTTATCACCGTGGGACCTATCCTGTGCAGCTCCACAGGGCATAATCCTATTCCCCAATGCTTTTCAATCTCTATGTAAAGCCCTTAGAACAAATCATTTGTAGTTTTGGGGTTGGTTGTCATCAATATATTTACGATACCTAGCTTTATATAGCCCAATTCAAATCTCCTGGTGATGTGGCAGAAGTCCTGAATCGCTGCAGGGCTGCTGCAGTTAAATAACTAAGTGTGAACAACATGAAACTAAACCATGGACAGACGGAGGTAACTCTAGTTGAGAAAGCAACGATCTTGAAGGACACTGTGCTCCCCATGTTCAATAGGGTTCAGCTGACAAGACTAGGGTTTATATGGGATATGACATTACTGCTGGAGAAGTTAATGCAGCTGGCAAAACACACTTTCTTCCAGCTTACAGTCTAACCTAGAAAATTGTCCTCTACCTTGATATGGCCAATCTTGCTCCCTGGATCCACACCACATTGACATCGAATTGAGACTACTGTAATGCACTCTACATTGGTCTCCAATTAAAGACAACGTGGATGCTCTAGTTGGTGCAGAACGCTGCAGCTCAGCTATGACTAGAAGCTAGACAGAGCATGCATATTACTCCTATTCTGCAGTCACTCCATTGGTTGCCCATCAGTTACCAAGTTAAGGTATTGGCTATAACTAAGCCTGTAATGGCTTTGGTCCTTCCTATCTGTGGGACTGCATCTCGCCTATGCTCTGCTACAGCAGCTTCACTCATCTGAGCCAGGCCTTCTGCAGATGACACCCTGTAAAAGGGCAAAATCAACAACTGCCCATTCGTTCGTATTCTCTGTTGTGCCCCCCACCTTATGCCTGATGAGAACACGAAGACTCCCACTCTCCTCGTTTTCTGCAAACTATAAAAACTAACTTATTCAAGATGGCCTTGAATAATTTACACAGGTAATAACAAAACAGTTCAAAATATGTTTGGGTAAAGGGGCAGTGGACTATGATTGATTTCATAATGTCTGTTGCTGTCAGTGAGATTTTACTATGTATTTTTGCATCACTTAACATATTTATCATTCCTATGTTCAGTTTTTCAGTGTTCTTGGTGGGGGGAACCCTACCTAAAATATTTCAATGCTGGAACTAGATTAAAAGTACTGTATTAAGCATATCCTGGAAATAAACTCCATTGAATAGGATTTGCTTCTGAGTAACACCATTAGGGAGTCTACACATACTTTCCTGGGAGTAATTTGCTTTGAGTGCATAGAATTTACACCCAAGTAGGTGTGCAAAGGACCACTTCTTAAATTGTTGACTATAAGAATGCACTATGATCCTTACAACCAAGGCGAAATTCTTGAAGCTGAAAGACATTTTTAGTTGTCAGCTGCCAAGGAATCCAGAAGAAAAAACTAGCCTACACAGACTTCCCTGGGAGTAATTCCCTTTGAAGTGCATAGAATTTACACCCAAGTAGGTGTGCAAAAGGACCATTTCTTAAGTTGTTGACTATAAGGATGCATTATGATCCTTCCAACCAAAGTGAAATTCTTGATGCTAAGAGACATTTTATTTTTAGTTCTCAGCTACCAAGAAAGATAGAAGAAAAAGCAAAGAGCTCTCTTTGTATTTTCAATTTCCACATTTAATTGAAGCTTAGATAGAACCATCTACTATTGGAGCAGTAAAAGTAGAAATGGTAGGATGCAACAACATGCTTCATTTCTCCCCAGGTTGCTTTTCTGTGCTCAGAGAGAAGGCAGTCAGGCATGACAAATGAGGCAAACCATTCTTTTTCACATGAGCAAAGTTAGATAAGAAGGTCATTCAACTGCACCATTCCACTTTTGTGGCACTTCCCAGGATAGGCCAAAACACAAAATATTGGAAAATGCACGATTAATGGACTTGATTTATATAATTACACCATGCAGTGTTTCATAATATACAAAATAGGTTGCTTAGATTTGGAGACCTGGTATCTAACAACCCTAAACCACATTGGGAATTTTGGTAGGCCACGGGATAGAGACTGGAAGAATGTTTCAAATTCTTCACTATTCTCTTTAAAGTTGTTTGCCAATTTCTTCCCAGTCCTCTCTCCCTAAAAAGTACATATTCAGGTCAAGTGTCTGTAGAAACAATAAAGGTACAAACGTGTAAATGCCTGTAGCTACATGTATAGAAATGGAATCTCAGGTATCATTTAGGAAAATTGGATCTAAAGGTAATTAGAAACAAGAAAAAAGTTTCATGCTTAACCTTAGTACTTGGGCCAGAACATATTTTCTTGTGACAAATTGGAGCATGAGAGTACAAGCATCTATCACTTGCAAGTCCCATTTGCTTAGTTAAGATTCAGTTTCTTTAAATTCAGTTCAGTAATCCTTGTCTTTCTTCTGACTGTGCGAATAAGTGGAACAAAAAGGTACCTATTTAGCCAAATGTTCAGAGTATTTGTTCTATAATTTTTCACTCTATTTCTACATCAAGCCACATTTTATTTCCCATCTCATAACCATGATGGGACTTTGAGGAGTATTTAATCTGGTTTGCCGACAACCTTGTGAATTTATGTGTGCAAAAGGTAGGTTTAATAATCTGCCTTTAGGAGTTTTTCGCATCATCAAAATTTCCATCATTCTGTTGAGTACCATAGACTTAAAATTTATTTTTTACATTTATTATGAAAAAATGATACATTGTCTTTTTTTTTTTAAGGTCCAGGAATTTTGCAATGTATATGTATAAATATGCAGATGCAAACAGAAATTACTTTAATTTTCATCATAGCAAGACAAATGTGTTTCTAGTATCTAATATGTTCTACAATAAATCATCCTGTTTTTTCTACATCATCCTATCTATCTACCAATCAGAGAGATCACTTAGAAATTCTCCTCAGAAACAACAAGGACAAAAAAACAACAACCTAGGATCAAGGATACTGGTTGATTCGTCTACTCTAATAAGTACTATAAATTATTTACTAAACTTCAAAGCCTTAAATTCAGGAAGAACAGAGAGAGACGCAAAAGTAGGATTTGTTTGTTTATTATCAAATATTTATATGGTATGTTTTACAGTGCAAGTTATGCGGAAAAGGCATAATCCTGAAGAACCGTGTATAATAAAAATGTTATATTAAGTTAATTCCAATAAACCTACTCTATAGATACATCTACACAGATTACGAACAGAAACTTTTCCAGCAAAATTTCCTTATTAAACATGGAAGCATAAATCATCTTATGAAGAGGATCTATTTCACTCACGCTCACAAGCACTGTGTGTAAGGCATTTCATTTCAATATGCAAAACAGTATTTCAAAGACATAGCAAAAAAAGCTTTGAATCAAAGTAAACTGCAGCACAGAACCCAACTAAACTGATAAAACATTTAGATGCTAGGGTAACAACAGCTAACTGCATTAAGTTCTGATCAAAAACAGATTTTTATAAACACAGGATTAAAGGTCAGACCAAAAATTAACATGTCAGTTTCTGTAATAAAGGCAGACCTCAAACTGGTCTAACAACCTCAACAAATTTTTTGCTATGATTAAAAAATAACCCTGGGATTCGTGGAACATATGTTAGAAACCCATTGTTTTTCATGTGCCTCAGGTCAAACGTGATAAACTTCACACTTTTAACTGGTGCCATTTGTAACAGATTGGATGAAACAGGCCTACAAAAGAATCAATAAATTTAAAGACTGGAAAGAATTAGAGAGGCTTGCAGACTTGTACCTATTGTCTGGGGGAATTGGATGTCAGTTTGAGTATTATAACTTTGACAAAGGTTTTCCAGCTTTAATTTACTTCCAGCACATAATAGGTGATGTCAGCACTGAGAAACACTAGTCAATCAGAATACATAATTTTACAAACAGTTTAATGCAACTTGCACACATTAATATTTCCAACGTATTCTAAGACTGCCATTCAAAGTGAGTTTATAAGGGCGTGTGCAAACAAACTTTCCTGCCAAGTTCTAGTACCTTATATTTCAAGAATATAAAAAATTCTCTCTTTAGTATAGTTCTGTTAGATAAACTGTAAGAACTTTAACAAAAAGGTATAACTACTGACTGACCTAATTACTGAATTACCACAGTTAAGCTCATGTGATAGTAATAATACTATTTAGGCAAATTCACAAGATACAATATTGTTGTCTAAGGCTTTCACTTTGACAAGCTTTCACAAGATACAGTTTAAATACCCCATATTCCATATACTTGTCTCGAGGAAGATAAATGTATTCCGCTAGTCAAAACTAACATAGATCACTGGTGATTAAGGGAAGGTGAGTGAAAATTAGTGTGTTCTTTAAATACACAAAATCCTCAAGGCTGACTGGTATCAATTCAATTTTTTTTTGTAATTTTTAAAATGTTCAACAATATTTCAAGCACCAGCTTCAGTAATGTAATATACATATACATATACATACATATACATACACATATACATACATATATACACACACACATATTAGATGATCATATTGTACATATGAGGAAATGCATACTTTGTACATTATGATAATCTGTGTCTTCTTTCTGAAGTAGCAGACTTCTCCTACCATACTATTCTGAAGCCTTATTAACATCTTCCTAGGAAAGGGAAGGTGTTAGTAGCATTCTATAATATAAATGAAAATAACTGTTTCTATTATGCATTTAATACCTCACCCACTTTCTAGAAAATAATCCTAAATATATGGTACGATGCTTCAAAAGATAAAATGAAATTATTCAAAGATTGATTAAATCCATATTCCATTGGGTAAAATTGGATATGGGAGGTAAAATACTCCTATACAAGGTTCCTCTTCAAACCACAAGCTGTTCATGTGCAACTGATAGTACAGGATCTTTATAACCAAGTTCACACACTGAAGCAATCACTGACTGTTCCCTGGAAGGCCAGATACTGAAGCTGAAACTCAAATACTTTGGCCACCAAATGAGAAGGGAGCACTCACTGGAGAAGACCCTGATGCTGGGAAAGACTGAAGGTAAAAGAAGAAGGAGACAGCAAAGGATGAGATGGTTAGACAGTGGTATGGATGCAACAAACATGAATTTAAGCAAACTCCAGAGGATGGCGAGAAACAGGAGGGCCTGGTGTGATGTGATCCATGGGGTCGCAAAGAGTAGGACTTGACTGTACAACTGAACAACAACAAAAAATTAAAGTCAGGCTGAAAAGCTTCTCGGCCACATCTGACAAATTATATATCTGAAAGAGTTTGTTGTAATTGCATTGCCATTTAGGAACTTTTAGACTTATAGAGAAATAAATGCTTGAAAGATGATCTGCTGGGGGCTCTCCTCAATTTGAGCCAATAATTAAAAAGGGCTTTTTGTGCACGTGCCTGAAGAGAAGGGAGGCCCGATTCAGCTTTCAGCAATGTAGCTGGGATATTTGGAGGTAGTGCTAATAACCTTTTCAGGAAAAAGTTTTGGATTCTCTCCAAGTTTGCAATCAAGGCATCATTCCATCCCCAGACTTCCACACTATAGAGGAGTAGGGCAATTATCTTATTCTGAAAGAACTGTAATGCCAGCTCTATCTGGAACAGTAAAATTTGAGAATTGCTCCCATTGACTGGAGGGCTGTTGATTTTATAATTTCTGTGTGTGCCTTCCAGAAGAGTGTGTCGCTAAAAGTGATACCCAGATATTTAAAGGTTTGGCATTGATCAGCTGAGGTCCCATCTGTTCACCAGTCTTGTACACATCTTGTACACTGCCATTTTCCAAAAACCATCACCTTGGTCTTCAAATAGTTTATTGTTAAAAGCTCTTCTTTACAAAAGTCACTAAGCCAGGACAGTGACCTTCTTAAGCCAATGTGAATTGTGGACAATAAAACCATATCGTTGGCATAAAGAAGGACTGAAATCTTCCATGAGCCAAGGCCAGGGATGAAAGAGGTCTGAGCCTGAAAGCCTCTTGGTGATGTCATTAATGTAAAGGCTCTTCAATCTATATGCAGAACATATCATAAAGGAAACTGGATTAGATTTAGAAAACTGGTGGAAGGAACATTATGCAGATGACACCACATTAGTGGCAGAAAGTAGTGAAGACATGAAACAACTATTGTTGAAGGTTAAATCAAGAAATGCCAAAACAGGATTACAGCTGAACATCAAGAGGACAAAAGTGATGAGTATGGACAAATGACACAACTTTAGGGTTTACAATGCAGAAACCAAAATTGTTAAGCTTTTCTATTCCTTGTCTCAATCATTAACCAAAAGAGATACTGCAACCAAAAAATCAGAAGGAGACTGTGACCGGGAAGGGCAGACATGAAGGAGATTTTAAAAAGATCCTGGAGTGTAAGAATGTGTCGCTGGTGACCAAGATAATTCATACAATAATATTTCCCATTACTATGTATGGGTGCAAAAGTTAGGACAATGAAGAAAGCTGAAAAGAAGAAAGTTGATTCATTTGAAATGTGGCATTGGAGAAGTTTTCTGGATACCATGGACTGCCAAAAAGACAGATAAGTAGGTTCTAGATCAAATCAAGCCTGAACCCTCCCCTAGAAGGTAAAATGACTAAAGTGAGGCTATCATACTTTGGTAATGTTATGAGAAGACAAGAGTCGCTAGAAAAGGCAATGATGTTAGGAAAAGTTGAAAACAGCAGGAAAAGATGGAGACTCAACTTGAGATAAATTGACTCAATAAAGAGTCACAACCTTCAGTTCACAGGACTTCAGTAAGGCTGTTAAGGATAGGAAGTTTTGAAGGTCATTCATGCATTTGGAGGTCTTTCATTTGATGGTTCTTAGCAGACAACACATTAGTCAACTAGATCATTGCTACATATTTCTACCAAAGCCAAATAAAAATGTATGTGATATCCCAGTTGCTTGAAGGGCTCTACACCTGCTCATCAAGACATTTAAGGTTATGGCCTTTCACAGAGAGTCTTTCCAAGTAAATTTAATAAAAATGGCAAATCTCACTTGATGCAAGAATTCGAAGAGATGATAAAAGGCACTTAAAATCAAAACAGTACAAAGAATTTCTTAGCACAACAGATGCTGCTGAAGTAGGTGCAATCCATTAAAACCTGCTGCTTCCTTAACCTCTACTCTACTGCTCCTTAACCTCTATTCAAGCCCCACTGAAATGAAGGGAAATTGCTCATCAACACTGCTTGGTGGAGTCTAACAAGTATTAGTTGGAGTATAGCTCTTTCTTGAAGAAACTACTTGTACCTCAATAATAAAAATATAGTGTTTCCGGCGAGGGGGGAGGAGATATTAAACTATTTTTGTAGCTCTGTGCCATGATCCAAGGAAAGTAAAGGAGCTTTTCTGTTTCCTTCTGCAAGAAATGAAGCACTCAAGTGCATGAAAAAATGGATCTTTATTGCTGTGTGGATCATTCCTCTTCATAAAACAGAATGGGAAGCCTCATATGCAAAACTTTGGGGCACATCAGGATGGTTAATGTAACAACTTTTAAACTTAAAAAATTACATATAAACTTTAAAAAGCCATTTTGTCAGTGAGCAAATGTGTGCATATATAATGTTACCATTAATCTTACTTATCTCTAAGGTACACATGGTTTAGGTTTCTGGTAATAAATGAATATTGTTGTGCCAATCATTAGTGGGTCATGCATTTCAAATAAGGATGCCATAATGGTCAATCAACTGATCAAATATTCTATGAAGTCAAGAATGCCCTCATGGCAACCTACCCTTCATTTCAGCAAGCAATGAACTGTTAGCCCTTGTTCACATGCCTGCAAGAATCAGGGTCTTTCTGTTTTTGTCACTGTCTCGCACACACACAAACATACTATTTAGGAGCAAGCATTTCCTGCTGTAGATAGTTTCAGCCCACTTTTTCCTCAATTAAGCCCTGCAGCTTAGTATTTCCTACTGATTGCTTAACCACTAAAGCTAGGGTTGCCAGCCCCCAGGTGGGAGTAGGGGATCCCCCGATTTCAAGGGCTCCTGCCCACTGCTGGCCAGCAGGGGAAGTCCTGCCCCCAACAGTCACAACCTGACACAACGTCCCCATCATGTTGGAGACTTCATGCATGGTGATGTCGCCCTGCTCTACACCCGGAGAGCTTCCTCCCACCCCCTACTGGCAAAGAGGTAAGACTTGGCAACCTTAAATAAAGCATAGTTTTAGATTGAGAGGCAGCTAGAGTTTTACATGGAAGGTAAGGTGGTAGCTATTTTTATAGATTGAGAGCTAGAGTTTTACATGGAAGGTGGTAGCTATTTTTATAGTGCAGTGGATAAGCATGAGGTGTGATGATTGTCTGCTGTGAATGCATACATACTGTGCAGTATCCACAAACCTCAATCTCGAAATTAGGACGATAAGAGATAGTTGGCACCAAATCTCCATGGCAAGTATGTTGGTCTTCTACATGCTTTGCAACTGAGCCAACTCACCAGAATAAACAAACAAATACCCGCATATCAGAGATGCGATTCAAGGAAATTCAGACATCTCCAAATGCCTTTTGAAACTGAGATGTTTTAACCCAACAACTGAAGATGAGCAGACAATGGCATTCCATAGACTGAGTACAACGGCTGAGAATATGTGTTCTCTGTAATCCCAAGTAGGACTCTCATCACCACATTTTGAACCAACTGTAACTTCTAGATATTGTTTGGATGCAGACCAGCAAAGAAAAATATGTGCAATAACGTCCAGATCAATCCAGTCTAAAAGAGGTTGCAACTGGACAATCTGCAAGTAGTACTTTAATCGAACACCTGATGAACAGAACACTAAAATATAAATACATATAAATAAATGTCTACACGTATTTATAAATAAGGATAAAATACAAAACGTATGAAGCTGCCTTATACCAACCAAAGTAATTACTGTCTTTCCCAAAGCTTTAATAAGACACACTAGAGTTTGACTCTGACACCTTCTTGCATGCTAAGCGTTTGCTGCTAAATCATGGTCTATTCCAGGCATGTCCAACTTCGAACAAGTAGTGATCTATTTTTTCCGGCCAAAAGTGCCGGTGATCTACCACCATGAAAATAAAGTTTCAAATTAGATTTTAACCAACTAAAGTTGGGTTCCACTGCCCCCCCCCCATTTATAATGCACCTTCTGCCATTTACTGGTAAGCAAAATAACTGAAAACAAAACAGAGACGAAGATCCAGAAAGAACTACAAACATTTTTTTTTTTTTTATTGAGTTATAACTTTCTTTAACTGTCTGGTCCAAAACTGTCACTGTCCCAAAGTATTAAAGATCAACAGGAACTGAAGACCTGCGGATGATGCCAAAACCACACATGCAGTTCTAAAAGTAAAAAGAAGAATTCATCATACTGGCACCAATAATCAAATACCACCAAACAATCATAAAAAAAACAACCCAAACGCCTGTCCAGCAAACCAGGAGACCAAGTGGGGCTGGTGAGCTACCTCTGACCCCTCTGTGATCTAATGGTAGATCGCGATCTACCTGTTGGTCATACCTGGTCTATTCTGTTAGAGTGGTGGTTTTTGTGTTCTGGGAGAACACTTTTTTTCAGAAGTCCTTCAATGAAAATACTGGTAACAGTGGATAAGGTTCACTTGAAAAGCAGAGTCTTTCCCCTCACTCATACAGCAGGCAGACGATACAGATATTGGGCATATATGTGCATGCATATATGCCACTTGCATGAGTATGAGGTAATTTGCAATGTGGGGAAAAACACATAAACACATTATTTGCATATGTTCTAGTCTCGTTACACCATCTATACTTCTCCCTCCTTTGAGAATTCACAAAAATCATGCATGCCATCTGTGGAAGGCACACTAATAATGTGACAGCCTCCTCAGTCATCAAGTGTGAAAAGGGTGCTATGTCAAATAGTCACAATTTATTATTTTTCGAAACTGCAGCATAAAAAACTAAACTGTTGATAATTTATACATTTATTTTCCCAGTAGGACAGGTGGAGCAACTTTATTGAATACTTAATTAACAAATTGATAAAGGTATCAGAAGTAACTGTCACATGTTAAGGGAAGTTACACCAAGAGTATAAAAGCAGCAAAAGAATGCAATATGTTAAGTTTTATTGATGCACTTACTGGATGTCATGTACTTTGTAAGGAGCAATGCAGAACAGAAGAGATGTAAAGACATAAACACACACCTTCCTCAAAAAATATAGTAGTTTAAAAGCAACCTACAATGACTGCAATGTGCCATACCAGTGAGGCCAGATTTTTTGCATTTAAACCAATTTACTCTAATAACATGTTTAATTAGAGGCACTCGGACTTAACTGATTTTTGCACTAGGCTGTATTTTGATTGTTGACTTGAACTAAAAATCTGCAAAATGATGGATATTCTTAGAAAAGAGAATCTAGTCAAGTACTGAAATGCAAAACTAAGTATCTCCTTCTTATAACCTCTTTAGATAAAGATTGTTGTTACCATACCACATACTGTCAAAGTCTTTAAAATACTGTTTAATTTTCTTTAATCCATTTTGCTTTGTGGACGTAAAATGCCCATCAGACAATAATAGAGCAGTTTCCATAAGGAATAAATTGTTACTGCTTGACAAAACCTCTTTGTAATACCAGAATGGGGAAATATAAAAGTGTCTTTTTATATAATTATATTAACAAATGAGCTAGCAAGTTCTCGTTTTACAGCTGCTAGTGCATACTGAAGCAACTGGGTTTGTTCTCTTACCATTTTCTCCTAATTAATTTTTGTTGAGCCAAAATATTTTCAATTGTTTTACAATTGTTTCAAAATGGGATTTAATATATGGTGAAGTGACAAATTAAAAGCATTTCCCTCTGCTCCTAAACCCATTAAAGATAGCAAGAATTTTACCTTAACCCTTCTTTCCTGTTTGTTCTTTGTTACTATTGGATGTAATTACAGGAAATGAGAGAGTCTTACTCCACCGTTTCATTTATATGCAACCTCTAACTGAATACTATCACTCTGATATTAACAGATCTCATCATTTATGTGGAACATCCTCCCCCAATAATGACAACTATGTATTCCTGTTTGCCCAGATGGAGTTCCATGTATGGACATAAGAATTCCATGATGCCTTGGTTATGAATCAGATTCAAGTTACTGATGCTTTAAATGTATAGTAGTAGAAGCACAACAAAGAAACCCATTGGCTATATTTCAATAGTGCCTAACCCACATATAACCAATTTCTCACCTGCACTGATCATTAGTAGTGCAAACATAAAGAGATCTACTCAGAATTATACTGAAGTCTACTTAATGGGTCTTACTCCCATGGAAGTGCTATTCAGATTACATTTTGTTAGGTACCTTTATTCATACTAGTAGGCAGCGTCCTACTTTGGGGTGGGGGGGAGAGAAATCATTAAATATTGCCCTTCCATGATTGCCAATTAAGAAGAATATAGAAAGAAGAAGAAGAGAAGAAGAAACTGAATTTATACCCCACCTTTCACTACCCAAAGGTGTCTCAGAGCGACTTACAAACTCCTTTCCCTTCCCCTCCCCACAACAGACACCCTGTGAGGTAGGTGGGGCTGAGAGAGCTCTTGACAGAAACTGCTCTTTTTCAAGAACAGCTCTTATCAGAACTACGGCTTGTCCAAGGTCATCCAGTCAGGTGTAAGTGGAGGAGTGGGGAATCAAACCCGGTTCTCCCAGATTAGAGTCCGCGCACTTAACCACTACACCAAATTGGCTACACCAAAGCAGAAAAGGCAACAAAATAAAAGACTGAAACAACATTCCTACAAAACACTCCTACATTGTACTAGAATTTGTGGTCACCTAACAACATTAATTAGCAGTAGCAGTAAAGCAGAAAAGAAGTACTTCTTCATAAAATGCACTATTAACTTAGGAAATGTACTGATTTATGAGGTGCTGATAGGCACCGGCTTAGATAACTTAAAAATTATTTAGACCAGTTCATGCAAGTTAATGCTATCAACAGCTATCTGCCTTTACAGCTAAACAGAACCTCCATGTTTACAGGTGCCATGTCTTCAGATTATTAGATACTAGACACAGTTGCAGCTTTCACGTGAAGGTTTCTTCAAGGCATATGGCTGGCGTTTATAAACAGTCTGATCTAGCCTAACTCTTCTGATCTAGCCAATCTGATCTAGCCAAACTCTTCTTACATGGTTATGAACTGTACTGCCACCAGAATAAAGTAAGAGTCCAGTGGCACCATTAAGCACCGTTAAGCTTATTCAAGATATAAGCTTTTGTGTGCATGCACGCTTCCTCAGATACAGAAGTGTGTATGCACATGAAAACGTATACCTCGAACAAAACTCTGTTGGTCTTAAAGGTGCCACTGGCCTCAAATTTTGTTTTGTGTTCAGAATTATATTTGTTCTGCCATTTTTGCCACTCCTGGTTAGCACCAAACTTCTGCCTTTAACTACCGGAAGAAAAAGCAAGTTTGCAAAATGATTTGGCGCTCACACTGATTTGCAAAAATGCAACTACAGCCACTGATGGATTGGAAAACAAAAATATTTTGTTTGAATATGAAAACGATTGTGGCTGTTAAAGGGTAACAAGCCTACAGAGCACACCCAGTCTCTTGAGCCAGTCTGCACCGACAAGGGGGGATACAAATTGAAAATAATAAATAAATAAACTGTAAGTAGGAGATGGAGCAGCATCAAGCCTGTAGAAGTCCATTCTAAAAATACATATTAGATACATGAAAATACTGTTTTCTTTGATGATTCACTCAGTGAATCAGTTCTCTATGAAAAGCAGGTATTTCTGTGGCAAAAAGGAAATAGCCTTGAAGCCAGCTTCTGTAATTATGTTTCCCCATTTGCTCTGAATGGAGGGTGAGATACTTAACACGTTTCATATAAACTACTACAATAATAGCTAAAAGAGTAGTAGCAGACTGACCTGAAAAAGTAACGATGGAATTCTAACTGATAAGCACTCTGCCTTTCCCAATTACTCAAACATAAACCAGAGTGTAGTAGTGTAAGAACACTGCATTATGTCAGTGAAACTGTACACAGACAGTAACGCTATGGTCTTCACTGAAATTCTGACCTTATGTTCTACAAAAGGTGAAGGCTGAATGAGAGTCCCATGACTTTAAACAGATTTGTGATACAGTGCAAAATAGACTATTGTATGAAAAATGCAAAACAGCTTCTGTTCCTTCTTAATGTCTTTCAATATACTCCTGGGATCAACATGACACCACACACACACACACACATTTTATACACACACACACGCACAAACATGCTGTTCTGAAATACAAAACACAATTGTGCTTCTCTACAAAAGGCCATGTAACAATGAGTTACTGTACAACGTACAGAAAGCACCTTAAATGTCACATGTACTCAAAAATAATTTTTGCAGTCCTCTACCATTTTTTAAAAAATTAGAATTAGGGCAATCTGTTAATCTCCCTAAGTGTTCCAGAAGCAGGTTACTCCACCTTCATTTTGGCATAATGGAATGATTTCAGAAATCCCAGTTGGACACTCAAGTTTCAAACAAGGACTCTGGAAGTATGTACACATGTAAACAGTGAAACTGTGGCAAAATCTCCATTGTTCCATATATTTAACCCTATCATGTAATGAGGAAGATAGATTTAAGGCACTGGTTCTTACTTTCAAAACCTTTAAAAGGTAAGGTCTTCCATACTATCCTGCTTCCAGTTTGGTGTAATTTTGTGTAGTGGTTAAGAGTGTGGACTCTAATCTGGGAGAACCGGGTTTGATTCCCCACTCCTCCACCTGCAGCTGCTGGTGTGACCTTAGGTCAGTCATAAGTTCTTTCAGAACTGTTCTCTCAAAGGCAGTTCTTGAAAGAGCTCTCTCAGCTCCACCTACCTCACAGGGTGTCTGTTGTGAAGAGGGGAGGGAAAGGGATTGTAAGCCGCTCTGAGACTCCTTCGGGTAGTGAAGCGTGGGGGACAAATCCAATCTCTTCTTCTCAGGTAAATTCTTAAGCTCTGATATATGTTGATTTTGTTCACCTGGAATTTAGTTGAGTTTTTTTCTTGATCATTTTACTGTCATATATTTTACCTGTGGTTGCCTTACACAGGGAGCCCCATTTATGCTTTGTTTTTGTTAGGTCTTTCTGCTGCTGTATTCATCCCTTCTTTCCCCTATACTGGTTTTTGGTGTTTTTTTAATTATTGTTCCATTGGCTTTACAATTTGTTGAAAGCCTCTTCAAGCAGGTCTAGATAGATATGGCATTGTGCATCAGTTGCAATGTACTGCAGCAGTACTGCTGAAGTAAATTTGAAGAATGGTTACCCATTTATTTTTTCTTCCAAGGCTAATAGAAGTGCTGGAGTGGTGGTAGTTCTGGTCCATGAATGGTGGAAGAATCAAACCTCTTATGCTATGCATGGCCCTGACTGGGGCTGCACATACCTGAAATGTATCTGTAAAAAAGATACTGGTAATGTCTTACCTAGTTTTACCACAAAATGGGTATATAGTGTCAAGTTATATTAAAAATTATGTACCTATTTGGAGTTTCTCTCTTAAACAGGACTTTTACAGTTACAGTCAACACCCCTCTTCTCCCTTTGCAGAGAGATTTTCTGGGTGGGGATTTAAATTTTCTTCTAGCAGACAAGAGCCCGGCAATAACACTATCTGTCGCTGAATTTTTGACCTACGTATGGAAGTGAAGAGTAATACTCTGTAAATCTTGTAAACCATGTTAGGATTGCTTTATATCTTGGGATCGGGAATACTGGTCGATGTTGCTTTTTGTACCTATCCTTTAAACTCTGTCCTTTGTTTGATTACTTATACTATGCCAATAAAGGTTTCTGGTTCTACAGTCAACACAGAATGCTGCAGCCAGAATGCTGCCAGGAGTGGATCATAGAAACCATTATCATTCCACTCTTGTTCCATCTATACTGGTTCCCAGTTTGTTTCTGGGCCCAATTCAAGGTGCTGGTATTGACCTTTATGTTTACATAAATTACACACTACATATGTTTACATAAATTACACACTACACCTATATGGTGGACTTCCGGTTTTGGCGATCACCATGGCAGTCGACTTTTCCCGACGATCCGGGAGAAGCCTGCCAGTGCCCACGGCTGGGAGGGGGCGCAATTGTCCGCGCCACCCCATGAGCCTGTGAGAAGGGCTCCCAGCCATGGGGTGCTAGAGAGCTCCCCCCGGTGAGAGAAGCCGGCAAGGGGGGGCTCCTCCAAGCCCCGATAGTCCCGCCGTGGAGCGTCCCACACGGGAACCAGATCAGCATGCCGGATCAAGCGTTCGGTGATCCAACGAAAATAGACGCGAGCGAGCAACCATTGAAAATGTGAGTCTATATACAAGCAAAACAAAAAAAAGCACTTGGTCCTCCCAAAATAAAATGAGGGGGAGACTCCCCTCCGCAAAGAACTGTTTACAGGCGAATTTAGCTTTAAAGGGGGGGCGCTACAAAAAGCGATTGAAACAAAGTAAAGAGACTGTAAGAGCTTACCACGCCATTAAAGAACTTTCAGAGACTTTGACAAACTTTGGATAAAAGTAAACAAATCTCAAACATGGCGCCGCTGACGGCGAAGGACTCTAAATATAAACAAGCGAAAGCAAAGCTTCTTCCCGGAAGCTCCAGCCCTGCAAGTTCTACTCCTAGACAAGATTCAACAGCGGAGCTTCAAAAGCTCTTAACGGAAGCACTTCGCCCTCTGCTGGAGAAAATCACAGGAATGGCAGAGATGACAGCGGATCAGCTTAAAAGCAAAATAGATACGGTTAGCCGATCATATTCAGAATTTATCAGAAAGGACAATCTGCCAGGGGAAGTTATAATAAGATTATCTCGAAGAAAAATGAGAGATCAACTACTGAAAGCATCTAATGGAGCTACCTTGAAGATCAAAGACAAAGACAAAAGCATCTTGAAAGATATCCCATTTGAGATAAGAAGGAAAAGGAAATATAAAGACTTCACTCTATTCTTACAAAAGCACGATGTTGCCTACAGATGGTTAACACCCAAGGGTCTAATCTTCAGATATACAAATGGTAGAGAAAGGATTGACTCTGCTGAAAAAGCTTGTGAATTTTTGCGCCAGCATAGCAGCCCAGCAGAAAGAGGTGCAACCAATGAAGCTAAAGAAAGCGAAGAAGAAGGAGAGGCCGGATCCTCTGAAGAAGACTCTGACTCTAAATTGGGGGGGGCAGGTCCTAAACGAGGCTATCAGTTGAGATAAAGAAAGGGAAAGGAAAAATATATTGTCAATGTGCTCTGGAATATCTAAAAAGTAGTTTAATGTATAACATTTTACAGTCTTTTTATGAAATATTGAAGTAATAGATATATCTAATTAGATAGATGAACACTTTCGAGTGTTAACTTAAGTTTAAGGGTAAATTTGTAAACGTATGTATGATCACCATCTCTTGGATTTTTAGAGGGTTTTCTTTACTTTCTCCCATAGATGTAGTTTTCTCTTCCTGGATTTTCTGTTTGTAGTTTTTAATTTTGAATTATAAAAAAAAAAAAAAAAAAACCCCCCCGGGGGGGGGGGGGGTTAAAAAAACCCCAAATCTCTATATGGCTTGGCCAGCATACCTTAAGGACCAACTTCTCCCATATAAACCTACCCATCTGCTCCAGTCATGTATGGAGCTCCTATTTCATATGCTCCTGCCATCTGAGGCAATACACACAGCAACCCAAGAAAGGGCCTTCTCAGTTGTGGTGCCAAAACTGGAATTCTCTCCCCAGGGAGATTTGTCCATCTCCACAGTTCTCCTCTTCTGGCATATCCCTGTTTGGCATATCCCCCAGCTCTGTTTGGCATATCCCCAGTAACTGTTACTGGCCTTCTCCCTGGTATTTGATGTTATGTGTTCTTATTGAATTATTCTCTCTCTGTATACACACACACACACACTTTAATGTTGAAATGTCTTAAGGTTTGATGTTCACAGCCTTGGAGACTCTATCTGGGTAAACAGGCAGCATAGAAATTTTAAAATAAATAATACAGAAATCCATAACCTTTAAATGCTAAACAGGATGTACAGAACATGCCTGTTATCAAACATAATCACCTTTCTGATACCTCTCAATTATGAGAATACTAGAAGCTTAATACTTCTGTCTTCACAATTTATCAAATGTGTTCCTATGCGAAATGTGAACAAATCTCTCATTGCTCCCCAGATTTATGGGATGCTTCCAACCAATGCTCCCTCTAAGCTGTGGAGTCCTGTGAGCAAAAATTCTACTTTGTGAGCTACTGGCATTAAAGTTGTGAGCCTGTGATTTGGCTGCTGCATAAATTAGTTTGCTCTGGAGCCATCCTTCCTGAATTAAGGCAAAATTGTGTGAGCCGGAGGCTAAAAAACTGTGAGCTAGCTCACAGTAACTCAGCTTAGAGGGAACACTGCTTCCAACTTCCACGTGGTCTGCAGGAAATCAAACAGCCTTGATTTGCTACCTTACAAAATCAGTGTCATTCATTAAAATAACTGGGGCCTGATCCCATAGAAGTGTGTACCTCTTAAACATTTTCTAGAAGGTTTAATTCCAGGATTAGATGTTCTAGGACACATGGAGACTAGAACTAAGAACTTTTGGATCTGCATTTTGCCAGTCTACATACCAATTACTACAATTATCGATATGATACTTACCTGTAACCATCTAGCAGAGCAGTCAAGAAGGTTCTCTGCCATACAATGCTTCTGAAGCAACTCTGCCTACCCAGGCCTGGTAGCTATATAAAACTTTGGGATCAAGTTGGGGATTTGCCTGGACACCAAAGACTCTTAAAGTGAGCCTCTACATCTCCAACTATACACACTGTTTTATTATCTGCACAGATGTGGGATTATTTCATGAGACTCATTTCTCAGGGAGTTATGTCCCCTCTTGCACTATGTCTCACACACTGCTGCCATAGCCCAGTATCCTGTCAAAAAGTGGAATACTGAATCACAGATGCTTTATATTTTAAAGAACCTCAGTGAAAATTAATGGAATTTAAGTAGCTAGAGATCTTCATCGGTTTGCTTTTGTCTAGCTTACTGCTCACAACATATGTCAATATCTTGGCCTTGGTGACCTTTACCATTCTGCCTATAGTGATGGCCATTCTTGGGGGGGGGGGAGGCTTATTAAGGCGTAAGTATCAGTGCATGGACGAAACTGGGTCAACATGCTTTATTCATATTTGGATAGTCTACAAACAATACCCTTAAACCCTTTATCTTTTGCTATTTACATACTTTTAGTGAGGTGAGACTTCCATATATGCAACAGAGGAATTAATTAACAAAGTTTGAGTCCAGGTGGCACCTTTATTCAGGGTATAAGCTTTTGTGTGCAAGCACGCTTTCGAGAAACTACTGGTTTATGTTCACATTTTAATAACAAGAGATTCACTGTTTACTGTATCCCATGTATAAACATTACTTCATATTAAATAATATATATGGCACTGAAAAATTACACAGAGCCTCACTCTTGCATGAGAA
This sequence comes from Gekko japonicus, assembly GCF_001447785.1. Classification (NCBI taxonomy): domain Eukaryota; kingdom Metazoa; phylum Chordata; class Lepidosauria; order Squamata; family Gekkonidae; genus Gekko; species Gekko japonicus. Next base: position 280,144 of record NW_015176457.1, on the reverse strand, counting down.
GAGCAGGCCTTAGAGCCGAACTCACCCCGTAAACATACGGGGGTAATTTTGCCCCTACTGCAACCACCTTCTGCCTCATGGCACAAGGGTCCTCGAACCCTCAACAGAAAGGTTTTAAGGGGGCAAAGGAAGATCTGCTTCTGTAATATTTCTATAAAACTTATGATCAAATCCAAGATAACTAGCTTCTATAAGCTATGATAGTAATTTTTAAAATCTGGTACAAATTTATTAATGACACAATAAACGTATCTATTTTCATTCTGTTGCTCTGCATTTTAGTAAGAAAAGGGCCTCAGTATAAACCACCGATAATGAATTATATTTATATATTTAATACAGAAATACTCAACAAATATGTGAGTCTTATTAAAAGCCCATCAATTTACAACTTCAGCATATTGTTTATGGGTTAATAAAATTGTTATTTTTGTAGTATGAATGGGAATATAAAGATTTTTATATATAAGTTTTTTCCTTCTTGATTGTTCATATTCATATTTCTCTGGTTTTTATAGATTTATTCTTTAAGTAATATTTTATTAGGATGTTAGAAAGGCCTGTTATATAGAAGGCTTTCCTCTTGTAGGTCTGATATTGTTAGCAGACAACATAATAGGTACAAAGTTCATGATTCTGTAGTTCTTAGGGCAAACCTTTCAATGTCTGGGTCAGATAAGATTTTAGTCTGATATGAAGAATCCTTGCCCATTATCATTTAGGTTAGGTTAAGTAAACACTTAGTTTAATGTAGATATATGTTTCTTTATATCTGGCCAATCAGAGGACTATTACTCAAATTACCACTGTCTTTTGTAACCAATTATGCTGTTTTAATATTGTTTTCTTGATGATGTCAGTCCATGTATAAAATATCATGTATTTCCTGAATATGTTCAGAATATGCTCAAGGAGAAGAGGAAGAAGAAAAAGAAGTTGTCAATTTTTGATTAACTATTTGGTCTAATTGTTTTCCTATTAATTGAGGCATATTTCCTGAATATGCTGAGAAGAAAGCAGTCAGCTTTGATGGGTCCTTTGGCCTAACTGTTTTCCATATTTCATTGCAATAAAATACAAGAACTTCCTCCTCATTTTGACTTCAATCTTCTATTTTTGACTGGATATTAATTTGTATAACATTTTGCTGGAAAATATGCTTCCATCATCATGAGTTGGATCCTTAATTGCAGATGGAACAGCATTTCTCTTGGCAAAGTGGCAGATGACTTTCCCTCCAACTCTCCCTCCCCACTTTTGCCCCCCTGCACTGTTTCCAAGAGTCCAACAACCTACAGGAGCCCAATTCTGGGAGCTACAGATAGCTGCAAGGGAGGGAGGCTTTACATTTTGCTAAAGAAGATAGCTTAATAAAGAATAAAATCCACTTTGTGGAGAAAATATCACAAAAATCCAATCAAAAGAAACCTCAAAACATGGGATTGGATTAGCTGGGTCATTTGAACATTCCACATTGCAAAAGAAAGATTCCTCATGTAGAAGAGGAATCATCTGAAGGATCTAATTACTGCCTTCTGCTTAATGAGAAACACAGAGTCACACAGGATGTGAATGGAGGAACAGGTATTCAATCAGGGGACTGGAGAGCAGAGAGACACCCCTTTCCCTCAACACAACTTCTCTTGCAGAAGAGAGAAAATGAGTGTTTTCACCTCTAGGTCCCCATATCATTTCAGCCCACTGACCCACATGGGTGCTTCTATGTCTGGGTCCCACAACCCCAGGATATGATCTTGTCAGAGGAAAGAACTGCAGGGATGGAGAGAAATGCAGGAAAATTCTATATTCCATGCACTGATGTAAGCCATGGAATCCAATGCACATTTCTTTTATTAAAATGTATTTATATTTGGGATGACGACCCCAATGAAGTCAATGGCAGCTTTGTTAATAATTCACAGGGGTCAGGATTTTTGTCTTAATTTATCATACAAAGCAAAATACTTTGTGAATCCAGTCACCATAGCAACAATTTCACTTCCCTAAATTTGTAGTATATTTTCCATTCTACTTCTTTAGCTTTATTTCACTGAAACAATTTCAGTGATTTATCCTCTGCTTACAAGTAACATCTGAGCTGAACAGGACCTGCTGTCAGTTCTAGCCCCTCGCTGGTGTGAGCTACCAGCCTTGTCCCCAGCTCGCCGTCCACCCAGCGGTTCGAAAGCTTCGGCGAGTAGATAAAATGGGTACCACTCCTTAGAGAGGGTGGGCACACCAACCTCCCCGTGGGGGAGGTGTTAGCCGGCGAACGGAAGGTTCGGCTCGCAAGATCGAAAGCCTAGAAGATCTCTTCGGCATCATAAGCCTGTAATGTGCCGTTTCAGCCAGGCGGTGGCAGTATGGAGCTGCAACCCGAAGAGTCCTGGAGAGGAAGAGCTGACGTCATCCAGCCAAGCCAAGCCGAGTGGAAAAAATGCCATCTGGATCACATCTGAGTTGCAACTGAACAATCCCCATTGGCTGCAAAAAACGTGTGCTATGTAAAGATTATATGTGTTGTCCTCCCTTACCCCTATAAAGCATTGTTAGTCCCTTGTGAAATGAGTAACTGTAAATCGCTCAGAGCCAGCAGATCTGCAAGGATTGAGCGATCAATAAATTGAAAGATTATTATTATTATTATTATTATTATTATTATTATTATTATTATTAATATGACTTCTCTTCAACGGATTATGGAAAGCACAGTTAAGTAGATTTACAGTGCAATCCAAAACAAAGTTACAACTTTCTAAGCCCACTGGCTTCAATGGACTTAGAACATATCTCTGCCTAGTATTGTGCAGTTAGTTTCCCAGTGTAAATGGTTTGAACATATATTTAGTGTCTACCTTACCAACATTTATATTAATCTAAAGGATCTATCTAGAAGAAGCTATGCAACTCTGTCAAGAACGTAAGTATCAACTTATATTCAAGTTTATTTTTTAAAGTAAAGAATTGTACAAGATAAGCTAAAAACATACCACAATCAATGGAGGGGGGGAATTACATTATTCAACTCATTGTATATTGGAAATGAAAATATGAAAATCAGTGTCTTACTTCATCAATAACCTAAGAAAGAACTGGGCATTGCATGTAGAAAAGAAAATTACCTTGACTAACTACACATAAACATTGGTCTTTACATTAGCACTCTATATTCAGGACAACTTGAGACACAGTAAATACATTACTCTGAGGTTTGTGGAGTCAGGCCAGTTTTTTATTTTAATGTTATGTAGATCCAGGATTCTGATATTGCACTCACATGCACTAAGTGCAACACACCGCCTTCCTTTCATGTATTTATATAGCTGTTAACAAAGATATGAGTGTATACGCACATATTAAAAATTCAGGGATGCCTTTACATATTTTTTGTGTGCCAATTCCACTTGGGAAAGGACAAGTTTAAAATTTAATTCCATGGAAAACAACACCATGCACCACTGACCAGCTAAGAGTCTGGCTGCACATTCCATGAACAGGCATTATGTAAATAGGCAGACTTAAATAAAAAGCAGCTCTCATGTATTAATCCATGGCCTGGGGTGCTTTCTTGAATAGGCTGTAGACAATCCCAAACACCTGGCTTTTGAAAGACCACCAAGGGAATATGTAAAAGGTCTGTTAGAACAGATTGAAATTAAACAAACTAAACTCAAGGCTTTATTTTAAAGATTCTGTGCTCAGCAGCTTTTAATAAGTTTGTTTCAATTATCAATTGATAAGTAAAATACACTACTGCAGTCCAGCAGCCCAATAAATATCAAGCTTTTAACTATTTTACTCTCTGAATAAAAGGTACATTAAGAAGCTTGCAGGAAAAAATGCTTTCAGACACAGCTCTGAAATGTGTGTATCTTTCATTGGCATTTTATCCTTGATCTCTAGCCTCTTGCATTTAACACTCACTAATTTTTTTTTTTAACTGAATAAAGAGACTGGTCTTTAAAAGTTTGAGTAATAAATGCCATGCTGTGTGAGGAATGTATTAACGCCATTTGAAGATACCTGTCATTTGTGCAAATAAGTAGTCTGCAGTAATCAATGACAGAGTTTCATCTGTTTAAAAAGAACGGTCTCCACTGCTTCTCAATAATCTGCTGGGCACGCACACCATTCCATTTTGCTGCCAACCAAGAATAAAATGATACAAGACAGCATAATAAAAGAAATATAATTGCATGAACTAACAAACTGGTGCTACTTTTTCTTCTTTTATTATTTCTTTATATTCTCTGCATTTCTCTAACTGAAGTTATTATCATATCCATACACCCTGCTCTATTACTAGTAGTATTTGGCCTCTAACATCCCTATGAGTAAAACACAGCAAGAAAAACTGTAAAATAAGTAAATAAAACATTTTTGAGCTATTTCTACAAGATATTTTCACTACAAGATATATGCAGTGTAAGAAAAATACCCAAATACAGTATTACATGAGATCATGTGCATGCCTATTTATTGGGACATGGCGTCAAACATGAGTTCTCAGCAAACATATACCAGACAAATAGACATGTGCATACAATTAAAATCTGGTGCTGCACAGCAGAGTAAAATGTGTTGTCAGGATACCCAAATAAATATACAAACTAGTGAGGCTAGCTATTCTTGCTTGAATTATTAAATTTTTAACATACTCATCTCAAGAATTCATAGAAGGTAACAAGATATTGTAAATGGATTAGACAGCTTATTTATGGTCTAACAAAATCAGATTTACAATTACCCCTTAAGCCATTAAAAGCCATTTTAATGTCTTAAGGCAAATTTATATTTTATCTTTGCAATTCAGTTGCCATCGCAAAGTCACACTCCTACAGCTAATTTACGTGCTACACTCAGGTGGGTAGCCATGCTACACGGGTAATGTTTGTAATATCGTAGGTTGGCTCACTGGGACAGCCATGTTAAACCGGTCTGTTCAGTGGGGCTTACTACCTGAAGTAGTAAGTAGGAGTGAAACCTAGGTCACTTTCCACTTTAACCCCCCCCCCCATTCCTAGGGTTCCAAGTGCCCAGTTGTAAACCAGACAATCCAGTATTTGCCCTTTCTGTCCAATAAGTACACTGAGAAAATACTGGACATATTAATTACCAGTATTTTATAATTAAGTAAGCCTGCAAACACTGTGACCAAGCTCCATGCACGCCTTCTTTTTAGTGTGGTTTAATTAATACATAAATAATAATAATTAAGTGTGGCTTAATAAACTGGCAATATCTGGTCTGCTTGTTCTCCATTACAGGAATGGAATCCACCAGTCAGCAGCTAGGTGCTAGACTGTGTGATCCTATGTACATTTATTCCTTTCTAATTATTTCATTGATTTCAAAGATCTTAAGCTACTGTAAATGCATAAGACAGCAACTGTACACTATGTTCGATACAAATGGGGGTGGCCATCCCATTTCCCCCACCTTTGTTTGCTCCCCTCTCCCCCTACTTTTCTGTCTCTCACTCTTTCTCAATCCCATCACCCCTTCTCTTTCTGCCCCCAACCCACACGTGTCACCCTCTCTTTCTGCCCCCAACCCATCACTCTTTCTCCGGTTACCCTATCACTATTTCTTTTTCTGCCCCCCACCTCATGAATTTCGCTCTCTCTTTCTGCTCCCCACCCCAGTCAACCACCACTAAAGGGCCCAATAAGGCTTCTTTCACCACCATCACCCCAACTGCCACTCTCAGCAGTTCATCAGGCACAGCTCCAGGCAAACCTACTGAGACTCCCCCCCATCACCACTCTCAGCAGCTTGCCCAGCATGGTCCCAAGCAGCTCACTGAGATTTCCACCCCAATTGCTGCTCTCAATGGATCACCAGGCATAGCTCCTGCTGAGGTTTAACACACACACCCATCACCACTCTAGTGGCTCACATGGTGCAGCTCAGACAATGCTTTTGGTTTTGGAGGATTAAATCCTCCCAATTCAATTCTTTCTTTCTTTTTTAGTTCCAGATCTTTCTGCAAACATGCCCCCCCCCCCAAAGTTTGCAGCAGTACCGGTTTTCTTTCTGTGTGGCCCTAATTCACAGATTTAAATATCCACAGATGAGGCTACACTTGAAAAACAGATACATAGATAATCACAATGTTAGAAATGTTAGTTCTTTAAAAATTTAGAAATGTGTAACTACAAAGCTACTATACACTGTATATACTATACAAAACTACAAAGCTAGCATACATTTGTTACGACTCTCTGGCCTACTTCTCACAGATATGGTAAACGTGGGT